>NC_064622.1:160735059-161042412 GCF_023898315.1 Schistocerca nitens | reverse complement strand
CGTGTACCTGCAGTGCTGTAGTCCAATATCAACAGCTACAGCGAACACATTTCCAGATCATTGTCATGAACTATTCCACTCCGCCGTGTTTTAATCACTTCATTGAAACCCGACATACACAGAAATTTAACATGAATTAATGCTAAAATAGAGTAATTATTAATTTTCAAGAAAATTGCTTCTCTGTCTACCACGGATTTAATAAACACAGCCGAACGGCATTTTCCAGGCACTGCATCCACTCCTGTCTCGAGTAACCCTCTCACCACACTGTGGATACAGTTCTACTCCTTGTGCTAGGTCTATACGACAATGTCCTCCACATACTGTAGAATGGCGACCTGGTAATGTAACCATTTACCGATCTTTGGAACATAAATGTAAAAAGTAACGGACGTAAGGGATCCCCTTGTGGCAAACATTTGTAGACGGTTCTAGAAATCAGTTGTCCGTCCGCCGTGCTTAATCTTAAGATGTTGCGGTGTAGTAAATGCGAGCACCAGTTGACCAATTTGGGTGATACACTAAGGTCACATAGTTTGTCGTAATATAGAAATATCAACATTACTGTATCAATTTATATATCATCAAAGGCTGCAAACGTATTCCAGATTGTCGAATAAGTTCAATTGCACATCTGTAACAAAAGGACCTATTAAATCCTTTGCGATCACATTTTTAGGGAAACAAAATATCCTGTTGTGAAGTGTATTATTATTCTTTTCAAACTACTCAAATCTATTCTAGATTATCTTATTCACAATCTTGCAGATACACTCAGTTAAGGATGTTAGGTGGAAAGAGCGGATTGACACTGAATCTTTTCCCATTTTGGAGACTGGCATCATTTTGATTCGCCTCCTCTACTCAGGGACGCAGGTGTTTTGAAACATGTCGTTGATAAGCACGAGGAGAACGATTTTTATTTCGTATTAGAGATTAAATATCATGCAGTACATTCTCCAAGCATGCATTTATTCAGCTACTGATTGAATATTCAGTATGTGACCAAGTGGCTGCAGGAACTTGGGAGAGAGGAGGAGAGTACATAGGCGTAACATTCGAAATGTCTTGCAAGTTCCTTATGTCGAGCAAGAAAATATCTGTGGAAATATTATTTACTTGTATACTACAAGGAGGGCAGATAAAATGTTTTTCCACTACAACCGAAACTACACCTAATCCGTCATCCCTGTCCTTTCCACAAATTTTAAAACGGTTGTCCTTCAGATGCACTTTGTCTGTTAACCAGGTTTCAGAAATTATTGCTATATTGGGGTGCAATTCGCTCATAGGAGCATAAATATGCACATATTGTAGAGCAGCGCGCCCCGCCCGCACACACACACACACACACACACACACACACACACACACACACACACACACGCTCGGTGAATTGTTTTTGTTCATGTGGCAACTAATGCGAACAACAACAAACGTAATCTAAACGCCTGAAGATGAACTTGTCGGTTCGAAATCGGTAACGCCCAATTTGTGTAAGTCAACAGAATTATTAACGTTTCCCTCCTTTTTGCGTACAGACACAGTCTCGAAATATTCGTTTTCGACAAAACAGCGTTCTCCCAGATGGTATGGTAGCAGCTCCGGAGAAGTGGACTGCTGCTGTTGTGGTTGTTGTTGTCGCTGCTGATATTTTCCGGTTTCTGAGTAGTCGTTGGTGCTTCAACTGACGGAGATGTTGCAATTGCTTTGCCTGGGTCTGCGTCTGGTGTGATGGAAACATATGTTAGGCTGCCTGCTTGTTTAGATGGTCGTAGCTATAGGCTGCCTGGTAGAAAGTTTGATTTACAGAGGTATCATTTCGGTAGACCCTGGTGGGGTCAGCATAGCTGTCACTTGGCCAGTGTCTATCAAGGGTTTTTCCACCACCTTCTTTACTGTACTTCAAGCAACTTGTGTGAGTACTATAAACAACCAAAAGTGCGTAAAACACACTGAACTGCACAGTTTCAGGTGTTTACTGTCGCTAACTTCGAGAAGGGGAACTGCGCCCTCGACCGCTGCCCGCGCCACTGTAGCTGCGGTTCTCTACGTCACCTATAGTCTATCTAGAGAGATCCCTGTGAGCCCTTGTCTCAAGTCTTCTCTGTACAAGTACATCTGTTTCTTATTTTGGGTTTGCTGATTGCTGAAAACTGGCTTAAGTTCGCTGAAAATTTATTTTAGGTTCTTGTACTTGCAACGAAAATTACAAAATAGTCCACAAAACGTAACTTGCTCATTCTTTCTTTTTCTGCTGTCACTTCCTTTTCAAATTTGTCAACATATGTTTTAATTCTTTAATCTTTTTTGGGAGTTCTACTAGATATGTGGAGCATCCATATCTTACTAGTCTTTCTATCAGTGCTTCTTGCCTGTGTCCGTCTCACTAAGTGGACACATGCTGGACACGACTTCTCTACACTGGCAGTGTTAATTTTTAGTGTATTTGGGACCGCTCCTCAACAAACTGAGACAGAACTTCGAAAATAGGAAATTAGAATTTCTGCAATCATTGCTTCTGTTTAATGCAGATTCAGACTCAGTGAGGTTTTAGAGAACTGACATTTGTTTCAACAATTTGTTAACAATTTATAAAAAAATTTATTATTTTGTCTCTGAATCGCAAGTGGTAAACTCACAAAAAGAAATGAAGATCGGTTTGTTCATTAGACGTGAAATAACGACTGCATAAAATCTGAATTACTTCTGGTGCATGATTCTAGAATTGACTGTGCCTATACGAGAAAGAAATGTAACTTAGGGAAAAGGAAATTTAAAGTTTAATTTGGTTGTAACTTACAACTTTGAAGCATATTTTTTATAGTTAATATTTTACTGCTGTGTCTTCAGCATCGTCTGAATCAAGGGAATGATATTTCTTTTCGTCTTCACACTTCCTTGCTTTCTGACTTATTTTGCGCAGTTGAGAAGCTTACACCTATTTTTGTCTCCGAAACTTTTGAAAAAATAACATCGATATTTTTTATGCCCGTCCTGAGTTGTCCTAGATTGACTCCTAATCTCTCCAGAACATCGATTCTTTTATACACCTTCGTTAAAAGATGGAACAGCTTCTAAATCACCCAGTTTTACTGTTTCGTAGCGCACAAATACCGTCTTCGGTAAACGATTTTAATTTACGGATTATAAACTTTCATTGAGTTCTGGGCCTCCCCATACTTAGAATGTTATTAAGCAAGGTCCCAGGAACAAGTATTATGGTGTTCACAACTGTCGTGTTTATGTTCATAATTTTCGCCATGAGGTAATGCTCTTTTATATTTGCACTAGCTTTCAGCACCGCTGGGACAAAGGTTGTACTGTGGATCGCCATCATTTCGTATTTTATGAAAAAACACACAGCTTTTAATCATGCCGCCTCCCGAAACGAACCCAGGATCCCCACCTGTTACGAACAGGCTTTCTTCCCGGGTACCATTCATGACTGGAAGATGAGTGGGAGGAAGAGACAGTGATATTCAAAATACTTTTCACGACACGGCATAATGTAGATTGCAGACTAGTTGTAGGTGTAGATAATCGACACGGAAGTCGACATGAAATCGGTCGAATGATCAGCGAAGAAAATTTGAGAATGTAGAATCATATATACATTTTAACAGTCGTTTGTACCGTGTCCAAGACTGGAGTCAACGACCCGACCCAGGACCGAGACAGTTTTGTAGCCGTTACAAATTCTCTCCCTGGGCGAGTAACTGCTTGTTGTCTGCTCATGAGAGTTGAGTTCATCTGGTGGAGGGCAGATGAATTCGGCTCCCTTAACACCGCGATTTGCCGGACAACGTTCACCCTGTGTATGGGTTTGTATTGTACGGCGTTCGACGCACTTGTGATCAACCGGAGCTTCTTCCTATCTCGCGAATCCCACTTCCTACCGCCGGATACCGTCGTGTGCTCACTTCCGGCCCTAAAGCAGAGCTCGTGTCGCATCGAAGTGGCGGGCTTCTCCAGGATGCACTTCCAGTAGTTAACTGTAGGACACCGCCATGTCATCGCGACCGGCATGCTTCATGGTACTGCTGTGCATCGCCATCGGCGTAGCCACACATGATCACCCGCCAGTACAGGACAACAGGTGATGTTCTAGTCTACAGTTAATGTAATCGCACGGCGGAATTTGGACATAGGTTTAGCGGCTGATAGTGTAGCATTAAAATGTACCGCTTTAAAATTTGTGATTTAATTCCTTAATGTCAGGTATCTCAAAGGCTGTGCAGTTGTTCATGGTTGAAACTATGCGTTAAGTTTCCCCTCCCACTCTGCCTTGTATTTCAGTACACCTAGTTGTCAACATACTTCTATTGCAGCACACCTAGGGCATTAACAGTGGCATATTCAATTAAATGCTAGGAGCATAAAACCAAAACAGAAACAAAAACTTGACAAGCTTTTGCTGAGAGTGCTATGACGTTAAAACACTGTCACTCTCTTAATCTCTTATTAGTGAAGTCATATTGTATTCGGAGCTAGATTACGTCGTTCCGTACTCCAGATCCATTAATTTCATATATACTGATCAGCCAAAACATTGTGACCTCATAGCTAATAACCGGTATGTCTACCTTTGGCACAGATAATGGCGGCGACGCGTCGCCGCAAGGGAGCAGTGACGCGTTGGTAGGTCACTGGAGGGAGTTGGCACCGGTTCTGCTCACACATGTCGCCTAATTCCCGTAAGTTTCGGAGAGGGAGGCGACGAGCTCTGACGCCAAGTTTAATTACATCCCAGATGTATCCGATCGGGCTCAGATCGGGCGAGTTGGGGGCCACCACATCAACTGGAGCTCGCCACCGTGTTCCTCGAACCACTCCATCACACCCCTGGCCTTGTGACATGACGCATTATCTTGCTCAAAACTGCAACTGCCATCGGGAAATATGATGGTCGTGAATGGGTGTACGTGGTCTGCAACCATTGTACGATACTCCTTGGCCATCATGGTGCCTTGAGCGTGAATGTTCCCCAGAGCATAATGGAGCTGCCACCAGCTTATCACCATCCCACAGTACAGGTACCAAGGAGCTGTTTCCCTGGAAGATGATAGATTTGCGCCCTCCCATAGATATGATGAAGACCATGCAACGCTCTGCCACTGCACCAACGTCCAGTGTCGTTGGTCACGTGCCCACTTCAATCGTAGTTGCTGATGTCGTGGTGTTAACACAGGTGCACACGCATTGGCCTTCGGCTGTGGACTGTATTCAGGCACACGTGTGGACTGTTTTCAGGCATACTTGTTCTCAGCCCAGAATTAAAGTCTGAGGTTAGTTCTCACACAGTTCGCCTCCTGTCCTGCTCTACCAGTCTGCCAAGCCTATGACGTCCGACATCTGTAATGATGGGTGGCCGCTCAACCCCACTACGTCCGGACGTAATTTCACCTTGATATCTCCACGTATTTAAGTCAGTCACCACAGCTCTCCTCGAAACTCAACAACCTGTGCAGTTTGCGTATTTCGTGTCGAGTCCCTGGGGCATCACAATCTGCCCTCGGTCAGACTCAGATAGTCTACCCACCTTCCCCATCCTACACACAGACAGCATGCTCACTAATATAATATGCACCATACGTGTGTCTGACTAGCAGTTATTCGTTGCCAGGTGACGATGCTATCGCCTGGACAGTTTTATATCGATATTAGGTCGATGATCATAATGTTATGGCTGCTCACGGAGTTTTTCTATATACCGGGTGATCAAAAAGTCAGTATAAATTTGAAAACTGAATAAATCACGGCATAATGTAGATAAAGAGGTACAAATTGACACACATGCTTGGAACATATGGGGTTTTATTAGAACAAAAAAAAAAATACAAAAGTTCAAAAAATGTCCGACAGATGGCGTCTTCTTCTAATCAGAATAGCAATAATTAGCATAACAAAGTAAGACAAAGCAAAGCTGATGTTCTTTACAGGAAATGCTCAATATGTCCACCATCATTCCTCAACAATAGCTGTAGTCGAGGAATAATGTTGTGAACAGCTCTGTAAAGCATGTCCGGAGTTATGGTGAGGCATTGGCGCCGGATGTTGTCTTTCAGCATCCCTAGAGATGTCGGTCGATCACGATACTCATGCGACTTAAGGTAACCCCAAAGCCAATAATCGCACGGACTGAGGTCTGGGGACCTGGGAGGCCAAGAATGACGAAAGTGGCGGCTGAGCACTCGATCGTCAACAAACGACGCGCACAAGAGATCTTTCACGCGTCTAGCAACATGGGGTGGAGCGCCATCCTGCATAAACATCATACGTTCCGGCAGGTGTTTGTCAGCCAGGCTGCGGATGATGCGATTCTGTAACATATCGGCGTACCTCTAACCCGTCACGGTAGCAGTTACAAAACCAGAATCACGCACTTCCTCGAAGAAAAAAAGGCCCGATAGCGGTAAATGTGGTAAATCCAACCCATACCGTGACTTTCTCATCGTGCAATGGGGTTTCCACGACAGTTCTAGGATTTTCTGTAGCCCAAATTCTACAATTGTGGGCATTGACAGACCCTCGGAGCGTGAAATGAGCTTCGTCGGTCTACAACACGTTACTCAACCAATCGTCGTCATCTTCCGCCATCTTTTGAAAGGCCCACACCGCAAATGCCCTCCGCTTCACTAAATCGCCAGGTAACAGTTCATGACGCCGATGGATTTTGTACGGATAGCATCGGAGGGTACGCCTAAGTGCCAACCAAACAGTAGTGTATGGAATGCCGGTGCGACGAGCGACTGCACGAGCGCTGACTTCCCCGTGCATAGACGAACCCGCTACAGTCTCCATTTCGTCCTGAACTGTCTCAGCAGCATTACGCCTTGTGCTCGGTCGACCACTACGGGATCTATCGTCTAAACAACCGTCGCTTCGAACTTCGAAATCATTCTCGCCACAGCTGCATTTGTCAACGGACCTTTACCCGTTCGAATCCCCTTCCTATGGCGATAGGATCGTAACGCTGAACTAGCACACTCCCCATTCTGATAATACAGCCTTTTCAGGTAACGTCACCATGCTGCGACTGCTGGCGCATCTGATTCTCTCTCTCATTACAGCTCCTTTTATACAAGATTGCCATGCACTGTCACTGACGTTTTGCTGTCCAGCGCCATCTGTCGGACATTTTGTGAACTTTGTTTTTTTCGGTTCTAATAAAACCCCATGTCATTCCAAGCATGTATGCCAATTTTTACCTCTCTATCTACATTATTCCGTGGTTTATTAAGTTTTCAAATTTATACTGACTTTTTGATCACCCGGTATATACTGGGTTCTCTCCTAAGAGTCGTCAGACGTTTTTCCTCTGGTGTTTCGGCAGATATTTGCAATTTCGTTTTGCAACGTGCAGCTGTGTGAGCCCAAACAAATACTGCTCATCACATGATTCATGCAACGCCTAGCGTCGACGGAATGTAGGTTTGTTTCCCCTTTCAATCAAAATGGTTTTTAAATCGAAATTTTATGTGCCCATTCAATAGAGCGCTACCAGATTAGTCTAGACTCTAGTGTGATTATCGTTTTAGCGATAAGTGTTAAACGGGAAAGTGAAACACGAGGGATAACGAGCACTTCAGCAGTGACTAAGGAGCACATTCCTGCTTGGTGGTAGCAGACAGCATGGGCCTCGGCGTCTGAGGAATACAGCCCCTCCTTACGACTCCGAAAACAGTGGATAGAACGAGAACACCTATCTTTTGCTCCACGTCACCCTGAGCCATATAACGCTCCCTTCAAAGCGTGCGAATTTCTCAGTGCCCTTGCCAATTGTCTTAAGGGGCTCCGGAACGCCCTATACTTGCTATGTTAAAATAACGCTTATAAATTACATCTTTCCTCACAAAGTATTTGAGGTAGGAAGTTGAACTTTTTACAGATTATGTATTGGAATATGGGCTACAACTTAACACAGGGATTTTACAAAATTTTAGTTCATTTATTAAAGATGATTTTTTTTCAATTGTAATGAAAATTCACAACATTTTTTTTGCAATTTTTTATTTATATATTCAAAAATATACAGTTTTTTGGAAAAAGGCTGTGTTAAATTATGCGGAAGGTACTGTGTAACATTTACTGAAAGTTTGAAACAAATATGTTTGGAAGATCCTTAGAAAACATGTAAATAGTATGAGAAAATAAAAGTTTTGGGAATCGAGCGACAAAGATTGGATTAACTTTTTAGTGCATTCCAGGTCCATAGGATGGATTATCTTCATCCTCTGCAAACTCCTCCTCCAGCTTCCTCTTGTTCCTCCTCCTGTTTACTCTTGCTTGTATTTATAGACTCTTTACAGCCCTGTCTGCAGCCCGAAGGCGTTCCTTGTCTAAAGCAAGCATCACTCGTACCATGTTAGAACCTATCTTCATTCCAATATTTCTAAATACCTTGCACCTTACAATGTTGCCATCATTGAAAGTCGCAACAGCATCATACACACCAAATTGAAGTGTTTCTATTCCAGCAAATACAGTCTTGGGGATTCTCGACCATATAACACTATTTACACTTTCATTGGGGTTTTGAGTTTTTTCGTGAATACACTTTTTCAACAGTTCAGGTGCTGCTAAGTCTCTGAAAATAGGTTTTATCACCTCCATTATTGCACGAGGCAGACTATGCTTATGAGTGTACACTTCACCAGTTAGCAATCCTTTGTTATATTTACACCAACTGTCTTCTTCTTTGGGACACAAGCTATGTTGGGGATTTTCATCGTCTTTATTGTTTACAGTAATAACACATACCTTTGGCTTTCCAACATTTCTCCTTTTCTTAAAAGCCTTCAGAGGATTTCTAATAACTTTACTTTTACTCATTATTATACTTCAACAAAACAGAGACTTAAGAAACAGAATTAATTACGAATATTTTCGAGATAACGACAGAGTAAATAAACATGAAACAATCGACAATCACACCAGCGATATATATTGAACCATCACAGGTTAGCCACAACACATACTTTATCTCACATCACTAAAATGTACCTGATGAACACGGACGTTAATAACACCATTTGACAGCAGTTTAACAGCGCCACAGTGGGTCACGCCCATGTAGAACACATTTCAAAAAAAATTAAAAATAGTTGTAGTCTTCGGAATTGAACAAATTATATATCTATTAAAAGGTAATAGTCTGCAGATTCAGAAAACGCAAAAAAGTAAAAATTGAACTTTTCATGATTTTGAGCCATTCCGGAGCCCTTTAACACATCCCCTGCTTCAGATTGCATCTATTCCCAATGATTAAACATCTATCGGTGGATTTCCAGCGCCACCTCCTTGCCGACTTCAACTGCATCTGGAGCGATGGCGAATTCCAGTCGCATTGGCGAGAAAATATCATCTTTCCAGTGCTAAAACATGGTAAGAACCCGCTAGATGTGGATGGCTATCGTCCTGTCAGCCTTACCAACGTTCTTTGCAATCTGCTCGAACGTATTGTGAGCTGGCAGTTGTATTGGCTGCTTGAGTCTCGGTGCCTTCTTGCTCCGTCCCAGGGCGGCTTTCGCCAAGACCGCCTCACCACTGACAGTTTGGTATATCTACAGTCTACCATTCCGAACTGCCTTTTTCAGGCGTCAAAACCTTATTGTCGTCTTTTTTGACCTGAGGAAAGCTACGATACCACTTGGCGACACGACGTACTCGCTACTCTGCTCGAATAAGGTCTCCAGGGTCCATTCCATATTTTTATATGAAACTTTTTATCGCTGCGCACTTTCAGAGTTCGAGTCGGTGCTTCATACAGTCCGCCCCATATTCAAGAGAATAAGGTCCCGCAGGGCTCTGTATTGAGCGTCCCACTCTTTTTGATTACCATTAGTGGTCTCACAGCAACAACGGAGTCCTCATTATCCCCCGTCTTATATGCTGACCATTTTTGTATTTCTTTCTGCTCCTCTTCTATTCGGTGGCTGAACTTCTACTGTAGGGAGTCATACGAAAGGCACGGTCATGGGGCCTATCTGACGGTTTTCAGTCTTCAGCCGCCAAGACTTGGGTCAAGCACTTCTGTCGTCGTCAGACTGTCCACCCACATCGGGAACTTTGCCTTGATGACCAACAACTTAATGTAGTGGGGACTTAACCGCTTTTTGGGAGTGGCCTTCGACGCCGACTTAACTTGCCTTCCCCATCTACGTCAGTTTAAGAAAAAGTGCTGGTTGCATCTTCATATTATTCAATATCTGAGCCACACCGACTGTGGTGCTGGTCGCCCTACATTTCTTCACCTGTACAAAGCCCTTATTCAGTCCCGTATTGAGTCTGGGAGCCTGGTGTATGGCTCAGCATCGCTCTCAGCATTGCAGCTATTGGATCCTATACCCTACTGTGTTAGCTTGCAGTGGGGGCTTTCTGAATGAACCCACTGTACAGCCTCCTCGTGGAAGCTGGCATTGTGGATAAGATGACAACAACTGCTTGCAAATTATACCACTCACATTCATAGTTCGCCTCGACATCCAAATTATCATCTCCTTTTCCCTAATATGGCGATCCATTTCCCACAATGTCGGCCCAGATTAGGGATTCCAATTGCAGTCTGTGTCCGGTCCCTTCTCAATGAACTCGAGTCTTTCCCTCTGTCGCCTTTCCTCTGTGTCCACTCAAGTACACCTCCATGGTCCAAGCCTACCACAAGTCCCAAAACACTCAGTTTCTCCCGAGGCCCTGTAATGCCAAGTTTTCTTTATTCTCGGCGAGTTCCAGTACTCAGAAATAGTCTACGCTTACGGCTCAATGGTCGATGGTCGCGTTGGCTTCGCTCATGTTCACGCTGGACATACTAAACAGCGCTCCTTGCTGGATGGCTGCAGTGTTTTCACTGCAAAGTTGGTAGCCATCTCTCACGCACTTGAGCATCTCAGCTCCTGCACGGGTGAGTCATTCCTGTAGTGGTTCAAATGGCTCTGAGCACTATGGGACTCAACTTCTGAGGTCATTAGTCCCCTAGAACTTAGAACTAGTTAAACCTAACTAACCTAAGGACATCACAAATATCCATGCCCGAGGCAGGATTCGAACCTGCGACCGTAGCGGTCTTGCGGTTCCAGACTGCAGCGCCTTTAACCGCACGGCCACTTCGGCCGGCCATTCCTGTAGTGACTCCTTAAGAGCCTTTAAGCTCTCGACCAATGCTTCCCTCGTTATCCTTTGGTACTGACTATCCGGGAATCTCTTTATGCCCTCGAAAACAGTGGACATTCAGTGTCCTTCATTTGGACCCTAGAACATGCCGGGATCCCAGGTAATGAATTGCTGACAGGCTGGCCAAACATATCGGTGCAGCAGAGACTGGGCTCCGATTGGTCTTCCCCGGTAAAGTTTTTGGGGTATGGGATACTGAATGGCGTACCATCAGTACACCAAATAAGCTACGTGTTATCAAGCAGACAATGAATGTATGGAGGTCATCCATATGCGCCACTCGCAGGTACTCCATTGTCCTTTGTTGGCTCCACATCGGCCATACTTGGTTGACTCGCGATCACCTCCTACGTCACAAGGACTCACCTCAGTGTTGTTATTGTTCCCACTTGACTGTGTTCTGCATCTTATTGGGCTGCCCAATTTTGGCCGTCCTGAGGCGCATTTTTAACCTTTACACCTTTTTACTTTCCCAGGCTCCTTTTGAGAATGGTTTTGACGCGGGATCTGTTTGCATGAGGAAAAAGGGGTTGATGACCTTGTAGTTTGGTCCCTTTACTCCCCAAATCATCAAATGACACCACCTGACGACTCTCAGGAGAGACACCCTATTAAAACCATCGCGACCGGAAATGTTATTCGGACATCGGTTTCTATTCAAAATATTACGTACCCACTCCCATATGCAAGTCCTAGAAGTTTGTAACGAGAAAGTCCAAACATTATATATATAGGGTAAATCATATGAAACTTTAACGCAAATATTGCGGAAATGGGAAGTGCTATTCATGTGCAGTTTTCACAGAACTGATTCTTTGTCAGGGGTTCGTACTGTTAGGCAACAAACATACTGTAGTAATACTTCGAAAGTGTGTTTTGTGCAAACAAAAACTTCCTAAAATGAAACAACGCCTATTGAGATTAACAAATTAAAGTGGGATAGATTATAATGTTAGTGGTATTTGTTGCGGGATTCTAGTGCGAGTCGGTTACGACATATCGCAATTTGAAAGTTCCCACACCGAAACTTGTACAATGGCTAGGGTAGCACACACTAAACAAGAACACAAGTGCGTACACTAGTTGGGTGTATTCCGACCAGTAATGAGACAGCTGACCGTCATAGGTTGTGTTCAAAATAACCCCCGGCAGCAGCAATACACGCTTCCAGTCTGGTCTGCAGGACACGTGGTAGCATTTCAGCGGAGAAGTCCCAGCAGGCTGCAGTAATATGTCGCTGCATATCATCTGGCGTAGTGGGTATGTCCTTGTAGACAGTATCTTTCAGATTCCCCCACAGAGAAAACTGTACAGGCATCAAACCCGGGGATTGGGTTGGCCAAGATACCGGTCCTCTGTGTCCAACGATTTGGAAACAATTCGTGAAGGCATCCTGTAGTACTTTGTGCACATGGGCTCGTCAGCATCATGCTGGTACAAGACGTTCCTCCTGGTCCGCAGAGGAACACCTGCTAGCGTCCGTGGAAGATGGTCTGTGAAAATGCTGCGATACTTGTGCTCTTTCAGTGTTCTGTCCATGAAACACGGGCCGATGAGCTGGTGGTTCACTATCCGATACCACACGTTTACACTCCATGGACGCTGACGTTCCACCTGCCGAAGCCAACGAGGATTGCGAAAAGGCAGATGTCCATGTTTCAGCGGTTTACCTGGCCACGAAAATTGGTAAATGTTGCTTCATCCCTAAACAAGATACATGATACATCTGGAGTATCCTCTCTTAATGCCCACATACTGAAGTTAACACGATTCTCATAATAGTTTCCATGCAGCTCTTGATAGGGATGGGACCTATGTTGATGGAGAATGAGTAAGGCACTTGCTTGACTGATACCACTTCCTTGTGCTATTGCACGGGAGCTAACGTGCGGACCAACAGCAATAGCAGCAAGAACATTAATTTCCCCCTCTTCTGTCGTCCCCTGTTTCCTTTTGTTATATTGTCTAGATGTTGCACTACCTCTTTCACGTAACTGGTTGAAGAGATTGATAAATAACAGCCGACATGATTGGCGTCTATTGGGATATCTTGCCGCATACACCATACATTTTTCCGACACTCTCCACACACCATGAGAATGTCCGTTTTTTCTGCATTTGTAAGTCCCAGCGTCCTATCATGACGTACTGCTCGGACTGTCAAACACTAACTGATTAGCAAGGCGCAGTGCACTCAAGGAACACACAGTCACACTGTAAGCAAACATAAGAACATTGTACCTAGCAACTACACAGATTAAACGGTACAAACAAGTGTCGGTGTGGAACCTTTCCAAATACGATATCTCGGAAGCCACTCCCCCTAGAATCCTGCCCAAAAACACCTATTTTTCGCCTTATCTGGCAGTTTCAAAGAAATTTAAATCAAAACATCTTGACATATTCACACTTTTTTACGGGTTAACCCTAGTTCTCCCGCGCAGCGACGTTTCTTAGCTATAAGATTTTGGCAAACGTTGTGTCGTATTGCATGACATGACAAATGATATGCTGGATGACAGGATGGCATGTTTCATGTTATACGATATAACATCAGGTATCATGTTACTTTACTTGAAACAGTGCATTATAATACATGACGTGGGTACTAATATTACAAGTAAAAAAGGGTGAATTCCTCGAGAAGTTTTCATTTAAGTGTCTCTAAAGCTGCCAGATAAATCGAAAAGTTAGTTCCCTTATTTTACATCCCGAACTCTGCCCAGGACATATTCGCCTTCTTTTGTGCTATGATAGGAGAATTTTTCATTCCGGTCCCCAACTATTAGTCTACCATAATTTTGGCATTACACCGCCGTAGCCTGGTAAGCAAATGTAAATTTTTACTGACTCGGATGACGACTGATCCGGTATAGGTTTTTTTATTGTCTTTTGAACCATGTTGCTTATATCGTGGCAACAGATAAAGCTTTCACAAAACTGGGCGTCCGTTAATTACATGCATTTGTCTACCTTCTTACAAAATTTGATACGATTCGCAAAAGCCTGAAACACAAATGTGGCACACACAAAAAAAACTCATAAAAACGTGTTTTTTGCGCGTAAAATGCGAATGAAGGTATATTTTTGAGAGCGATTTTTCAATTTTATCGTAATAATGCATTTTTATTTATTTTATTCACTTTAAACTGTTTCCGCATACTCAATTAATCTAAGAACTAATTTTGTGGCCTTAAATTTAGTTCGACTTTAAACCATTGTATCTCGACAACAGAAAAAGATTACTGTATAAAAAAATCCGTTTACGTCCCTTCGTGCAAAGTTTGAACCGACTCGTGAGTATAGAAGCGGAGTGCTTCACAAAACCTCCAGGAAAACATTTTTTGCACGTAAAATCCAAACGAGGAAATACTTTTTTCAAACGATTAAAAATTATCTTAGATCAAGTTCCGACATACCAGTGGAACAAAGGTGAACCATCACTCTCGCTCCAGTCTTGAATTACATAATGGTGACCACTTTCGCGTGTAAAATCCGAACGATGCACATACGAAAGATGCCACTGGCTGAGCATTAATTTCAGCGTAATTAAAATCTTTTTCAGAAGGAAATAATCGATTCACACAGTTTGCCTGGGTGCCAGCTCCGGTTTCGTCGTTTAAACCTTGCTTCATATACTGTAAGATAGTGCCATTGAAACATTTCGGGGCTTGTGATGACGTCGTTGGTCAAAGTGATTGGGTTGGATCGAAGCCTCTAGTTTATCCTAGTAATTCACCGTCAAGACTTTGTCCAGACAGCCGGCCGGAGTGGCCGAGCGGTTCTAGGCGCTACAGTCTGGAACCGCGCGACCGCTACGGTCGCAGGTTCCAATCCTGCCTCGGGCATGGATGTGTGTGATGTAATCCTGCCTCAGGCATGGATGTGTGTGATGTCCTTAGGTTAGTTAGGTTTAAGTAGTTCTAAGTTCTACGGGGCTGATGACCTCAGAAGTTAAGTCCCATAGTGCTCAGAGCCATTTGAACATTTTTTGTCCAGAAAACGTTCCAGCAGGTAGTATCTTTTAACTAATTAAGTACAGATGTAACGCTTTGTTATTTCACAGATGGTCATAGATGAGACGAGTAAGATAAAGGTATTCGTTGAAATGTTGGAACGATGTGCTAGGGTGATGTGACTGTTTAACAGTTCACAGTTTTTGCCTCAAATTTAAGCGTTGCTCTTAAATTATACAGGCAAAGATCAGCTTGTTATATTCCAAAGACTGCGGAGCAGTCCAGTTATTACGAAGGCAACAGGAATATTTCCCTGAAAAAGGGTACTATGTGAAAGTGTTAACGAAGTACAATTTTCAGTGAGTGGATAGTGTTAAGCATAAATGTAACTGTATTGGCTGCAGGAGAGCTTATTCGATGCCAGTAAAATAATACAAATAAATCGAGCCATAGTGTCACTAGGACTGTATTTGAGATCATGAATCCAGATATAGTCTCAGGCAACACAGAAGTGTCCTGAAGAAATAACTTCAGGTAACTGCCAACTAACGACTTTGAGTCGAATCTACTTGAGACACAACAAAAGGAAAAAGAAAATCGTTACCTGAATGACTATACAAGCAGTGGAGATTCAAATTATTTGGTAATTCTTATTCCAAATTGTGACCACAATAACTCACCCATAGTTTTTAAACTTTCATTTAAGGCTTCCTCAGATTTAGTTTTTATTTCTTTTCCTCCAACCAACGCTTACCATAAAGCAGCCATACACAAATTCAAAGAACTTGTACATCTTCAGAGTATGGGAGAAGTCGGCTTCTGTTCCTTCAGTCACATACTGAAATAGCGAGTCGTTCTCAATATCAGGACAGATGGCAGTTTCCTTCATTACGAGAAAATATACGTGAAGAGACTCTCCTGTTTCTTTTTTCGTCGATACTGCAGTCGTTGGATCTCTACAGCACTTCTTTTCATGTCGAACTCCTCCTGAAAAGCTTTCTTCTGTGCAGACAATGGTATAAGACCCTTCTCACGGTGACTAAATAGCTTAGCTAAATAGTAATGTGATTTTTTTTTCGAAAACGAGATTTGCAGTTGACTCCAACCCTCTGAAAACGCCATTTTTCAAAGTCCATAATATACTTTTTGACCAGTTATCCGTCACCCCCACTAAATAACTTAACCGCAACGACACGAAATGACAGAGAAAATTTACATTGATCTTGTGAATAAGGTGAGGACGTTTTCTGCCTTCTTTTTATGTAAATTCGATCTTTCATCGCATCCATTTGGGTTGCAACCTCTTCTTCATCATGAGCACCATCATCATCCTCTTCAAATTACATGTTGTCAATTTTCACCGCACGTTTGTCAGTGTTAGATAAATCCCGGCAGTTATTTCATTTTCCCTCTGACTATCTGTATTCTATATATTGAGAAATATTGCGATTTGCTCCTAACTCCGCTTTTGAAAATGATGCTTCAATGAATGATTTCTCAGCTTCAACTTCACCAGCTATTAATTGAAGAGTAAAACCAGAAAATTCTCTCAAGCCTTTACGATTTCTTTTTTCATCTGAAATCCTTCCGAAAATTAACCTGTGTAGACATTTAAAGGTTTTAACCGGGGCGGAGGTTCTATTTTTATTTAGTTCTTCGATATTGCCTAACGTTCCAAATTCTAGAGTTTTTTCTGTTTTCAGTCAGCTGTTACTCCTTTCGCCACATTGCCCCGACATGGCTCCTGGGCCAGATCGGACCCACAGTCAGATGATTAAACATCTCTCGTCTGACTAACAGCGGCGTATCCTAGTCATCTTCGACCGCACTTGGTGCGATGGCGTATTCCCGGCGCAATGGCGGGAGAGCACCATCGTTCCAGTGCTTAAACCTGGTAAAACCCACTTGATGTGGATCGGCTCATCAGCCTCACCAACGTTCTTTGTAAGCTGTTAGAACGTATGGTGAGTCGGCAGTTGTGTTGGCTCCTGGAGTCACGAGGCCTAATGGCTCCATGCCAGGGCTGTTTCCGCCAGGGCTGCTCTACCGCTGATAATCTGGTGTCCCTCGGGTTTGCCATCGGAACAGCCTTTTCCGGACACCAACACCTGGATGCCGTCCTTTTTTATTTAAGAAAAGCTTACGACATAACCTGGCGACGTTATACCCTTGCCACATTATGTGAGTGGGGTCTGCGGGACACGCTCCCGATTTTTATGGAAAACTTCCTTTCGCTCCGTACATTCCGTGTTCAAGTTGGTGCCTCCCATAATTCCTCCTATATTCAGGAGAATGGGGTCCCGCAGGGCTCCGTATTGGCTGTCTCTCTATTTTTAGTGGCCATTAATGGTCTCACAGCAGCTGTGGGGCCGTACGTCTCACTTTCTCTGTATGCAGACGACTTCTGCATTTCCTACTGCTCCTCCAGTACTGGTGTTCCTGAACGGCGCCTCCATGGCGCCATCCACAAGGCGCAGTTATGGGCTCTAGTCCTCGGTTTCTATTTTCCAGCTGCGAAGTCGTGCGTCATGCACTTCCATCGATGTCGTACCATTCATCCGGAACCAGAACTTTAGCTTGATGACGATCCATTCACTGTAGTGCAGACACATCGATTCTTGGAACTGGTTTTCGACGCCCGATTGACTTGGCTTCCTCATCTTCGTCAACTTAAGCGGAAGTGCTGGCAGCACCTCAATGCCCTCCGCTGCCTGAGCAATACCTACGCTGCTGCAGCTCTACAGAGCCCTTGTTCAATCCTGCATTGACTATGGGCGTCTGGTTTATGGTTGGTTTATTCTTTCTCTTGTCGAATTGTTTTAATAGGAACAAAGAACCGATGAACAAGCAGTTTGTTCCCTTCCCGCCTCTTAAACCAGCCAATCAATCCTCGTCACAGATGCAAAATCAACACAATTACACGTAGCTAAGTCGCCGCACGCCAAACGGCACTCAGAAAAGTTCGTTGTGAACGTCATAGGTTACGCGGCAAAAATGCGTCGTCACTCGTACAGTTGAATTGGGAAAGAGCCCCCAAAATTTGTAGGAAAGACTTACATGAAGAACTATATATTAATCACCTCGTCATAAACTTTAATGTTAAACTCCCCTCCCCCCACAAAAAAATCTTCACCACCAAACTCGTGTTTTGAATATTGTTCCGCCATGAACACACAAAACTACTATCCAATATTCAGCCACTCCGGCGTGTCACCAGTCTCATCGACAAAGAACCCTCAAACCCCATATGTGAATCCCACATAGTCACTCGAAAGGAGATGCCCGTCGCAGAAACATTACTTATAATGACTTGCCAGAAAGTGAGTTTAAGGTGAACAAGAGATGCATTTAAGGTAAATCGTGACTGTGTGTAATATCTACTGGCTTCCCTGAGTACAACCAGGTAGCTCTCAACCCGTACTGCTTCGCATATCCTGTCACCAGTAATGTTACACGACGTGGCTCACTGTCAAGTACCTCCAACAGGGAAGTCGTTCTCCACTCACAGAGCTTCCTCTTTCTGTCCTCCTACACGCCAGTAGAATAACTTCTCAATGCGATGGAACATTACTGCAACGAAAGCAGGCAGCACGTGAGACATCGCTCAGACCGTCTCCATGAGTAAATCTTATAGCAGTGCGTCACAAGTGGGTCGCAAGAGAAACCTGGGACAGTGACACCATGTCCGTAACCCTAGCTTTTGTAATAAATATACCTGTCAGTGTTACAAAGAAAACTCTGAAATCTAGATGGATGCATCATCAATGTTCTATACACAGTCTCCATTACATCGAGGCCTCAGTTTCAAATGCCATGCGAAGACCAACGAAGTAGTTCAGCATTACACAAGCATAGGATCAACTGAGCGTTTCAGAGCTTTTCACTGGGCGAGTAAGAGACAACACCATGTGGAACACTGCTGAGTATCGTCACTACTGAGTATGTAGCCTTTGCGGCATAGCACACATAAATGCTTGACCAGGTTACTGAGAGGAACTCGATTTCACTAACTGATCACATACCGCCACTCGACCATAAAATCGTGAAAGTATAGTGAGAATGTTGTAGCGAAGTTGCCTAACATCGAAAAACTCACCTTTCTTTTACTGGGTCCGTTGAGCTCCTGGCTTCCATAGACGACCAATAAATCCTTTTTCGAATCAGATACTCGAATTCTCAACATTTTACTACAATAAGCTTATCCACTTGTTATTAGTCAAGATTTCATTATTTTAGTTTTTCTTTTTTTGGCAATTCGTAATGCGTGTATCAAAATAATAGAAGCTGTTCGTAGACAGAAAAGATGTGCTCGAAATGTGGTACATTTATTCTGTCAGAATACTTTTCTTTTTACGACAATTATTTGAAACCTTAAACTGTTGGAGTGAACATTAAGGGGCTCCGGAAAGGCTCAAAATCATGAAAAGTTCAATTTTTACTTTTTTGCGTTTTCTGGATCTGCAGGCTATTACCTTTTAATATATATATATAATTTATTCAATTCCGAAGACAACAACTATTTTTAAATTTTTTTAAAAATGTGTTCTACATGGGCGTGACCCACTGTGGCGCTGTTAAACTGCTGTTAAATGGTGTTATTATTAACGTCCGTGTTCATCAGGTACATTTTAGTGATGTGAGATAAAGTATGTGTTGTGGCTAACCTGTGATGGTTCAATATATATCGCTGGTGTGATTGTCGATTGTTTCATGTTTATTTACTCTGTCGTTATGTCGAAAATATTCGTAATTAATTCTGTTTCTTGAGTCTCTGTTTTGTTGAAGTATAATAATGAGTAAAAGTAAAGTTATTAGAAATCCTCTGAAGGCTTTTAAGAAAAGGAGAAATGTTGGAAAGCCAAAGGTATTTAGAAATATGGGAATGAAGATAGGTTCTAACATGGTACGAGCGATGCTTGCTTTAGACAAGGAACGCCTTCGGGCTGAAGACATGGCTGTAAAGAGTCTAGAAATACGAGGGGCGTTCAGAAAGTAAGCTCCGATCGGTCGCGAAATGGAAACGACTATGAAAATCCGATAAAGCTTTGCACAGATGTGTTGGGTAGTGTCTCTAGTATAACCCCAGTTAGCATCACGTCGCTCTTCTCATTTCTGAGCTCGCAGTGAGTGCGTAAAGATGTCTAGAAAATAGTGTCTGCCGCCAAGTACGAGGGCGCGGTGAGAAATTTCGCCTGAAGCTATGCAGCTAACATTACATAACTGTCGTGCTGTTTCTTCTTCAAGACAATTCTCAGCCGCATTCTGCAGGGGCAATGAAGATGCTCCTGCATCGTTTTCAAATGGAAATGTGAGATTACCCACAATACAGTCCGCAATTGTCTCCCCCTGAGTTTCATCTCTGGTCACATGAACCGCTGTCTTTGAAGACAACATTTTGACACAGACAACGAGGTGTAGGCCAGCGTGGAGAATTGGCGGAAAGCACTGGCGGCTGCCTTCTATGATGAGGCTATTGAAAAGTTGGTACAACGCTATGACAAAAGTCTAAGTCAGAACGGCGACTACGTAGAGAAGTAGCTGAAAGGTGTAGCTAATTGTTACAAGTAAAACATTTCTGATGTTCACTGTGGTTTCAATTTGGCAATCAATCGGAGCTTACTTTCTGAACAGGCCTCGTACAAGCAAGAGTAAACAGGAGGAGGAACAAGAGGAAGCTGGAGGAGGAGTTTGCAGAGGATGAAGATAATCCATCCTATGGACCTGGAATGCACTAAAAAGTTAATCCAATCTTTTTCGCTCGATTCCCAAAACTTTTATTTTCTCATACTAATTACATGTTTTCTAAGGATCTTCCAAACATATTTGTTTCAAACTTTCAGTAAATGTTACACAGTACCTTCTGCATAATTTAACACAGCCTTTTTCCAAAAAACTGTATATTTTTGAATATATAAATAAAAAATTGCAAAAAAATGTTGTGAATTTTCATTACAATTGAAAAAAATCATCTTTAATAACTGAACTAAAATTTTGTAAAATCCCTGTGTTAAGTTGTAGCCCATATTCCAATAAATAATCTGTAAAAAGTTCAACTTCCTACCTCAAATACTTTGTGAGGAAAGATGTAATTTATAAGCGTTATTTTAACATTGCAAGTATAGGGCGTTACGGAGCCCCTTAATAAACAGGACAGTACTACACTAGACTGGTTTCAAATATACCCTACGTTTACTTCTTACAACTTCATCTTTGTCCAAACATTACAGCGTGAATGGCTTAGTACTGAACGGTCGCTCAGTAAGGCGATCTGGGGCATCGTTATTGGGGGTGGGTAAATGTATTGCCAAGAAAACAATCCACCGATGAGCTGGGCTAAAGCCCATTCTCTCCACAGTGTCTGACGCGATTACGATTTTTACAGTGATCCTTCATTGAGAGTGTATTCCCACCAGGTTCCACGCTGTCCATTCTCTCTCTCATAGTCATCTACAACGTAAGTACAACCCAAAATCTACACTCTTCACCGTCATGTGAGCTGAAAAGCTGCACGTACGATGTAGTGACCACATCTTACACTGAAAGATGGCTGCAACACGGTGTTTACGTGCAAACCGGTGACAAGTCAAATAATAACAAGTACAGAGGACTTGCAAGATACAACTAATTTATTACTGATCAACAGTTTAATCCAAAAAGCACAGTATTTACCAAAAATTTTCTACAAGCGTCTCTTATTCACAAGTCAGAAAAATACATTACACAATACCTTTCTAATTGAATTAGGTGCAAACAAGAACTACTTATAACTTCTATACTAACTGTAAGCACTTCAATAATAAAAGGTAAAATCAGTTTCATTTCACAAGGGCACTTGAATAATAAAGGTGAAATAAGTTTCTTTTAAATAGGTCACCTGGGCAAGCGCAATAGACAATTCATATAATTTCCAATTTCCGCTACCCGTCAAGTATTTCTCTTGAACATGTACAAAGATCAACTCCCGCTGCACGTTAGGTATAATTCAGAACACTAGTCTCCTTCCTTTATAGTTTTGAAGGTAAATATATAAGCAATATAGCAAACGGAACAGACGCCTTGGCGTCCCACTGCAGAGGGAACTTAACTTAATGCAAGATCCGCACTCACTGCAACCCGAAGAGCTCAGTGGCCGCCATATCGGTTGCCATTTTCCCCGCAGCCAAAAGAACCTCCCGTCCCCTCTGGTACTGGTCGGCCAAGGCGTCGTACTCTGGTCATCGATTTATACATGGACTAGGTTCCCGCTGCAGTACTGCAACAGAAAAGCACAAACACACAGCCACAGCCAAAAGAAACAATGTTAACAGCCCCAGAATATAGTCAGATAAAATTCTGCAAAGATAGATCACATCAAGACAAAGGCAAATTAAAAATGGTTAAAAGAATTAATTGTAGACCTCAAATTTGAAAATATGTAAAACTGCCCCAGCACAAACAGACTAGTTTTAAAAGGGCAACGATAAGACAAAGCATAATATTATTACACCAGTACGTCGCAGTTCCAATACAATATTGTCACTCATAAGAAAAGGTAGAAGCTAGTGATAACACGTGTAGGCCCGGGTGCAAAACTAGAAAGCTTGAATGTCTACTTCTTCAATAGACAGCTGCGTGGTACATAGTTCATCTCCACTAACCAAAATGAATAACACATTGCTCAGCGTCCAGTGTAGAAGACCATGGCCCAGTCACGCCTCAAGAACTTGCAATAACAGGCCCGCTTCCGCACTCCGAGCCACATACACCGGTCAAATCCAGCTAACTCCACGCAAACACAAGTTTCACTCTCTGAGCAGCGTCACGTACCGGCCATTCCGAAGCCAAAACCCGGTCTGCCCGCCAGCCCACGAACACCACCACCGACCAACGAGGCAAAGATAAGCAACGCCAGAGGGAAACAATCGATCCGGGTGAATCGAACGGAGAAAGCGACTGGGGCCTGCGCCTCCCCATGTGTCAATGGCCAGTGATATCAGAATGAAGAACACACCCAAATCGCTACTAAATACCCACGGAATTTAAGGGCTAACGTTGCTCCAAAATATTAATTCTAATTCCTTAAGCAAGATGAGGAGAAAGTTCGACTGTACATGACTAAAGGCAGATTGCACCAGTGTGTCGCACTCTTTAGCAGAAAATTATAGCAACACGATCCTACGATGATCAAAAACACAATGCTTGTGAAATCGACAAGCGAGAAAAATGGTTGACATCGTTGTCATTGTGGAACAAACCAATGAATCTGAGACTTCATGACGAAAGCACATTAACGTCGTCAAAAACTGTGGCCTGCCTTTACAAGTCAGGCACCTAACCTTTGAAACTGCGTGAAAATGAAACCATTGAGCTCTTACACATGTTATACTGTTACTAACTACGAGGCGTGTTCAGTAAGTAATGCGACACATTTATTCTGAAAGAACTTTAGTTTTATACAGATTTCCAATATACCATATTATTCTCTCCTTTCCATGCTACAGCCTTACGTCACCGTACTGGGAGGGTCCATATGCCCTCATGGTACCACTCTATTGGTCGATTTCGTCCTGCATCAGTAACCTCTCCATCATCCACGTACTGATCCCCGCAGAGAGCGTCCTTCATTGGGTCAAACTTATGGAAGTCGGAATGTGCGAGATCTGGGCTGTAGGATGACGGAGGAAGAACGGTTCAACAAAATTTTGTGAGTTCTGAGGTCCTCTCTGGTGCGCAGATTTTTGTGTCGACGAACACCCTAAAGTCGTTCCTTCAGTTTCCTAACGGCAGCCCAAAAACTTCACAGTTGATCGTTGCACCATGAGGGAGGACTTCAAACAGAATAACCTCTTCAGAGTCCTGAGAGAACCTCTCCATGACTTTAAAGGCTGATGGTGCGGCTTTGAGCTTTTTCTTCAGAAGAGAGATGGTGTGGCACCATTCCATGGAATGTCGTTTTCTTTCCGATCCGAACTGATCAACCCGTGCTTCGATGTTGGACGAAAGTTTGTCAACATCAGCCTCGCAACGTGCAAGTAATTCTGCACAGATGGTCCCTGGTTGATCTGTAAGGTCTTCTGTTAGGTGGCGAGGACCCCAGCAGTCACGCAGCTTTGAGTACCATAATGGTGGACTAGAGTGTTAGCACTACCAACAGAGACGTCCAGTTGCGCAGCGAGGTGTTTGATTGCGTTCCGTCGATCACCGCGTATCAGTGTGTCCGCACATTCCAACACTGTAGAAGTCACAGCTGTGTGCAGCCGACCAGCACGCCGAAGGTGGGATAGGTTTGCGTGACGTTGTTGCAATGACAGACGTCTCGCCGAAAGACTTATCGTGCTTTTGTTCACTGCCATGTCTCCGTAGACATTCTACGACGCTCTGATTTTCCGCCAAAACAAACTCAGTAACAGCTCTCTGCTTGGAAATCACCTCCGCTACAGGCGCCATTCTGAAGGATATGTGTAGTGCCGCCACATATTGGAACTTCATGAAACTACAGAGGCTGAAGCGGGAATATCCCACGACGACACACAACAAATTCCGCATTTTTTCAACCGAAATTTGCCAAAAAATGTTTGCATTAATTATTGAACGCCCCTCGTACATATTCCGAAATCACATCACAGATTACCGCCCGCGTCGATTTACCATACATCTGCACTACATATACAGTCAAATAAAAACATATACGCTCTTCTAAATGCTACTGCTGTTGTATGGCAAATAAATAGGTGACAAATTAATCGCTCTCACCTCTTCCTGGGTCAGTGTATCTCGTCCCTGCAGCTGTGACTTTCGCTTTTTTTTCAGAGCTTTAAATCTCCCCAGGAAATTTGGAAGCTTTCGTTAGCTGCAGTCGAAACACAGAATCCAACACTACCACGCTTGAATCAAAAATGATGCTGCTTCTACTCAACAAATCGAGCAACCAGTTCGTATCAGTACATCAGGTACTAGAGAGAATACAGAAGTAATTGTTAGGCCACGACAAGCCACGCTTCATCCGACGTAACATTGTTGTCAGCATGTCCTGTGATCAACATTAAACAGCACTGACAGTGACTGAAGGGCACCTCATTATTGGACACCGTCGACAACTATGATTACAGAACACTGGAATAATTTTTATACAAATTCAATGTATGCAGGACGTAACAGACAAATTTTGCTACTGAAACGTACCCATTGGTACCTAAATGCTGAAAACTTCCGAATGGCTAATAATACATCCTATGGGTTTAATTGCTGACATTGCTAGAAGATATTGACTCAGCTTGCCTAAGCAACAGGAGCAGAAAAATTTTGGTATGGTGCCAGCTGGACTCAACATGAGTCGAAGCAGGGCAGCAGCACAAATCTGCATCTGCAACGATCACAGGCAGCAGGTATGTGACAATCGAAAACGAGAAAGACAGGTGACGCGTTTGTCACTGAAAAATTAAGTAATGAATTTGAGAATACACAAAGAGAGCACATTAACTTCGTCAAAAACGAAGGGGAAATGGTCTGTCTCTGCAAGTCAAGCTCCTAATCTTTGCAAGTACTTGCAAAATGAAAGCATTACGCTCTTTTACTTGTTATACTGTTACTAATTACATGTTTAGAACTCACGTTACACTCCACCGCACGCATCAATTTGCCAGAGCGTCTGCACTAGATACACAGTGAGATTAAACCTTGTATACTCTTCTAACCGCAGCTGACGTAATATCGTAAACAAAAAGGTGACAGTTGAGTTAGTGGCTCTTACCTCTTGATGAGGAGATGCACCTCGTCTCTGCAGCTGTGACTTTGCCTTCGTTCAAGACTGCAAACTTTACAATGTTTTGTTATTTGTAGCCGAAACACAAAATTCAACACTGCAATGCTTGAATCATAACTTAACCGTCTTTTCCTCAATAACTCAAAGAACGCATTCGTATCGATACTCCAGAGACTACGGAAGTAGTGGCTACGTAACGACAAACGATGTTTTATCCGACGTGGCATTGCTGTTAGTATTCGCTGTGATCAACATTAAACAACAACGGCCGGCCATTGTGGCCGAGCGGTTCTAGGCGCTTCAGTCTGGAACCGCGCGACCGCTACCGTCGCAGGTTCGAATCCTGCCTCAGGCATGGATGTGTGTGATGTCCTTAGATTAGTTAGGTTTAAGTAGTTCTAAGTTCTAGGGGACTGATGACCTCAGATGTTAAGTCCCATAGTGCTCAGAGCCAAACAACAACGATACTGACTACAGTGCAACGATCATTCAAAGCAATGAAGTGTAGTAAACATGGGCTCTAAAATACATACCCTAAGAGCTATGAACACTTCTTCATCTTCAATACTGTAAGAAAATATCTTCTATTTCAAGTTCTTTTGTTTTCCTTGTTTTGGGAGGACTTTGTAATAAGGACTAATACAAGAAAAAACTGCAAAGTAAATATAGGATCTAAAATGCACACTTCAAGGACTTATGAGCACTTGTGCATCAGAAGATTGCGTTCACAGTAGCGAAGTTCTTAAGGTTGCAAATTAGAGCCCAAGTTAGCGGATATTTCTTTCTTATTTGGCTCCGTACTACGACCTCTCAGAATATGGAAAGCAAAGCGCTTGCAATAGAAGAAATTTGTTCCACACTGTCGAAGATGAAGAAGAGCTCATAGTTCATAAGGTGTGTACTTTAAAGCTCTTGACTACTACACTTCTTGTTCGGTTGATTGTTCCCATCATATCTGTGAATATTTTTAAACCTATTATTACAACGTCTATTCTTTCAAATGCGTGCATGTCTGATGGAATAGACATTTAGTAATAAGAATTACAGCCTAGAAGGGCAAATCAGCGATAATACTAACGTTGAACGAGTTTGTCCCATCAATCCTGTTGTGGGAATCCGGGTAATGCTTCGAGCAATAGAGGCGTGACGTTGTGGCATTTGATGGTTTCGATCTGTCCTGGAAGTGTGCACAGATAGCTGAATCGTTAAAGCGATTGCTTGCGATAAGCCGGAAACTCGTGGTAGAGTCCCGGACCAGCACAGAATTTCATGTGTCACCAATAGGTATGATTACCATGTCCAACACAGCTGATGTTAAAAATATTCGCAACTACGACAAAATTTCGTAATATCCATGATTATTGACAATTCCTCCTAGGACAGCTTGCACGTACGGTATAATAACCATATTTTGCTACTGAAACACACTCAATGGTATCTTAATGATGAAAATTCCCGAATAGCTAACAAACACTCAATGGATTTAGCAGCTACAGATGCTGCAACACACTGAATCATTTCCTTAAGCATCAGAAGGAGGAGACAGTTTGGTACGGTGCCAGATGGACTCAACATGACCCTACGGAGTTGGCAGCAACTTCCAAACTGTCTTCGTGACACACAGCGGAAATTGACTGAGTAATCGACATGCTCAAAAGATTAAAGACGCCGTTTTCATGGTGAAACTAAGCAATGAATTTCAGAATGCACGATGGCAGTACATGATCATCATGAAAATCCTAGTCAAGTGGTCTGCCTATGCAAGTGAGGGATCTAATATTTGAAACTGAATGAAAATTAAAGCAATGTGCTCTTTGAGACGTTACACTGTTACTAATTACATGTTCCGAAATCATTTCACACTCCACCGCCCTCATCAATTTGCGAATACTTCTACACTACATAAACATACAAATAAAAATTTATACTCATTTCTAACAGCAGTTGAGGTTACGCAGTAAACAAATAGGCGACAGTTAAGTCAGTGTCTCTTACCTCTTGCCGGGGCGATGGGTCTCGCCTCTGAAGGTCAGACTTTCACTTTGTTCAAAGCTTTTAAAGCTCCTCGGGAACTTCGGGAAGTTTCATTAGTTGTAGTCGAAACACGAAATGTAGGACTACAATGCTTGAATCAAAAGTGAAGCTCCTTCTACTCAATAACACAAAGCACGTATTCGTATCGGTACATCAAGTATACGGAGAATGCAGTAGTAATTTCTGGGCAACGACGCACGAAGTGGCAGGGGATATAGAATTGTTCTCAGCATACTCTGTGTTCAACATTTAACAGCAATGTCAGTAAAACAGGGCACATCATTGCTTATCAGCATCGACAGCAATGATTAAACGGTGACTGCCGGTCACA
Organism: Schistocerca nitens; assembly: GCF_023898315.1. Lineage (NCBI taxonomy): Eukaryota > Metazoa > Arthropoda > Insecta > Orthoptera > Acrididae > Schistocerca > Schistocerca nitens. Next base: position 161,014,175 of record NC_064622.1, on the reverse strand, counting down.
TGTGCTGAACAAAAGTGTGGAAGTGCCGCGAGATATGCAGAGTTGAAGATAAACGCAGATGCTTGGCAAGCCTGCAGGTTGCGCTGTTGCATTTGGCCAGGATCGGCATCATGTTGCAAGTGTGTGTCGTTGTCAGAACAGTGTTATGTGTAGCTAGTAGAGCGGTATGTCGACGCCAAGTGAACTCGAACGCGGGAAAAGAGTTTGTGGTCGTATGGTGGGTGTTTCCGTTACCAGGGAGGCCGAAGTATTAAGCGTTTCAAGAGGCAACCAAGTACAGGGAAAGCGGAAAACCTCATGTACCAAATCACAACTCGAAATAAAGTGTACGTTGAATGATTGTGACAGACAGTCATTGAAGTGGACTATGACGAAAAATAAGAGGTCAAGAGCAAAACCCATTGCAGAACTGAATGTCGCACTCGCGAACCTTGTCAGCACCGAATGACGCGAATTAAGCTCCATAAACAGGTAAGAGTAGGGCGAGTGGAATTCCAAAACCACTGGCCAGTGATGCAAATGGTCGTAACGGGAAATCGTGGTGCTAAGGCCATAAAACCAGACTCTGAAGAAATGGAATAATTCCATTTGCTCGGGTGTATCTTCCTTCACACTGTTTCCAACTTCTGGCCAAGTTCATGTACGATGAGAAAATGATGATTTGGGCAGTTATATCGTTGTATTCCCTGGGCCGCCTGGTTAATCTGCAACATCCCATTACTGTCAAAGATTATGTGATCATATCGGCTGATGAACCATGAACCATGGACCTTGCCATTTGTGGGGAGGCTTGCGTGCCTCAGCGATACAGATGGCCGTACCGTAGGTGCAACCACAACGGAGGCGTATCTCTTGAGAGGCCAGACAAACATGTGGTTCCTGAAGAGGGGCAGCAGCCTTTTCAGTAGTTGCAGTGGCAACAGTCTGGATGATTGACTTATCTGGCCTTGTAACATTAACCAAAACGGCCTTGCTGTGCTGGTACTGCGAACGGCTGAAAGCAAGGGGAAACTACAGCCGTAATTTTTCCCGAGGACATGCAGCTTTACTGTATGATTAAATGATGATGGCGTCCTCTTGGGTAAAATATTCCGGAGGTAAAATAGTCCCCCATTCGGATCTCCGGGCGGGGACTACTCAAGAGGACGTCGTTATCAGGAGAAAGAAAACTGGCGTTCTACGGATCGGAGCGTGGAATGTCAGATCCCTTAATCGGGCAGGTAGGTTAGAAAATTTAAAAAGGGAAATGGGTAGGTTAAAGTTAGATATAATGGGAATTAGTGAAGTTCGGTGGCAGGAGGAACAAGACTTGTGGTCAGGTGATTGCAGGGTTATAAATACAAAATCAAATAGGGGTAATGCAGGAATAGGTTTAATAATGAATAAAAAAATAGGAGTGCGGGTTAGCTACTACAAACAGCATAGTGAACGCATTATTGTGGCCAAGATAGACACAAAGCCCATGCCTACTACAGTAGTACAAGTTTATATGCCAACTAGCTCCGCAGATGATGAAGAAATTGATGAAATGTATGACGAGATAAAAGAAATTATTCAGGTAGTGAAGGGAGACGAAAATTTAATAGTCATGGGTGACTGGAATTCGTCAGTAGGAAAAGGGAGAGAAGGAAACATAGTAGGTGAATATGAATTGGGGGGAAGAAATGAAAGAGGAAGCCGCCTTGTAGAATTTTGCACAGAGCATAACCTAATCATATCTAACACTTGGTTCAAGAATCATAAAAGAAGGTTGTATACCTGGAAGAATCCTGGAGATAGTAGAAGGTATCAGACAGATTATATAATGCTAAGACAGAGATTTAGGAACCAGGTTTTAAATTGTAAGACATTTCCAGGGGCAGATGTGGACTCTGAACACAATCTATTGGTTATGATCTGCAGATTGAAACTGAAGAAACTGCAAAAAGGTGGGAATTTAAGGAGATGGGACCTGGATAAACTGAAAGAACCAAAGGTTGTAGAGAGTTTCAGGGAGAGCATAAGGGAACAATTGACAGGAATGGGGGAAAGAAATACAGTAGAAGAAGAATGGGTAGATCTGAGGGATGAAGTAGTGAAGGCAGCAGAGGATCAAGTAGGTAAAAAGACGAGGGCTAATAGAAATCCTTGGGTAACAGAAGAAATATTGAATTTAAATGATGAAAGGAGAAAATATAAAAATGCAGTAAATGAAGCAGGCAAAAAGGAATAGAAACGTCTCAAAAATGAAATCGACAGGAAGTGTAAAATGGCTAAGCAGGGATGGCTAGAGGACAAATGTAAGGATGTAGAGGCTTGTCTCACTAGGGGTAAGATAGATACTACCTACAGGAAAATTAAAGAGACCTTTGGAGAGAAGAGAACCACTTGTATGAATATCAAGAGCTCAGATGGCAACCAAGTTCTAAGCAAAGAAGGGAAGGCAGAAAGGTGGAAGGAGTATATAGAGGGTTTATACAAGGGCGAAGTACTTGAGGACAATATTCTGGAAATGGAAGAGAATGCAGATGAAGACGAAATGGGAGATACAATACTGCGTGAAGAGTTTGACAGAGCACTGAAAGAACTGAGTCGAAACAAGGTCCCGGGAGTAGACAACATTCCTTTAGAACTACTGACGGCCTTGGGAGAACCAGTCCTGACAAAACTCTACCATCTGGTGAGCAAGATGTATGAGACAGGTGAAATACCCTCAGACTTCAAGAAGAATATAATAATTCCAATCCCAAAGAAAGCAGGTGGTGACAGATGTGAAAATTACCGAACTATCAGTTTAATAAGTCACAGCTGCAAAATACTAACGCAAATTCTTTACAGACGAACGGAAAAACTGGTAGAAGCGGACCTCGGGGAAGATCAGTTTGGATTCCGTAGAAATGTTGGAACACGTGAGGCAATACTAACCTTACGACTTATCTAAGAAGAAAGATTATGAAAAGGCCAACCTACGTTTCTAGCATTTGTAGACTTAGAGAAAGCTTTTGACAATGTTAACTGGAATACTCTCTTTCAAATTCTGAAGGTGGCAGGGGTAAAATACAGGGAGCGAAAGGCTATTTACAATTTGTACAGAAACCAGATGGCATTTGTAAGAGTCGAGGGGCATGAAATGGAAGCAGTGGTTGGGAAAGGAGTGAGACAGGGTTGTAGCCTCTCCCCGATGTTATTCAATCTGTATATTGAGCAAGCAGTAAAGTAAACAAAAGAAAAATTCGGAGTAGGCATTAAAATTCATGGAGAAGAAGTAAAAACTTTGAGGTTCGCCGATGACATTGTAATTCTGTCAGAGACAGCAAAAGACTTGGACGAGCAGTTGAATGGAATGGACAGTGTCTTGAAAGGAGGATATAAGATGAACATCAACAAAAGCAAAACGAGGATAATGGAATGTAGTCGAATTAAGTCGGGTGATGCTGAGGGAATTAGATTAGGAAATGAGACACTTAAAGTAGTAAAGGAGTTTTGCTATTTAGGGAGTAAAATAACTGATGATGGTCAAAGTAGAGAGGATATAAAATGTAGACTGGCAATGGCAAGGAAATCGTTTCTGAAGAAGAGAAATTTGTTAACATCGAGTATAGATTTAAGTGTCAGGAAGTCGTTTCTGAAAGTATTTGTATGGAGTGTAGCCATGTATGGAAGTGAAACATGGACGGTAAATAGTTTGGACAAGAAGAGAATAGAAGCTTTCGAAATGTGGTGCTACAGAAGAATGCTGAAGATTAGATGGGTAGATCACATAACTAATGAGGAGGTATTGAATAGGATTGGGGAGAAGAGAAGTTTGTGGCACTACTTGACTAGAAGAAGGGATCGGTTGGTAGGACATGTTCTGAGGCATCAAGGGATCACAAATTTAGTATTGGAGGGCAGCGTGGAGGGTAGAAATCGTAGAGGGAGACCAAGAGATGAGTACACTAATCAGATTCAGAAGGATGTAGGTTGCAGTAGGTACTGGGAGATGAAGAAGCTTGCACAGGATAGAGTAGCATGGAGAGCTGCATCAAACCAGTCTCAGGACTGAAGACCACAACAACAACAACATCGGCTGATCAGGTCCAGTTCTGTACAGAATGTTTGTTCCCCAGTGATGATGCCGTGTGTTCCAAGGCGACAGCGCCCATGTTCACATAGCTTGCGTCGTCCATGTCTGGTTCTGGGAGCGCGAGGATAAATTTTCCCATCTCCCCTGGCCAACGTAGTCACCATATCTCGAAGGTATTGGCCCTTTTTGCCTACTTTGGAGAAAAGTGTGCGTGATCACTTTCCACCTCCATCGTCGTTACCTTAACCTCCTGCTATTTAGCAGGAAGAACGGTACAACATTCCATTAAAAACCATACTGGACCAGTATTCATCCATTCCGAGATGATTGGAAGCTATTTTGAATGCCATCGTGTTCCCCACACGGTATTAAGCATGGTAATATGTTTGTGGCGTTTCCATATATTTGCCCATCAGCAGGGTTTTGTTGATCGTACATGCTATCGAAAATGAAATAATTAAACATTTTTATGTATAACGTATTTTATTTCTGGTTTGCTTGTACGATTTAGTAACACTATCTCAAAAATTTCTCTCTTTGCCTCTTCCGTGGAGGACCTCCTCGTTTCTTATCAGTACCTTTAAATATAAACATGCTTCTGTGACGACGTATCCCACGCGCTTCGATTTCCATGTTTTCTAATATTCTACAAAAAAAAAAAAAAAAGGTTCAAATGGCTCTGAGCACTATTGGACTTAACATCTGTGGTCATCAGTCCCCTAGAACTTAGAACTACTTAAACCTAACTAACGTACGGACATCACACACATCCATGCCCGAGGCAGGACCGAACCTACGATCGGAGGGTCCGCGCGGTTCCAGACTGTAGAGCCTAGAACCGCTCGGCCACACCTGCCGGCCGAATATTCTACTGTTAATGATAACTTACCTGTACGAATTATTACTGTTAGTATCAACCCTGGAATCTTGGAGCAGTCGACGCTACTCTGAGGAAGACTGCCAGTGTTTGGTAATGAAATGTGCCTTCCTCTTGCCGTACCAGCAGCACTGGCGAGATCCTGATGCTGGAGTTCCCGGGACACCCTACCGCGTACTGTGGCTACCAGTCACATCCAGAGGCAGCGATCGTCGGCTCTTCCTTGAGGTTCACCGTGGTCGAGCGCGGTGAGGACGGGCGCGGAGTCAGCGACACCTACTACTGCGTGCTCGAGGGTGACGAGGCCGACTTCAAGCAGCTGGCCGAGGACAACATGCTGACCGTCCGGCGAGGAGCTGTCACGTAAGTCTCTGCTGTTTTCAACAGACTTGTTACACTGTTCAACACACGAGAAGTGTGCCACATCGTTTCTAGCTTAAACATGCTCACATTTCGTTACATGTGATTGAAACCATATTTATGTTGCCGGATCGGTGTTCCGGTCCCTAGTCCAGTACAAAAAGGTTCGTTCCGTCGTGTAATTTCAAGTGGTAACTTGCTTTAGGAGATATCATTTACTGTATTAAATTTATTTACAAGCATTGAAGACTGAGTGGTCTGTAATAACGTGTTTTCTGATATTTTCATTATCGTGATACTAATTCAATTTTTGACTGACAGCCAGACATAGTTATCTCTTGTGGTCTCTTGTAGTATACTCAAACGACTGAACGAAAAGAGAACAGAGGACCGACAGAACAGTTACATGATATGGGTTGCACACAAATGAGATGGAACGCAATTCAGTTCGTTCGGATACTTCTGAGCATGATAGTACATCGATGAGTTCTTCTGGTAAGTGTGGATAGGGATTGGGATGTAATAAATTCTGGAAGGATATTGTACCCAATCAGATGGATGTTCATCAGGGAGGGAATGGTAGTTGTGATGCTGGTGTTAGGAGATGGAGAGGACGCCAGCTGGTAGTCCAGGGTCCTGAAGGACAAAGGAGACTCAAGTTAATGGGAAATGTAGGAGAGGAGAATGTGTTCTAGGTGTTTGAGAAGGTGTTGAAAATTGATTAGCTGGTACAGGATACGAGTGGGAGAAGTAGCCGAATATGGAAAGCAAGTTAATGTCATTCCAGGATTCGGAGGGAATGATGTTGCGCTTACTGGCGAGTTAAACAGATAAAGTTGTGTTGCTAATGATGATGGGAGTGACATTCTTCGAAACGTCGTGCCCTTCCGGTGAACTCACCCAGCTGGGAACTCGAGAATTCAATATACCGGGTGATCAAAAAGTCAGTATAAATTTGAAAAGTGAGTAAACCACAGAATAATGAAGATAGAGAGGTAAAAATTGGAATGACATGGGGTTTTGTTAGAACCGAAAAAAAAAGAAGTTCACAAAATGTCCGACAGATGGCGTTGGACAGCAAAACGTCAGTGACTGCGCATGACAATCGTGTATAAAAGGAGCTGTAATGAGAGAGAGAATCAGATGCGCCAACAGTCGCAGCATGTTGACTTAACCTGAAAAGGCGTTTTAGTGAAGCTGTATTATCAGAATAGAGAATGTGCTAGTTCAGCGTTACGATCGTATCGCTATAGGAAGGGAATTCGAAGGGGTAAAGGTCCGTTGACAAATGCAACTGTGGCGAGAATGATTTCGAAGTTCGAAGCCACGGGTTGTTTAGACGATAGACCCCGTAGTGGCCGACCGAGACAGTTCAGGAAGAAATGGAGACTGTAGCGGGTTCGTCTATGCACGGGGAAGTCAGCGCTCGTGCAGTCGCACGTCGCACCGGAATTCCATACACTACTGTTTGGTTGGCACTTAGGCGCACCTTCCGATGCTATCCGTACAAAATCCATCAGCATAGTGAACTGTTACCTGGCGATTTAGTGAAGCGGAGGGCATTTGCGGTGTGGGCGTTTCAAAAGATGGCGGAAGATGGCGATTGGTTGAGTAACGTGTTGTGGACCGACGTAGCTCATTTCACGCTCCGAGGGTCTGTCAACGCCCACAACTGCAGAATTTGGGCTACCGAAATTCCTAGAACTGTCGTGGAAACTCCATTGCACGACGAGAAAGTCACGGTATGAGTTGGATTTACCACATCTACCGTTATGGGGCTGTTTTTCTTCGAGGAAATGCGTGATTCTGGTTTTGTAACTGCTACCGTGACGGGTGAGAGGTACGCCGATATGTTACAGAATCACATCATCCCCAGCCTGGCTGATAAACACCTGCTGGAACGTACGATGTTTATGCAGGATGGCACCCCACCCTATATTGCTAGACGCGTGAAAGATCACTTGCGCGCGTCGTTTGGTGATGATGGTGTGCTCAGCCGCCACTTTCGTCATGCTTGGCCTCCCAGGTCCCCAGACCTCAGTCCGTGCGATTATTGGCTTTGGGGTTACCTGAAGTCGCAAATGTATCGTGATCGACCGACATCTCTAGGGATGCTGAAAGACAACACCCGACGCCAATGCCTCACCGTTATTGAGGACATGCTTTACAGTGCTGTTCACAACATTATTCCTCGACTACAGCTATTTTTGAGGAATGATGGTGGATATATTGAGCATTTCCTGTAAAGAACATCAGCTTTGCTTTGTCTTACTTTGTTATGCTAATTATTGTTATTCTGATCAGATGAAGCGCCATGTGTCGGACTTTTTTTGAACTTTCGTATTTTTTTTGTGTTAATAAAACCCCATGTCATTCCAAGCGTGTGTGTCAATTTGTATCTCTGTATCCACATTATTCCGTGATTTATTCAGTTTTCAAATTTATACTGACTTTTTGATCACCCGGTATATTAATAAATGTTTATTTTTTTCTCCTTGAGTTGTTCGTCAGCTGGCCTTTCTACCGCCTTTCACCACTACGAACTGAAGTGCCGTGAATCACTAGCAGGGGAATCGTGCTCGTATTTCGCAGAGACGGTGAGCCGGCGCTGGAGATGGGGCGCGTGCACTGCGTGCTGCAGCCCGCTGCTTCCGTGCCCGCCGGCGTCTTTGACTTCCGCGCGACGCGCCTCGCCTCGGGGCTGCCTGCCTTCCTCTGCCTTCGTCTGGACGCTGCCAGGACCCTCGCTGAGCCGCTGGTGGAGAGCGCTGCGCCGCCAGTGGGGGACGCACTCGTCTTCAGGTAGGGTTCTCTCTCGTCCACTTGAGCAGGCTGGTGACGCACTGCACAAAGGGGGCGGTAGGACACTTTATACACTACTGGCCATTATAATTGATACACCACGAAGATGACGAGCTACAGACGCGAAATTTAATCGAAAGGAAGAAGATGATGTGATATGCAAATGATTAGCTTTTAAGAGCATTAACACAAGGTTGGCGCCAGTGGCGACACCTATAACGTGCTGACATGAGGTAATTTTCCAACCGATTTCTCATACACAAACAGCAGTTGATCGGCGTTGTCTGGTGAAATGTTGTTGTGATGCCTCGTGTAAGGAGGAGAAATGCGCACCATCACGTATCCGAATTTGATAAAGGTCGGATTGTACCCTATCGCGATTGAGGTCTATCGTATCGCGACATTGCTGCTCGCGTTGGTCGAGATCCAATGACTGTTGGCAGAATATGGAATCGGTGGGTTCAGGAGGGTAATACGGAACGCAGTGCTGGATCACAACGGCCTCGTGTCACTAGCAGTCGAGATGAAAGGCATCTTATCCGCATGGCTGTAAAGGATCGTGCAGCCACGTCTCGGTCCCTGAGTCAACAGATGGTGACGTTTGCAAGACAACAACCATCTGGACGAACAGTTCGACGACGTTTGCAGCAGCATGGACCATCAGCTCGGAGACCATGGCTGCGGTTACCCTTGACGCTGCATCACAGACAGGAGCGCCTGCGATGGTGTACTCAACGACAAACCTGGGTGCACGAATGGCAAGACGTCATTTTTTTGGATGAATCCAGGTTCAGTTTACAGCATCATGATGCTCGCATCCGTGTTTGGCAACACCGGGGTGAACGCACATTGGAAGCGTGTATTCGTCATCGCCATACTGGCGTATCACCCGGCGTGATGGTATGCGCTGCCATAGGTTACACGTCTCGGTCACCTCTTGTTCGCATTGACGGCACTTTGAACAGTGGACGTTACATTTCAGATGTGTTACGAGCCGTGGCTCAACCCTTCATTCGATCCCTGCGAAACCCTACATTTCAGCAGGATAATGCACGCCCGCATGTTGCAGGTCCTGTACGGGCCTTTCTGGATACAGAAACTGTTCGACTGCTGCCCTGGCCAGGACATCCTCCAGATCTCTCACCAATTGGACACGTCTGGTCAATGGTGGCCGAGCAACTGGCTCGTCACAATACGCCAGTCACTACTCTTGGTGAACTGTGGTACCGTCTTGAAGCTGGATGTGCAGCTATACATTTACTCGTCACCCAGCAATAAGCCGCCTCTGCACAAGCGTATGTACGACTGACATACAAAATTCTCGGAAGTTGGTTGCATATGCAAAGGGAAAAGCACTGGTCGGCCATGCACGTCTGCGACCATAACAGAAGGAACGCATTTTACAGTTCATTTCTCCACGATATGACAGAGGACATTTTTTTGTGAAAGATTCCTTTCTTCGGATGAATCGACGTTTCATATGTCAGGTGCATAATGTAACAATTTGGGGGCCACAAAATCCTGGCGTGACATGAAAGAGGACACGAAAAAGACTCACCGAAATTAAATGTCTTTTGTGCTGTTTCTGTTCACAAAGTTTATGGATCTTTCTTCTTTGTGGAGGAAACTCTGGCAGGAATATCGTACCCAGATATGATGAAGAATTGATTGTTTCATCAACTTCACGAAAATTTTAATGATTTCATTTTTATGCATGACAGCACTCCATGTCACTTACCCCTTGAGGTGCAGTGTTATCTTGTAAACACCATCCCACAAAGTTGGATTGGAAGAGGTGTGCAAGAAGACCTTAAGTAGTGGAATAAAGCTGTTTCAAGGACAAATAATTTATTCACAATGGCGACTAGCTTTTTCCCACTCTCACTCCCTTTGACATCACACCCCATCCACCCCCTGGAAATGGCGTGAAATTTTGGCAGGAAATAGCGCAATTGGTGTACCTCCACTATCCTAACTCCCTCACCCCTCCCCACACCCCTATGTGGTCACCCAATCTGCACCCATCCTATGATATCATCCCAGTAAAAGGCAGAAAATTGTCAGTCTCTGTCCAGATGCACGAGAGGAAGGCTAGGTTAGTGTACTTTTTTTTTGTGGGAAACGGTAATTCTGTGCTGGACTGGAAGGCAGGGTATTATATATATATATATATATATATATATATATATACGTGTGTTCGCCTTGAACTGCAAGGACCGACTGAGCTAATTCACATTACATCCACCAGAGAGCACTGTTGGCATACCCCCTCCTGCTCACCGCTTCCCACCCCTCTTATGAGGTCACTCACCCTCACCACCAACCCCTGCCCTTGAAATGGCAGCAAACGGTCGGTATCTATGCAGCTGTCAGAGAGGGAGGTTAGGTTAGCGTACTTTATTTTTGATGGGAAACTGAAGTAAAGATCACTCCTAATTATACATTTACATGCACAGTACTACATGAGTGCCTAAAATCTTAATATACAAAAAATTTGAGGTGTAATTCAACTGGTGTTTTCTTGCTGGAAAGATTCACAATTCCGCACTAGTAGCAGTCGGACTCAAAAAATTAATAATAGCTCTACATAGGACACTTCCTTGACCTACAAGTCGAAATAAATGTCCCTGCTCCACAAGCGAATAGGGGGAAAAAAGTTTCAGTCTTAAACAATATTTGAAACAACCCCGTAAACTGGTGCACGCAGAGAATTTAAGAAGAGAACTGAAGTTATGTTAAAAAAATTGGACTTCACGTACCTGTTACTTACAATAACACCATGGTAAAAAAACGATTGTACGAAAGATAACACCACTTCTTCCGTAAATTACAACTGCATGCTGTGGATATAAAAATACGAAAAAGCTTTATAAATTAGCAGGTGCTGCGTCTACGACGCAGATAAACCATTTGTCTGCAATGTAGCCTTGTACGGAAGTGAAACGTGGACGGTAAGTTCAGACAAGGAGAGAAACCTTTTGAAATGTGGTGCTACAGAAAAATGCTTAAGAATATACGGGTGGATCGAATAACGAAGATAAAAAGCAAAGGAAGAAAGAAACTTATAGCACAACTTGACTAACAAAAGGAATCGGTTAATACATTGGGATTGTCCAAAAGTTCGCAAAGCTTCGGTTTTGCATGTTGGTATTCCGATTGCTATGGGGTTATCTTTCGATTGTCATTTTTTATTTGTAGTTCACTGTTGCTATTTGAGTTTACATATTGTTATTTTGTCATTTAGAGATAATGAGTGGCGTTGTGGACGCCACAAAATGGAGGACCAAATGGAGAAATTGGAACATTTCTAACATATGCCATTGGACGGAGCACCACAAGAAAATGGTTTTCTCGTTTTAAGGTTGATATGGCTCTGAGCACTATGGGACTTAACTTCTGAGGTCATCAGTCACCTAGAACTTAGAACTACTTAAACCTAACAAACCTAAGGACATCACACACATCCATGCCCGAGGCAGAATTCGAACTTGCGACCGTAGCGGTCGCGTGGTTCCAGACTGTAGCGCCCAGAACGGCTCGGCCACTCTCGTTTTAAGGATGATCGTTTTGAAATTATTGACTCTCCTCATTCAGGAAGACATTCGGGGTCTGATGAAGCACGTTTCAACGCATTAATCCACAATTATCCGCGTCAGTGTACTCGGGAACTGGTAAATGTGATCATTTCATCATTCTGAGACATTTGTACGCAAACGGAAGGTTAAAAAATCAGGTGTTTGGGTACCGCATGCGCTAACCAAAATCACAGAAAATAGTGCATGAACATACACTATTGGCCATTAAAATTGCTACACCACGAAGATGACGTGCTGCAGATGCGAAATTTAACCGATAGGAAGAAGATGCTGTGATATGCAAATGATTAGCTTTTCAGAGCATTCACACAAGGTTGGCGCCGGTGGCGACACCTATAACGTGCTGACATGAGGAAAGTTTCCAACCGATTTCTCATACACAAACAGCAGTTGACCGGCGTTGTCTGGTGAAACGCTGTTGTGATGCCTCGTGTAAGACGCTTACTTCCTCTGGTCAAAACGGTCGCAAGATATGTCTTGCACTGAACATGTGTGGGATAGGCCGGCCAAGTGGCCGAGCGGTTCTAGGCGCTACAGTCTGGAACCGCGCGACCGCTACGGTCGCAGGTTCGAATCCTGCCTCGCGCATGGATGTGTGTGCTGTCCTTAGGTTAGTTAGGCTTAAGTAGTTCTGAGTTGTAGGGGACTGATGACCACAGCAGTTAAGTCCCATAGTGCTGAGAGCCATTTGAACCATTTGTGTGGGATACGACAGAAAGTGATTGGTCCTGCTGCGAGTTACTGACAATAAATCTTGAGCAGTTGGCACAAGTTGAATTAGTATGGAACAATGTTTCTGAAGACGACATGTAACATTTCGTTTCAGATACTCATTCCCATGAACTCTGTCAGACTGTTGGCGACTTCCCATTCAGCTGATTTTGTTACAGGGTATAAAATTCACATCGCGCTTCCCAAATGGCAATACGCTCAGCTCTCTGGAAGTATCACCACAGTTTTAGGAAAACATTCATTTTATATTATTTTTTCACACATGATGCCCTGAGGTGATTAGTCATGAGGCAGCGATACGCACATTGCGGATGGCGGTAGTATCGCATACACAAGGTATAAAACGGAAATGTATTGGCGGAGTGTCATTTGTACTCAGCTGGTTCATGTGAAAGATATCCAAAGTGGTTATGGCTGCGCGACGTGAGTTAACAGACTTTGAACCGGAATGACAATTGGAGCTAGACGCATGAGACATTCCATTTCGCATTACAGGCATTACTCTTACGACGGATAACGCAGTAGCCAACAGCCTTCGCTTAGACCCAGAGCAGCGGCGTTTGCATAGAGTTGTCATTGCTAACAGACAAGCAACACTGCGTGACATAACCGCAGACATCAATGTGGGACGTACGACGAACGCGTCCGTTAGGACAGTGTGAAGCAATTTGGCGTTAACGCGCTATGACAGCAGACGACCGACGCGAGTGTCTTTGCTAACAGCACAACAACACCTTCAGCGCCTCTCCTGGGCTAGTGACAGTTGGAAAACCGTGACCTGGTCAGCTTAGTCCCCATTTCAGCTGGTAAGAGCTCATGATGGGGTTCGAGCGTGGCGCAGACCCCACAAATCATGGACCCACGTTGTCAGCAAGGCACTGTGGCAAGCTGGTGTGGCTCCATAATAGTGTGGGCTCTGTTTATATGGAATGGACTGGGTCCTTTGGTCCAACTAAACTGACCATTCACTGACAATATTTGTGTTTGGCTACTGGTTCCCAAACAACAATGCAATTTTTGTGGATGACAGTGCGCTATATCACCAGACGACACTTCTTCGCGACTTGTTTGAAGAACATTCTCGAGAATTCGAGGGACTGATTTGGCCACAAAGATTATCCGACATGAATCCCATTGAACATTTATAGTAAGTAATCGAGAGGTCGGTTCATCCACGGAATCCTGCATCATTTTCGCAATAATGGACAACTACAGAGACAGCATTGCTAAATATTTCTGGGGGGGGGGGGGGGGGGCTCCAACGACTTTTTGAGACAATGTCCGAAACAATATTAGGAGGCATTCCATGTATTTTGTCATCTCATTGTGTGTTGCAAATGGTAGATACGCGAACACGTGAAAGGGCACATTTCGTCTTGCAAAGGATTAAGCATTATACCAAATAGTCTGCTTATAATAAAGTTATGAGCATATAATGTATCATTTCAGACGAACTATTAGCTTTGCTTCACAGACAGCAGACCTTGCAGTGGACGGTGCAAGTTCAATAGAAACATAGGTATTATCCGGTGTTCCGCAATGATGGTAACATAAACAACCACCAATCACTTACTTGTATCTCAGCTCTACGGACTTTAAGTGTGCACGAAAGCCGTCATTTGACTCTCGAACCATGAAAAATGTTGGGTTCTGTAATTTTTTGAGGAAAGAAAGCTAAATTAATTAGTAGAGTTGAAAGCATTTCTTCGTCATTTTAAAACTGAAATCTCATTGATGAATGTAAAGAGAGTTCAAGCTAGATGCCATTGATGTCTAAATTTTTGGAGATCTTCGCATACTTGCAAACCACATAAGGTTTAATTTTCATGGGACTGCACATTGGAAATTGTCGGATGATAACGATCCAGGAATACCGAGCAAGTGTTAGGTACGATATTATATTTTGTGATGGCCATACGTAGCTTGTCCATCATTAGAAACAAAAAAAAAGATTCAAATGGCTCTGAGCACTATGGGACTTAACTTCTAAGGTCATCAGTCCGCTAGAACTTAGAACTACTTAAACCAAACTAACCTAAAGACATCACACACATCCATGCCCGAGGCAGGATTCGAACCTGCGACCGTAGCGGTCGCGTGGTTCCAGACTGTAGCGCCTAGAACCGCTCGGCCACCCCGGCCGGCCCATCATTAGCTATTTAATGTATTGTAAAAAGCTGTCTTTAACATACAAAATAGTTTCAGGATGTGATCATTTTTAAATGTAGGTGTGCATCGATAACGTGTGTTAGAACATTTAAAATCAGTTCGTGCTGCGAGGACCTAATCAGTTGCCATAGTGATTGACTGTCAAACTCATGTTGCCCACCATCGGCTATTTAATTTATTGAAATGAGTTGACCTTATACTTCAATATCTAATTGGAATTTCTAGCCGATTTCAGGCAGTGGCTGTTTTTAAATGTATACTATGTGATCAAAAGTATCAGTAACATACGCTGAAAAGATGCATTGTGCTGCCACCTACTGGCAGGCACTCCATATCAGCGACTTCAGTAGTCATTAGACATCGTGAGAGAGCAGAATAGGGCGCTCCGCGGAACTCATGGACTTCCAACGTGCTCAGGTGATTGGGTGTCACTTGCGTCATACGTCTGCAAGAGATATTTCCACACTCCTAAACATCCCTGGGTCCACTGTTTCTGATGTGATAGTGAAGTGGATACGGGAAGCGACACGTACAGCACAAAAGCGTACAGGCCGACCTCGTCTGTTGACTGACAGGGACCGCCGACAGCTGAAGAGGGTCGTAATGTGTAATAGGCGGACCATCACACAGGAATTCCAAACTGCATCGGGATCCACTGCAAGTACTATGACAGTTATGTGGGAGGTGAGAAAACTTGGATTTCATGGTCGAGCGGCTGCTCACAAGCCACACATCACGCCGGTAAATGTCAAACATTGGCCAATTGAACAGTGGAAAAATGTTGCGTGGAGTGATGAATCACTGTACACAATGTGGCGATCCGATGGCAGGGGGTGGGTATGGCGAATGCCCGGTGAACGTTATCTGCCACCGTGTGTAGTGCCAACAGTAAAACTAGGAGGCAGTGGTGTTATGGTGTGGTCGTGTTTTTCATGGAAGGGGCTTGCACACCTTGTTATTTTGCGTGGCACTATTACAGCACAGGCCTACATTAATGTTTTAAGCTCCTTCTTGCTTCCCACTGTTGAAGTTCAGTTCGGGGTTGGCGACTGCATCTTTCAACACGACTGAGCACCTGTCCGTAGTGCACGACCTGTGGCGGAGTGGTTGCACGACACCAACATCCCTGTAATGAACTGGCCTGCACAGTGTCGTAATCTGAATCCTGTAGAACACCTTTGGGATGTTTTGGAAAGCCGATTTCGTGCCAAGCCTCACCAACCGACGTCTATATCTCTCCTCAGTGCAGCACTCAGTGAAGATTGGGCTGCCATTCCCCAAGAAATCTTCCAGCACCTGACTGAATGTATGGCTGCGATGGTGGAAGCTGTCATCAAGGCTAAGGGTGGGCTAACACCATATTGAATTCCAGAATTACCGATGGAGTGCGTCACGAACTTGTAAGTCATTTTCAGCCAGTTGTCCGGATACTTTTGATCACATAACGTAGATGTACATCAATAACGTGTGTTGTAGTATTTAAAAGCAGTTCGTGTTATGCGGACCTAAATAAGAAGAACCTAATGCAGATTTTGCGTAATGAGGCCTTGGCTGCATTTGAACATGGCCATAACCAGAAAGTGGCTAGTAATGGAAAATAAACATTGAAGTTAACCTTCAGCTTATTCTAGTACATTAAACAGCCTGTTGTGTCTATTATGTAGACAAAAACAAATATCATCCGCCTTTTGCAACTGAGTGTGTACTTTGTTTTTAACCAAACACGTTTCACACATTCATATAAGGCATCATCAGATTAATGTTTAACTACACATATTATGATGTGAGTTATGTTACTATTTACTAGGGTTGGTTTATGTTTCATTACGTACTTTTATGTTTCCTGTTCTTCTCACGTGCCCATTCGTTCTTTTGTAGGCACTAGAAGAACATAATGTATTAACGTTTCTCGCTGCACACTGCGCCTCGCCTTGGTGTAGGATTAACTAAGGGATCATGGGAACTGTAGAGGTTGGAATTCTAGCGTGATAATGACCTGAGGAGAAATGCTGAGTTGCTGAATTGGTAGTATGGTAGTGCAGGCACTATGTGTGTGTGTGTGTGTGTGTGTGTGTGTGTGTGTGTGTGTGTGCGAGAGAGAGAGAGAGAAAGAGAGAGAGAGGGAGGGAGAGAGAGAGGGGGGGGGGGAGAGAGAAGAGAGTATTTGTTTGTGTTTCAGTTTCATATTTTAATTCTTCATTATTTCTTATGGTAAAATGCGAATTAGTTGAAATATTTTCCTTCTATTATTGCTTGTTGGCCATTTAGTATTTTTTCACTTTGTTTTATAGCGCTTGCACGGAATGTCCTTCCTGGAGAATGAGCCTGGCGTTGCTTTTATTATTATGGCGTAAGAGTACCACGTGTGGTTTCACACCTCTGTGGAGGCGATGTTCTGCGTCTCGTAAAAGACGGATTGTAACTACACGATAAACATAAGGTCATTAGTCCCCTAGAACTTAGAACTACTTAAACCTAACTAACCTAAGGACATCACACACATCCATGCCCGAGGCAGGATTCGAACCTGCGACCGCAGCGGTCGCCCGGTTCCAGACTGTAGCGCCTAGAACCGCTCGGCCATCAGCGCTGGCTGTACGGAATGGTTTCGATTTTCAGAAAATACAATGAGGCTGTGGGCCAGAATGGCTAGCAACGAATGTCACGTTATTAAATCGCGTACATTAACTATCCAAATAGTTACATTACCGCGTGTCCAAACGTAGTTAGCGAAACGATTGGGATTAAATCAGCCCTTATTGGGTAAAGCCACGACAGATATATACAGGTAAAGACTTCATTATATTTTAACTGCCACTAAGGAGGATTTGCGTCTGCAGGTTCATCAGCGTTAACGTGCCGGACCTAGTGTGCCGTCCATTTTCGGACGTTCCTCTGGTGGAGTCGGACATCGAAGTGGAACTCTTTGGTTTCTTACATCCAGCCAGTGGGCCACTCAACTGTCATTTCCGGCGTGTTTACGAAGGTAAGTAAGTTGAGGTGTCATGATTAACTATAGATACTGATATGACAGGCGAAGACGATGACGTTGGCAGATTTCAATAGACGGGAATGGTTCTGGAGAAATGCAATAAGTCTTCAGAGGTGAGTGCTTATAAAACACTAGTAAGACCTACCCTACTGTTCATGTACGAGGTGCGTTTAGTAAGTAATGCAACGCCTTTTTTGCTCGGCCAATTTTGGTTGCTATGGGACATCGTGGAACATTCCCACTTCAGTCCTTACAGTTTCATGAAGTTCCGATAGATGCCTGCGATTTACGTAGTCTTCAAAATGGCGTCTGCAATGGAGGTCCGTTCCGAACAGAGAGCTGTAATTAATTTACTTTCGACGGAAACCCAGAGCATCGTAGATATTCATAGGCGCTTGCGAAATGTCTATGATGACCTGGCAGTGAACAAAAGCACTTTGAGTCTTCGGGAAAGGCGTCTGTCATCATCGCAACAAGGCCGCGCAAACGTGTCCGATCTCCCGCGTAGTGCGTCTCATACACCCATACCTCACAGACAGGAGTTTCAACACTGGCGTGCAGGGAAAACAATCAACACGACATGGTATACACGCGGGAGTACCCCAGGAAAGCATCCTACGGCCGCTACTGTTTAACCTCTACATAAACGATCTCCCAGCCACACACAACACAACGATAGCAACCTACGCGGATGACACAGCCATCATCGCGCAAGATTGGAAACCATCAAACATTACGTCACGCTTACAGACCGCACTCAGAGTGGCTGAGCCTTGGTTAGAGAAATGGAGTGTTAGAGAAAACGTCGACAACTGCGAAGCCGTTCTGTTCACTAGAAGACCGAAGCAACTGCGCAAACACCAATACTGCAGACCAATAACTCTACATGCACGCCCAATGCGTTTCCGCGAGAAAGTCAAATACCTCGGTGTCTGGCTGGACCGGAAATTACTCTTCGGGGACCACATACAACACATGGCCAACCGAGCAAGCGCGAGGCTCAAGCAGCTCTATCCTTTGCTCAACAGGCGTAGCACACCGCATAGAAGGGTGTCGAGGTCCACGTATATGACACTTATTCGACTCCTGATGACGTACGCAGCCCCTGTCTGCGGATACGCTGCGCCCACACGCCTGCGCCGTCTGCAGCTCATACAAAATAAAGTACTCAAAATCGTAAGCAATGTTCCACGATACACACGCATCGCGGACCTTCACCGGGAATACCGACTTGAGACTCTCACGGAGGTAACCCACAAACTCACCACAAGACTATACAGAAACTCGAGACATTCGCAGGACCCTTTTATTCTGAATCTGGGGAACTACGACCACAACCATAGATGGAAACATAAAAGACCAGAAGACATACTTGTAAGGACCTAACATCTATGCCCAAGTACACGCAAACACAACGGTACAGGTGAGCCCCTGTTAATCAGCCACTATTACTGGATATACAGTTGGAACACGCTTGCCGAATAACTGGCACCACGCAGGGAAGCCGTACCGTACACTACATGGAGACAAGCTCCCCCCCCCCCCCCCCCACACACACACACACAGTGAGATGATCTATGGCCGATCTCCCGCTAATATATAACGATCCAGATTGTTCCAGGAATTCAGCGGCTGCAGCAGACTCGAATACATCGCCATCGCCTGCCACGGCAATGATGCGTGATACCCATACTAACAAACCCAACCTTGCATGAACTATCGCAGCTAGTAAGCCACTACTGCTCTTACTACCCATCCCACTGTCGCAGAGGTTTTTTTTCCCACGGCACGAGCCTTGGCACTTTTTTCCCTCTGATCTTCAAATTGCTGCCCTCATTCGCGTTTCGTCCACTACCTATCACCTGATGGACCGTGTTAATGCGTGGTCTTACCCAGACGCACGGATATCATCACAGCCCAGCATCCTGTGATCCACCTATTAGACAACTAACATGTTGACGGAGGTGACAGTAGAACTTTTGGTTTGGTCACCACGTTGGTGCGGGCGTGGAGGGGCCCCATCTCTATCCCGCGTGCCGGCCGGCCGCACGTAGCTGTGACTCCTTCAGTATACGAACGTGCGGACACTCTCATTCGAGGTGATCAATGGATCACAGTCAAACATTTCACTAATCCGCTGGACGTCTCTGTTGGTAGTGCTGACACACTCGTCCACCAGTTGGGGTACCCACAGTTGGTACCTGCTGGGTTCCTCGCCGACTAACAGAAGAGCATGAGGAGCAACGAAAGACGGTCTGTGCGCAGTTGCTTGTGCGTTACGAGGGTGATTGTAACAATTTCCCGTCGAACATCGTCACAGGCGGTGAAACGTGGGTTCATTACGTCGAACTGGAAACAAAACGGCAATCCATTGTGGGCGCCACACCACCTCTCCTCTGAGGAAAAAGTTAAAGCCGCGCCCTCAGCCTGTAAAGTCGTAGCGACAGTCTTGTGAGACAGCGAAGGTATTATTCCGTATGATGTCTTCCGTCATGGTGCAACCATCAACTCTGAAGTGTATTGTGCTACCATCAGGGAATTGAAGAAACTATTTCGGCGTGTTCGTCGCACATAAATGCAAACGAACTTCTCATTCTCCATCACAACGCAAGACTTCACACAGATCTGCGCACCTGAAAGGAGCTCACAAACCTTCATTGGACTGTTCTTCCTCATCCACCTTATAGCCCGGATCTCACGCCTTCCGGCTTCCTTCTGTTTGACCCAATGAAGGATCACTCTGCGGTAAGCACTACGTGGATGTTTGGGAGAGTGTTGATGCAACAGAACGTTGGTTCCGACTTCGACAGGTAGTGTTGAACCTTGCGGGCATCTAGGCCACCCAAGTAAGGTTGCGTAAGGCTGTCACATTGAAGGAGATTATGTTGAAAAATAGAGTTTTATAGGCAAGAGAGTGTGGAGAATATGGTGTAATGGAATCCTGAATAAAACCAACATGCTTCCTCAAAAAGTGTGTTGCATTACTTAGTAAATGCCCCTCTTATGTTGGATCCATAAAAAATAGGACTATCAGGGGCTATAGAACGTATGCAAAGGAGAGTAGCAGGTATGATCACAGACTCGTGTGAGCCACGGAAGAGCGTCACGTAGATGCTGAAAAATCTGAACAGGTAGAGCCATGAAAATAGGCGCAAGTCATCTCTCGAAACCAGCATAAAGTGAGGAATCTAGGAATATACTGCTTCCCTATGTGTCAGCCCCACAGGGGGTGCGAAGACAAGATTAGACTAACTTATTTCAGCGTGCCAAGTGTAAATAATTCTTACAGTGCTCCTTATGTTAATGAAATTCAAAGGAGCTTATACAGATATTAGAATGGGAGGTACCCTCTGCCTTGTACTTTACAGTAGATTGTAGAGTATACACATGGACGTACAATTCACAGTATGGGTCCTCGTGCCTTCCGCACGTTCAAGTATCATCATATTAATTATTGACACTGTAACTTACCTACTGACGGTAGTTACTCAGGCCAATAGTTCTTGACTTTTTGCGACCTAACCATAAAACAAGAAACACCTGTCTGTTGTTGATTCAACGACTCGGGCTCCGTCTCACAAGCCAACTGATAAAACCGAATAAAATGGTTCTTTTGCTACGGAGATAAGTCTATTCTATCACTCATAAAAGTCTATTTTCTTCAGAACTCATCATTTACGAACTGATATTTGAAGGTTAACGAATCTAAAGACTACAGTTGTATAAGCTGCTCAAGAAACAATCACGTGGAACAATTATGGCTAGCGGATTCGTAGGAGCCATACATAATGTATTATTTGGTAAATACTAAACATATGTTTGATAAAATCTTGAAAAAATTCACGTCAACACCTGCACTACTCACAGAGACACATTTTCGAAAATAGAAGTTACAACCTAACCTACCCTTGCTTTCCGAACAGCCCTCGTACAATGGCATGAGAACACCACTTGGCGGTGTTAACACCGCAGTACTCGATTTTTTTTTTACTTTATTGTTATTTTAACACCTGAACAATCAGGTAGGCTGGCAGCGGCATGCTACGCCGCTCTTCAGCCATAGTGGCGACTATAACAGTAAAAGAACGGAGAATTAAAATGAATAGAGTGATGGGCAAAAAATAGTGGTCACAGATACACAAAAAACACGGAGCCGTTCACACGCGACGATAACGACACTGAAAACACGTTCACACGGCGCACATAACACTGATGAATCCGACGGCACAAGTGAACGTAGAAGCGGGACGGCGGACACTAAAAACACAAAACGACGTCACACACACGAGACACAGATGGCGATGATCTCCGGCGCGCGAAAGTCCACGTAGCGTGTGCGAGTCCGGGGACCTGCCAAGAGGGGAAGAAGGGTGAGGGCGGGTGGAGAGGGTGGAGAGGGGAGAACATAGATGCCAATGGCTGAGGAGATGGGAGGAGGAGTAGAAGGACAGTGGAAGGGAGGCCCAGGGGATGAGTGGGGAGAAGGGGAGGAGGGATGGAGGGTGCCCAAAGGAACAGATACAGGAAGAGGGAGGGAGGATCAAAGTTGGTAGGAGGGGTAGATGGAGGGGAGGAGGACATCATCAGGAAGGGGGAGCTGGCGGAAGCCACCTTGGGAGAGGGTAAGGAGGGTGGAGAGATGGAGACCGGGTGGGACGTGGGAATACAGGCGCGCCAGCGGGCGGGGGTGGGAGAGGATCGGGGAGACGAGCGGGTGAGGAGGATCGAGTTTACGGGAGGTGTACAGGATCCGTATCCTTTCAAGGAGAAGGAGGAGGTGAGGGAAGGGGATGAGATCGTACAGGATCCGCGTAGGGGAGGGGAGACGGATGCGATTGGCGAGGCAGAGAGCATGGCGTTCAAGGATTTGGAGGGATTTGTAAAAAGTAGGGGGGGGCGGAGATTCAAGCCGGATGGGCAGAACAAAGGATAGGGCGGATGAGGGATTTATAGGTGTGGAGAATGGTGGAGGGGTCCAGACCCCACGTACGGCCGGAGAGGAGCTTGAGGAGACTGAGTCCGGAGCGTGCCTTGGCTTGGATTGTCCGGAGGTGGGGAGTCCAGGAGAGGCGACGGTCGAGGGTGACGCCAAGGTACTTAAGGGTGGGAGTGAGGGCGATAGGATGGCCTTAGATGGTGATGTAGAAATCAAGGAGGCGGAAGGAAGGGGTGGTTTTGCCTACAATGATCGCCTGGGTTTTGGAGGGATTGACCTTGAGCAACCACTGGTTGCACCAAGCGGTGAACCGGTCAAGATGGGACTGGAGAAGGTGTTGGGAGCGCTGTAGGGTGGGGGCAAGGGCAAGGAAGGCAGTGTCATCGGCAAACTGGAGAAGGTGGACGGGGGCTGACGGCGGCGGCATGTCCGCCGTGTACAAAAGGCACAGAAGGGGGGAGAGGACGGAGCCTTGGGGCACACCGGCAGAGGGGAAAAAGGTGTAGGAATCTGTGTTATGGATGGTGACATAGGAAGGACGGCGGGAGAGAAAGGAGCCGATCAGACGGACGTAGTTAATGGGAAGGGCGAAGGTTTGGAGCTTGAAGAGGAGACTGGAATGCCATACACGGTCATAAGCACGTTCGAGGACCAGGGAGAGGAAGATTGCGGAGCGACGGGAATTAAGCTGTTCGGAAAGAAGATGAGTGAGGTGAAGGAGAAGGTCGTCGGAAGAGAAGGACTGCCGAAAGCCACACTGGGTAACGGGAAGGAGGCGGTGCTGGCGGAGATGCTGGTGGATGCGTTGGGTGAGGATAGATTCCAGGCCCTTGCTGAAAACCGAGGTAAGGATGATGGGACGGTAGGAGGAGATGGCGGACGGCGGTTTGCCAGGTTTAAGGAACATGAGGATATGGGAGGTTTTCCACAGGTCGGGGTAGTAACCGGTGGACAAGACTACATTGTAGAGCCTGGCCAGGGTGGAGAGGAAAGAGACAGGAGCTTCACGAAGGTGACGGTAGGTGACACGATCGTGACCAGGAGCGGTGTTGCGTTTTGTGCGGAGTGTATCAATGAGATCCTGTGTAGTGATAGGGGCATTGAGTTCCGTGTGTGCAATGTTGTCCAAGTACTGGAAACCAGGAGCGAGGGGAGCGACAGAGGTGTCAGTTCGATCGTGGATATCCGGGAAGAGGGAGTAATCGAACTGGGGATCATCGGGGATGGAAAATACATTGGAGAGGTAGGAGGCAAAGTGATTGGCCTTACTAATGGTGTCAGGGAAAGGGTGATCATCATGGAGAAGAGGATAATAGGGGGAGGGTTTAGTTCCGGTAAGGCGACGGAAGGCCGACCAGAACTTGGACGAGTTGATTGGTAGGGTAGCATTTAAATGGGTGCATGTCTGTCGCCAGTCCCGGCGTTTCTTAGCCGCGAGCAAATTACGAATGTGTCGCTGGAGTTGCCGGTGGCGTCGTAGTGTGTCCGGGTCACGCGTGCGGAGGAAGGCACGGTAGACACGATGGGGTTCACGGAGGAGGAGGACGGCCTGCGGGGGTAAGGTAGGACGATGGGGGTGGACGGCGACAGTAGGGACATGGGCCTCCACGGCCTCAGACAAGGTCTGCTGGAGAAAGGAGGCGGCATGGGTGACATCGTCAGGGTGGTGGTAGGTGAAGGGGTGGCTATCAACCTGGGTGGAAAGGGTATCCCGGTAGGCATTCCAGTTGGCACGGGAATAGTCATGGACATACTTAGGGGGAGGGTCATTACGAGGGTCGGGGCGGGGGCGACGACCGTCTGAAATGGTGAGGAGGACAGGGAGATGGTCGCTACCAATAGGCTCCAGGACATCCACCGTTATGCGGCCAAGGAGGTTGGGGGGGAGGAGAGGATAACATCAGGAGTGGAGTTAGATTCGGGACGGGTGTGCTGGGGGATGGGGATGAGGTCGCCTTGAAGGGAGGAGAGGAACCGATGCCACCGCCGTAACTGGGCAGTGGAACGACTATGGATGTTGAGGTCGGTGGCGATCACGTAGGAGGAGAAGGTACGGTCGGTGTGGGAGAGGAAGTCGAAAGGAATAGGGGCGTTGGGGCGGACATAGCTGGTGGCGCAGGTAATGGTAAGGCCGGGGAAGAAGAGACTAAGGATCAGGTGTTCGGTGGGGTCGGGAAGGAGAGGTTGGAGCCGAACGGGGATCTGGTGGTGGTGACCAATGGCAACTCTGCCACGCGAAATTGGGAGGGGATTATCGGAGCGGTGGAGAAGATAGGGTGAGGTGTGAATGGAGTGGTGGGGTTGGAGAAAGGTTTCATTGAGGAGGAAGGCATCCATGCGGTGGGTGGCAAGGATGTGCAGGAAGAGGTTCTTGTTGGCGGGAAGGGAGCAGATATTGTTCAAAAGGATATGGTGCTGTCGCGCCATGACAGGGATTTAGACGAGGGTGTCAAGACGGGAGAAGGTGAAATGGGCCTGGTTGTTGGAGTAGGTGGCGTACATTTTGAGTTGGAAAATGGAACGGGTGGCGAGGGAGATCTGTTGGGGGGTGTGGGGGCGCTGAAAGGGATGAACATTCTGAAGGACTATGGTGAGGAACCTGATGACGTCCTCAGCGGTGGGGGGGGGGGACGAAGGGAATTGCCAGGAGGGGTGGGGGCGTCCAGAGGACGGACAGGGACTGTGAGTTCAGGAGTGGTCAGAGGGGGTCGGGCTTTACACGTTTGGGAGTAGGTGGGATGGGGGAGATTGCAGGTATTGCAGGAGGGAGGGGATTGAAGGTTAGGGCACTGCCGGAGGAAGTGTGCTTGCCTACAATGCGGGCAGGTGGGGGCCTTGCGGCACTCAGCTGTTGGATGTGCGTTATAGCGCAGACACCTCTGGCAGCGCAGGGATTGAGGAGGGGAACGGGAAGGGTCGACCTTGTAGCGCTGGTTGAAGAGGAGGGCACCCTCCTTCCGGAGACGGTCAATGGAGGGGGCGTCCTCGGAGAAAACCCGCATAAGGCGAGTGGGGCCGGACGAGTTGAAAATGCGGCGGACCGCCCGCACCTCCAGCGTAGGATGCGCCTTGAACTCCGCCAATACCTCCTCCTCCATGATCGACGGACTGAGCCGAGTGATCACGGCGGTGAGGGTCGGCGGGCGACCCGGGGGTTGGGGTTGGCGGGTAGGAGATGGAGAAGGAGCAGGGGTGACGGAGGCGTTGGGGCCAAAACGGGTGATGAGGAGGCGGGAGATGATGTCAGTATGGAGGGTTGGGCTGGGGGAGGAGATGAGAACAGAATCCCGTCTGGGAGTGAGGAGAGAGATGGGGGCACCAGGGACGTGTTGGCGGAGGAGGAGGGAGAGATTCCGGGCCTCGAGAAGGGAAGGATTGGGATGGGAGAGGAGATAATTGTATAAAGAAGGGGCCGGGGCCGGGGCTGCTGCTGCTGCTGGCTGGCTGGCTGGCTGGCTGGCTGGACCGCTGCTGCTGCTGCTGCAGGAGGACTGGCTGGCTGCTGCCGGCTGGACCGCCGCTGCAGACCGGGACCGGGACCGGGACCGCTGCTGCTGCTGCTGCTGCTGCTGCTGGACCGCTGCGGCTCTGCTCGGCTGGCTGGCTGGCTGGCCGGCTGGCCGGCTGGCTGGCTGGCTGGACCGCTTCAGGGTGGCTGGCACCTGCAATACACCTAACGCTTCGATTAGAACCGAAAGGCCAATCGAAGGGCGGTATCCTTCCGGATTACCGCCGAAGATCCGCAGTACTCGAGTCCGCCCACAGTTTTAGCACATCTGTCGATATTTTTGCGTAAAAGTTCCATCTAAAACTAACAAGTGTTACGTCACTGTACACGACTTTTCAAAAGTTTTCGAATGCCGATAACAAGGGTAACGCTACATTTAAAGAATCGAACTTGCTTCAGTAACTCAGATGATACAGCAATTAAGAGGACTAAATGTACAAAAAAAATTATACTATCTGACCAAACGTATCAAGACACCTATATAAATAAGGAATTCACCACTAGATGTCACCAGAGGTGGACGCGCCAATATGAAAGAAGGCAGGGAGTATTATGTCGTCACTATAGAAGCAATAACAACACAATCCATTGCGTGATTAGTGACTTCGAATGTCTGCTAGTCATTGACGTCACCTGAGTAACAGATCAATCAGGGACATTTCAAAGCTTCTAAGGCTGCGCAAATCGACTATTAGTCACATGACTGTGAAGTGGAAATGCTAGGAACAAACACTGGTGAGCCAAAACCAGGCAAACCTCACACAGTGACGGACAAGGCCGGTCGATCATTGCGGAGGATGGCTGTAAAAAAAATAGCATGAAATCATTGGAAGGGAATCATTCGCGAGCTCCAAAATGCTACCAGCATACCAGATAATGAAAAAGTAGGGAGTCAAAAAGAAATGGGTACCACGGCCTAGCAGCTCATCGTAAGTCACATATTCTTGTAGTCATTGCTATGCGACGCTTGAGATAGCGCTGCTGCTGGGCAGTGGATGACTAGAAACGAGTAATTTGGAGTAATGACCCTATGGCAATGCAATGGAGGGGTTTCCGTTTTTCGAATGCCTGGAGAACGTTAACTGTTATCATATGTAGTGTCAAGAGTGAATTACAGAGGAGGTGATGTTACGGTAATGGGGTGTTTATTTTGGTTAGTGAGTGGTTCCTTTACTGCGCTTCAGAAAACAATAAATTCAGACGAATATGGACACATTTGAAAGCCTTGTGTACTGCTTACAATAGAGGACCACTTGGGAGACGATTTGTATCACAGTGACAATGGTCCATATCATAAAGCAGCATCTGTCAGAATGTTTTGCGGACAAGAACATTCTTGAAATACACTGGCCAGCCCAGAAACCCTATCTTAAACCAATGCAACACCTTTGGGGTGACTTGGAACGCTGGCGCCGCTCCAAATCCCAGCGTGCAGCATCACTGCCTTCTCTGGTTTCTGCTCTTGAGGAGTAATTGGCTGTCATCACTCCACAGACTTTCAGAAAACACACTGATAGTGTTCCCAGCAGAGTTCAAGCCATCATAAAGGCAAAGGTTGGGCATACCCCATATTAGTGTCCACTATAGGTGTCCAGATGAGGTGTTATGTTTTGTGGGACTCAACCTGTGTGTTATGAATAGTATGGTCCTATAATACTCTTTTGAGGCATACCGGAAACTAATTTTACATCACTCTGTACCGAGAGACATACTGATTTCTATTTACTGGAAACCCTTCAGTCCAGTTGGTGTATTCTTCCATACTTTTTGATGCTCCTATGGTTGTTTGCTAGTGCCAGTAAGCGGCAGCGCTCGCTTCCGTGTTTTTAGGCCAGTCTGCTGCTGAGTTGGTGAACAGACTGTCGCAGGAGATGCTCGCGCCGCTGGTGATCCGCCCAGACCTGCCCCCGACTCTCACCCTGCCCAACTTCACGTGTCAGGCGGCGATGCGAGCGGACCAGCCGGCCCCTCCTGCAGATGATCTGTCACCGTCATCATCGCCTGCCTTCGCCGTGACCGGCCCCAGCAGCCGATGGACCCTCTGCTGGACTTCTCTTCAGCATGCGCTAGAAGATGTGACCATCGAGTTCCCGAACGTCCCTCGCATCATGTGCAGATCTCACGAAGTCCCTGCCGTCCCCAGCCTCAACGACACCGAGTTCTACTTCGTTCTCCAGTTGGGATCTTCCTCGCGGCTCCTGTGTCGGTTCGCTGGGCTTCCGAAATTTGAATCAGGTATAGTTGTTGCTTATCTGTTTCACCGAGCGATAAGATACTGCATCTTGACGATGTTCTGATGTGATCTCTGTGGTGTTCTTGAGCTATGATTAATTCATGAGTTTATTCGTCCACAGTTAATCTTCACAGTGATACTCGAAAATGTTATACAATGGAGAAACAATTAAACAAGCAATGGACTACTATAGTCAAGTTTAACTTTTATGTTGAAAACAGTACCATTTTTGAGTATACATAGTTGCAAACAAGTTAACAAATAATGTCAAAAAAATCACAAACACACACACACACACTCTATTGTACACATGTCACACACTACACAGAAACACGTGGCTTCAAGACCATTACCACACTTCTGCCTTTGTGTGATGTCGTTCATGTTTTAACACCTCTGTCTGAAAACTGTCACCATCCCTCGAAATGTAGTGTTCAGCATAGAAAAATGGAAGGAGGTCGATTATCATTCGTTACAAATGTGAGGCTTAAGACTTTACAACAAGATGCACTATATATAGGGCATAAAGTATAGAACAACACGGATGTTTGTTAGTAATTTGTGTTAATATATTTATGATCTGTTCTTTGTGTTCTCTAAATAATGCATGACCTTGTAGTATGTGTTACTTAAGAGGTGTGATTTAATGGAAATTTTTTAGTTCAAGATTTTTAACTGTCACCTTGGTTAGTTTATTGCACAGTTTTATTCCATGGTACAAAATGCTGTTTTTTGACTATTTTTCTCTTTAAACGTAAGTACAGCTCTATTTAGATGATTATGGATGCTGCTGTTAATGGAACAATTACTGATGTTCTTGTTAATGTGCATAACAGGTTAGTAAATGTATCCATACCATACAATAGGAACCCATCACAATCACCACATATACGGCGTTTTGTTATTAATCTAGTGGCCTGTTTCTATAGTTTGATCCGTGTTTTGGAGTCCCAAAAATGCTACGAACTTAGTGCATATAAGAATAGTACGGAAGTACAAGGCACTTCCTGTTACATACTATTAACAGGACGCTGAGGGTATAAGAAGGTGACAACATATTACATTCCGTGGGCTGCAGTCCGTAGTTCCTATAAGGAAGGAAAGAGAGGGTAGGGGTGGGGAAGCACTTGCTGAATCATGAAAAGATTCATTGTATAAAGTCCTGCAACCGTTCCACAGGACTGACAGTTGGGGAGCTTAGGTTGGAAGCACATCTAGGTAACATTCCACAGTCATTTCGAAAAGAAAACGATATTACTGAAAACAAGCAGTCTTCATACCCGTTTTCCTCTGACTAGAGACAACATTGGTTCAAATAGATCAATGACTCTTAAGAAAAATAAAACAGGGAGTGTTACACAAATAACGCACAAAAACGTAAGAAAGATCACCGGTACAGAACAAGAGACGATCACACAAAATGTTTAATGAGGTACGGAATAAACGTCATATTCGAAGCAGAGACATAATTATATTCTACCCGGTATGGTGTGGAAAAGGTGTACGGCTCAAGATATAGGAAGATGGTTAGTGTGTAGGAAGTCCTGTGCTGGATATTGAGGAAACGTCACTGAGTGATTCTGAGGCAACTATAGAGGGTAAGCACATGAAGTAAAACTGTCGTTGACCCGAAACTGGTGTGAACAACGCAATGGTTTCCTAGGCACGGTCCTACTGAAGATGCATTCCTGCGACCTTTAACCTCTTCACTTTTGAGATTAAACAAATTCACAGGAAACTTTCCTTTTCACATTTTCGAACAAAATATTTAGAATTTTTTTTTAATGATCTATTAAGGTATAAATGGAAGGCCACGTGTGTGCACCACCAGCCCCATTTATCGTGAAAACTTACTAGCCTTGTCTTTGTATCTTCTCTTCATGTTACAGTAAAATATTTATTCTATTTGAAATAGTCGACTGCATACGCTAACATACAGAGAAAATAGGTTTCTTAATGTGATTATTCTTGAAATATCTGATTTCCAATAAAGGTTTTGTTGATGCTCTGAAACAGCTCCATATATGCAAGGAAATCAGTATCACACAATAATTTCTGGCAAGTAATAATTTGCTACTGGCAGTAAAAAAAAATCTTTACTTTTCAGCATAAGCTCTTAAACAATTGTTTTCCAATATATACAAATAGATCTTACATCTGATGCACATGGCTCTTGTTCCTGAACTGTTCCCTGTTCCCTGTACTGTTCCCTGCACTCTCAAACATTTTTCGCTCATTGTCAAACCCAACTTCTGCAGTTGGCTGCAAAAGAGCTCTTCTTAGCTATTTATTCACATTTTATACAGCGTCTGCATCTTCACTGACAGAGAAATTCATAGTGCCCACAGCTCGTGGCCTAGTGACTAGCGTTGCTGCTTCGTGGGGTCCCGGGTTCGATCCCCGGCCATGTGGGGGATTTTCTCTGCCAAGGGACTGAGTGTTTGTGTTGTGCTCATCATTTCATCATCATTCGTAAACGTGGCTACATTGGACTGTGTAAAGAGTGGGACTTTTTATGGGCGCTGATGAGCGCGCAGTTGAGCGCACCACAAACCAAACATCATGATGATGATCATCATCATCCCTTCGCTTAGCAACTAGCATGACATATTTGTAAATCATTATAACATTGTCAATCGCTGACAGTCCTTTTCTTTGCCGGCCGCGGTGGCCGTGTGGTTCTAGGCGCTTCAGTCCGGAACCGCGTGACTGCTACGGTCGCTGGTTCGAATCCTGCCTCGGGCAGGGATGTGTGTGGTGTCCTTAGGTTAGTTAGGTTTAAGTAGTCCTACGTTCTAGGGGACTGATGACCTCAGCAGTTGAGTCCCATAGTGCTCAGAGCCATTTGAACCATTTTTGAACCTTTTCTTTATCTACTTGACTGATTTAACACTCTCTGTTCAGAATGGTTCAAATGGCTCTAAGCACTATGGGACCTAACATCTGAGGTCATTAGTCCCCTAGACTTAGAACTACTTAAACCTAACTAACCGAAGGACATCACACACATCCATGCCCGAGGCAGGATTCGAACCTGCGACCGTAGCAGCAGCGTGGTTCCGGACTGAGGCGCCTAGAACCGCTCGACCGCAGCGGCCGGCCACTATCTGTGATACGTCACCCAACAATTGACAATTACGTGGTCTATAAAATGATTAAAAATCCATACCGGCTATTTTCCTGTGCGGATGTAACATCTGTAATACGATGAAAATCTGTCACATAGAGAAACATCGCCCATGTTTTCATTATAGAGTTTCATTACCATTGGTTGTGGAACATCTAACTACATTCCACGTACGAAAATCCTCAGAAAGTGTGTAATTTCACAGTAATGAAATGAATTTAAGCAGATGTGAACTAATGCTCATAATCTAGAATAGTCGGCGAATTCTGTATAAAAACACATATTTTCAGTCAAACCTTTAGGGATATTAATTATTTATAAACCCTTCTGTTTTGTTGAAGCAGCCATTTTCAATGTATGACACGAATTGTTATTTGCAGGATGCCACGTTCTATTGTTAAACTAAGAACTAGGAGGTCCACTCTAATGGACCAACGTTCTATAAGCGGAAAAATCCGCGTATTTGTGGAGAAAAAAATGAACCAAGGTCCTCATTTACGTCCTCGTTTACAAGGGCGTCTGCAGATTAGCATGGGTTCCGAATCAAGGTTCAATTAGATATACACTGAAGAACCAGAGGAACTGGTATACCTGCCTAATATCGCGTAGAGCCGCCGCGAGCATGCAGAAGTGCCGAAACACGACGTGGCATGGACCCGACTAAAGTCTGAAGTAATGCTGGAGGGAATTTGGTGACACAATACGCAATAACCAATGTCTCTTTCTCTATTTGTGAATTGTTACGCGGAAGTTTGGACAACACTTTTGATGCGAAAGCAAGAGGCCTGTCTTTATCACCAATTCTGTGCGAAAGCAGTGCACCGATTCCGCAAGAGCAAGTGTCAACTTGCAAAACAACATTGGCGACGAGGAGATCAACGGATCCCATCCTCGTCGCCAATGTTGTGTACTGTCTACTCGTCTAATATAGGGTGCCTAGGAAACCTGCTTTCCCGGATCGCTAGACAAGAATTCAAGCAAATCGTATTAACGAATTTTATTTATAGGAAATTAATGATCATACTTAACTTTGAGACATTACAATGCTGTGGGGGGATGGGGTGAAAAGGGTACATAACCCTAAAATCTAGGCTGCCCTGCATTACTTGTATATTATGTGGGTAGTTTGAGGATGTGTTCCAAAGGACATATATCCAGATGGGCTCAGCTGAGCGTAGAGAGAGGTATGGAGGCGATCGATAGATGTAGATGGACAGAGAGAGGTGGGTGTAGAAGATGGACAGTGTGTGAGAGAGAGAGGGGGGGGGGGGGAGAGGAGGACATGGGCCAACAGAGTGGGACAGTAGATGTACAGGTAGAGATGGAAAGGTGATATGGACATAAAGAGGAGGGAGGGGTTGACAAGTAGACAGAGAGGAGGGAGGAGAAGATGGACAGAAAGAGGTGAAGTAGGAGATGGTGAGAGAGAGGGGCCAGAAGGACTCAGTCAGAAAAAGGAGGGAGGAGAAGATGGACAGAGAGATGAGAGAAGAAATGAATAGAAAGGGAGTAGGAGGAGAAAGAGATGGTGAAAGAGATGTGTCAAAATATGTGCCATGCACAGTGAAAGCATGGGTGAAAGTCTAGTATGTCTATATATTTATAAAAATAGTTTAGTGTATGTATGTTCCACACCTCCTCCTAGAACACGGGATCAATTTCAACCAAACTTGTTATACATATAACTTATTATCTGGAAAGAACTACTCTGGTGGTAATAACCGCCCACCCTCATAAGGACGGGAGTTGGTGAAAAGGAGGTAATATCTATATTACTAAACGGTTAACTCAGATCATTATTCGTGGTGCACAGTTCCAGCTGCAGGTTGCATACATTGGCCTACAAATTTATACTTTACTATTGTTCCATATTAGGTGATCCTATTGATTTTTGATATCCTAAGTTCAGAAATGCTAACCGTTTCCCCATATCACTTGAGGCATTTCCAGGAAGGAATGATGACGACCTAGAAAATTCATGCTAAACACATATATTCGATAAAGCTTTAACAATAATAATAATAATACATGTTAAAACAAGATACTCCTAACATAACAATGGAGTATTGTGTTCTGTAGAACTGATACAAAGCATAGATATTAAGTCTCTTCCCTTTCGAGAGCAGTGTGCTGACCACATGACCCTCCACACCCGCATCCAGTGACGGCTGTGGGCTGTTCGGTGGATAAAGTGAAGCTCGGACGTACAGAGTTTTTCCCCTTCAAATCTCCGTCGCTTTTTCTTCTTTATTGTACCTGAAGGCACTGCATGGGGAGCTTTCAGCAGCAGTCAATTGCCATTCTATCATTACATCGACCCTTTTACTTCCGTTGCAGTTATTTAATGTCTTGATGGAACCATTCTCCTTGTCCCCCACTCATAACACCATGATTTTCAGGAAAGCAGTTGACGCTGAAGTTCATAATATGCAGCTTAAAGCTCACTGAGGCATCCATTACTTTGAAATTAACCAGCACGTTTCTATGCTCTTGTAATGAAGATCTTTGCAGTTGCCGAGAAAACCTGTGTCAATTTCTTTAAGGAATATATGGGAATGCAGGCTTTCTTGGTGAATCTCGATGATGAAGTCTTCTCGGGTTGTCAGTTGAGTCAAAGTGTCGTTCTGCGGCAACATTTCGACAGGCCTGAAGATGATGAGTAGGAAACTTATCGAAACGTTGCCGCAGAACGACACCTTGATTCGGCTGACGACCCGAGAAAACTTCATCTCAGTTTAAAGAATATCTAACATGGTCTTTAAATTTCATCCATTTTATCTTCGTTAATTAGTTTCTGATCGTCAGACCCAACGAAAACCGCTTATTTCATCTTAGCTTCTGATAGCTGCGATAATTCACTCATCACTTATTTGAAAGCGTCACCATCTTTTGGTAGGACGTTTATAATTCCATAGCATAAAATTTTGTGAGAAGTCGAGGCAGAAGATATTTTTTTGGAATCCGCCAAAGAATCGAACAGTACTCTATTCTCTTCAACGTTTGTCGCACTAATTGGCAAGATTTTCTAATGTCAGTGCTTGTCTTTTGCAAGGCTGCCCCATTCCTATTGGAAGCAGACGTATTTGGCACAGCCACCATCCTGACCAAGGATGACAGAGACTTGTTTGAAATCCCCACAAATAGTCAATTCCTATACCTAAGTTTGACCAGGATGAAGGCCAAAGAATCACACTTCTCTTTCAAATGTATTGAATATTCATCAGGTATGGAAGCATATTTGTTCCAATTTTCAACAATACATAAGATCATCGTCATGAAAAAAGTAAGGAAGGAAATCTGTTTTTCTGCTTCTGAATCAACAGAAAAAAAGTTCCAAAGCCCACCATGTCCTTTTCCTATAGTCTAGAGGCTAACAGCTGTGCTACATCTTTTAGGAGTGCCAGGTCTCTGGTCATATCGTTCAATTCGGATGGTGAAAACTATTGTGGCCCACTTCATATCCACATCAGAACTCTCATCCGTCTCAGTAGCAGAAAATGGAAGCACTTCGTCGAAATTATCAGGCGGAAGAGATACAGAAACACCAGATCCGTGAGGCACAGGACGTAACGCAGAATCAAAGATTGGATAACAGATATCCCTATTGGTTTTCCTTCCTCACAACTCGACCACATTCAATGTGGGGCCTACGACTTGCCCCGATTCTCAACCTTTATGCCAAAGTACGTAAAATATGCTTCTTTGAAAACGTATGAAATTGTCCGCTGCTTCGTTTTCGTTAGATGTTTGCCACAGATGTAACAGAAGCGGTCAGAATAATTAATATACCCTCTTGAAGACATGACGTTCGCAAAGAGCCAGGTGGCTTATCAGCCGTTGCTGAAGTTTACGTGAAAAGTTATGTGTAAAGCAAACATAGACCTTGAAATTACATTATCACGGTAACATGTAGGTGGCAGTATAATAGACGTTACAATGAAACATTTTTTTTGGTGGTAGGTCACATTGCAAACATTCACAAAACAATACTGGCGTCATTATATGGATTAAATTGATACAATTTGCGACACGCTGATAATAGTTTCCACAACGAAATTTTGTCCCAAAACCTGGCAGAAAATCTAAAGCGATTCTGGTCGTATATAAAGTATCCTAGCGGCAAGACACAATCATTGCCTTCTCTGCGCGATAGCAATGGAAATGCTATCGACGACAGTGCTGCTAAAGCGGAGTTACTAAATACAGCCTTCCGAAACTCTTTCATCAAAGAAGACGAAGAATTCGCATGAAGAACAGCTGTCAGGGAAGTCGCAGTTCGTAGTAACTGATAGAAAATCATCGACTTAAATAGAAGTGATTTCTGTCGTTGCCCAAGGTAATGTTACAGGTTCTTTGCCGTTCCTTGTCTATATAAATGATTTAGGAGACAATCTGGGCATCCGTCTTAAGTTGTCTGCAAATGACGCCGTCTTTTATCGCCAAGTGAAGTCATCAGAAGATCAAAACAAATTGCAAAACAATTTAGGGAAGATATGTGAACGGTGCGAAAATTGACCCTAAAAATGGAGAGTGTGAGGTCATCCATATTAAGTGTTAAATGGAATCCGTTAAACTTCGCTTGCAATATAAATCAATCAAATCTAAAGGCCGCAAATTCAACTAAATACCTAGGAATTACAATTACGAACAACTTAATCTAAAAAGAATACATAGAAACTGTGGTGGGGAATGCGAACCGAAGACTGCGATTTATTGTCAGATGGTTTAGTAGAAGCAACATATGCACTAAAGAGATTGCTTGTCCGTCCTGTTTTGGAGTACTGCTTCGCGGTGTGGGATCCCAGATAGGATTAAAGGGGTATATCGAGAAAGTTAAAAGAAAATCAGCATGTTTTGTATTATCGAGAAATAGGGGAGACATGATCTAGAATTTCGGGTGGGTATCATTTAAAACAGCGCATTTTTCGTTACGGCGGGATCTTCTCAAGAAATTCCCATCACCAACTTTCTGCTCCGAATTCGAAAATATTTTGTTGACGCTGCCTTACAAAAGGGAAAACGATCATCATAGTAAAATAAGGGAAATTAGAGCTTCCAGGGAAAGACAGATGTATTCGCTTTTTCCGAGCACTGCTCGAGAGTGGAATAACAGAGAATTATTGTGAAGGTGATTCGATGGAGCCTCTGCCAGGCACTTACGTGTGATCTGTAGTGTGTCAATACAGATGTAGATGTACATTTTGCGTACCTCACCGAAATTCTCATTTTGTGTCAAAATTGTACATGACTGAATATTACCCATTCAGCACCCAAAACTGCCCCAGAAAAACACTCTACCTTTATGGATTTTTTTTTGTCATCAGTCTACTGACTGGTTTGATGCAGCCCGCCACGAATTCCTTTCCTGTGCTAACCTCTTCATCTCAGAGTAGCACTTGCAACCTACGTCCTCAATTATTTGCTTGACGTATTCCAATCTCTGTCTTCCTCTACATTTTTTGCCCTCTACAGCTCCCTCTAGTACCATGGAAGTCATTCTCTCATGTCTTAGCAGATGTCCTATCATCCTGTCCCTTCTCCTTATCAGTGTTGTCCACATATTCCTTTCCTCTCCGATTCTGCATAGAACCTCCTCATTCCTTACCTTATCACTCCACCTAATTTTCAACATTCGTCTATAGCACCACATCTCAAATGCTTCGATTCTCTTCTGTTCCGGTTTTCCCACAGTCCATGTTTCACTACCATACAATGCTGTACTCCAGACGTACATCCTCAGAAATTTCTTCCTCAAATTAAGGCCGGTATTTGATTTTAGTAGACTTCTCTTGGCCAGAAATGCCTTTTTTGCCATAGCGAGTCTGCTTTTGATGTCCTCCTTGCTCCGTCCATCATTGGTTATTTTAATGCCTAGCAGAATTCCTTAACTTCATTGACTTCGTGACCATCAATCCTGATGTTAAGTTTCTCGCTGTTCTCATTTCTATTACTTCTCATTACCTTCGTCTTTCTCCGATTTACTCTCAAACCATATTGTGTACTCATTAGACTGTTCATTCCGTTCAGCGGATCATTTAATTCTTCTTCACTTTCACTCAGGATAGCAATGTCATCAGCGAATCGTATCATTGATATCCTTCCACCTTGTATTTTAATTCCACTCCTGAACCTTTCTTTTATTTCCATCATTACTTCCTCGATGTACAGACTGAAGAGTAGGGGCGGAAGGCTACAGCCTTGTCTTACACCCTTCTTAATATGCGCACTTCGTTCTTGATCGTCCACTCTTATTATTCCCTCTTGGTTGTTGTACATATTGTATATGCCCGTCTCTCCCTATAGCTTACCCCTACTTTTTTCAGAATCTCGAACAGCTTGCATCATTTTATATTGTCGAACGCTTTTTCCAGGTCGACAAAGTGTCTTGATTTTTCTTTAGCCTTGCTTCCATTATTAGCCGTAACGTCAGAATTGCCTCTCACGTCCCTTTACTTTTCCTAAAGCCAAACTGATCGTCACCTAGCGCATTCTCAATTTTCTTTTCCATTCTTCTGTATATTATTCTTGTAAGCAGCTTCGATGCATGAGCTGTTAAGCTGATTGTGCGATAATTCTCGCACTTGTCAGCTCTTGCCGTCTTCGGAATTTTGTGGATGATGCTTTTCCGAAAGTCAGATGGTATGTCGCCAGACTCATATATTCTACACACCAACGTGAATAGTCGTTTTGTCGCCACTTCCCCCAATGATTTTAGAAATTCTGATGGAATGTTATCTATCCCTTCTGCCTTATTTGACCGTAAGTCCTCCAAAGCTCTTTTAAATTCCGATTCTAATACTGGATCCCCTATCTCTTCTAAATCGACTCCTGTTTCTTCTTCTATCACATCAGACAAATCTTCACCCTCATAGAGACTTTCAATGTATTCTTTCCACCTATCTGCTCTCTCCTCTGCATTTAACAGTGGAATTCCCGTTGCACTCTTAATGTTACCACCGTTGCTTTTAATGTCACCAAAGGTTGTTTTGACTTTCCTGTATGCTGAGTCTGTCCTTCCGACAATTATATCTTTTTCGATGTCTTCACATTTTTCCTGCCGCCATTTCGCCTTAGCTTCCCTGCACTTCCTATTTATTTCATTCCTCAGCGACTTGTATTTCTGTATTCCTGATTTTCCCGGAATATGTTTGTACTTCCTCCTTTCATCAATCAACTGAAGTACTTCTTCTGTTACCCATGGTTTCTTCGCAGCTACCTTCTTTATACCTATGTTTTCCTTCCCAACTTATGTGATGGCCCTTTTTAGAGATGTCCATTCCTCTTCAACTGTACTGCCTACTGCGCTATTCCTTATTGCTGTATCTATAGCGTTAGAGAACTTCAAACGTATCTCGTCATTCCTTAGTACTTCCGTATCCCACTTCTTTGCGTATTGATTCTTCCTGACTAATGTCTTGAACTTCAGCCTACTCTTCATCACTACTATATTGTGATCTGAGTCTATATCTGCTCCTGGGTACGCCTTACAGTCCAGTATCTGATTTCGGAATCTCTGTCTGACCATGATGTAATCTAATTGAAATCTTCCCGTATCTCCCGGCCTTTTCCAAGTATACCTCTTCCTCTTGTGATTCTTGAACAGGGTATTCGCTATTACTAGCTGAAACTTGTTACAGAACTCAATTAGTCTTTCTCCTCTTTCATTCCTTGTCCCAAGCCCATATTCTCTTGTAACCTTTTCTTCTACTCCTTCCCCTACAACTGCATTCCAATCGCCCATGACTATTAGATTTTCGTCCCTCTTTACATACTGCATTACCCTTTCAATATCCTCATACACGTCCTCTATCTGTTCATCTTCAGCTTGCAACGTCGGCATGTATACCTGAACTATCGTTGTCGGTGTTGGCCTGCTGTCGATTCTGATTAGAACAACCTGACCACTGAACTGTTCACAGTGACATACCCTTTGCCCTACCTTCCTATTCATAACGAATCCTACACCTGTTATACCATTTTCTGCTGCTGTTGATATTACCCAATACACATCTGACCAGAAATCCTTGTCTTCCTTCCACTTCACTTCACTGACCCCTACTATATCTAGATTGAGCCTTTGCATTTCCCTTTTCAGATTTTCTAGTTTCCCTACCACGTTCAAGCTTCTGACATTCCACGCCCCGACTCGTAGAACGTTATCCTTTCGTTGATTATTCAATCTTTTTCTCATGGTAACCTCCCCCTTGGCAGTCCCCTCCCAGCCGGCCGAAGTGGCCGTGCGGTTAAAGGCGCTGGAGTCTGGAACCGCAAGACCGCTACGGTCGCAGGTTCGAATCCTGCCTCGGGCATGGATGTTTGTGATGTCCTTAGGTTGGTTAGGTTTAACTAGTTCTAAGTTCTAGGGGACTAATGACCTCAGCAGCTGAGTCTCATAGTGCTCAGGGCCATTTTTTTAGTCCCCTCCCAGAGATCCGAATGGGGGACTATTCCGGAATCTTTTGCCAATGGAGAGATCATCACGACACTTCCTCAATTACAGGCCACATGTCCTGTGGATACACGTTACGTGTCTTTAATGCAGTGGTTTCCATTGCCTTCTGCATCCTCATGTCGTTGATCATTGCTGAGTATTCCGCCTTTAGGGGCAATTTCCCACCCCTAGGACAAGAGAGTGCCCTGAACCTCTATCCGCTCCTCCGCCCTCTTTGACAAGGCCGTTGGCAGAATGAGGCTGACTTCTTATGCCGGCCGCCAATGCTGATTATTTATCAAAATTTAGGCAGTGGCGGGGACCGAACACGTTTTGATTATGAATCGAAGACGCTACCCCCTAGACCACGGGTACATCCTTTATGGATACAATGGGAATAATACAGCTATCCAGTTACACGTCAAATGTTTATTCAAGCCTTTACGTAAGTTTCGACAAATGTGCATCTGTCTTCCTCAGAGGACGTAATAATACCTAAAAATAGGATACATTACAACCATTACTTGGAAGTCATACGTGCAGAAAAGAGAAACATCAAAAATTACGTACATTGGAAGTATAAGATCAACTTACGTGTTACATATTGTCAGAGGAGAGAAACGAAGTCATAAAGCTCAGTCAACAGGAAAATGATCCTTGTATAAGAGGCGTTCAAAAAGAAACGAGCCGGAGTCTGGAATGAGCAAACCGGTGACAGGAGGGTGTGTAACGAGATGTGGTTCCGGCCACAGCGTGGAAGTTCACAGCCCGTCGCTAAAGGGCTCGCGTGCTCGTCACGTGACTATACAGCAGAGTGCATCAATCGTCCAATGCTGCCAGTCGCATTGCAGACAGTGAAATAGGGGCATCAACAGAAGAGCAAAGAGGTGTTGTTCGTTTTCTGACAGCGGAACGGACATTCATTGACGAATGTCACAAGTGTACGGCGAACACTTCATGTCCCTTACAAGGGACAAGGCGTAACACAAGCGCTTCAGGGAAGGAAGGGTGTCGTTAGCCGATGATGCACTGTCGTCGGGAGTACCGCATTGCACTACCGATGACATCGTCCAGCTGGTGGATGCGCTAATTACCCAGGACCGCCGAGTGACAGTGAAAGCCACAGCCGCCATGGTCGGATTGAGCGCCGGAAGCGTCCACACCATCATGAAGAACGACTGCACATGCACGAAGTGTGTGCTCAACGTGTGCCCCACAGTCTTCAACCACACCAGGAAGCATTTGGAATGGCCCACTGTCTTGCTCATCTGCAGCGCTATGCTCGGGAAGGGAGTGCGTTCCTGGCACGAGTGGTGGCTGGAGATGATTCATGGTGTCATCACATCGAACCAGAATAAAATGGACAAAGTCTCCAGTGGAAGCATCCAGGATCACCACCAACACCAAAAAAAGCCAAGGCCATCCACACAAGTGCAGGAAAGGTTATGCTGACGTTCTTCTTTGACCAAAATGGCCCCTTTCTGATTCACTTCCTGCAGCACGGGACAACAGTGAACTCCCAGCGTTAATGGCAAACCTTGACCACCCTTCGCCAAGCGATCAAATCAAAACGAACAGGCAGTCTCACCCGTGGGGGCATTCTGATCCACGACAATGCAATGCCTCATACGGCCAACACAGTCGAGGCACTCATGCAGAAATTCAAATGGGAGGTTCTCGGCCACACTCCATACAGTCCGGACCTCTCTCTCTCCCTGTGATTACGTCGTTTTTGGTCCCCTTAAAAAGGCTGCGAGGAGCAAACGTTTCACCTCGTACGACGACGTCCAGCTGTACTTGCGGAACTCGTTAACATCGCAGCCCCAGAAATTTTATGAGACAGCGATTCACCGCCTTGTGTCACAGTGGGACAAATGTCTCAACAGCCAGAGTCAGTACTTCTAAGATACAGGTACTGGGTTCTGTAATTATGCCTCCGGCTCATTTCTTTTTGAACTCCCCTTATAAAATCTAAGGTAGACGTGGATCATACAGACAAACAGACAACTAACGGGACAGAAGTGACAAGCCAACAGGAAACTTACAACAGCTGGAGCTCACATAAGAAGCGGGTCTGCCACAAAGGACATCTGTCATGTTAATAAAACTACATTAAGTAACATTACAGAATCACTAACGTAACAAAAATTTAAAAAAATAAATTATGAAAAGCATTTAAATTTATGCAAATGGTGAACAAAACTACGACACACATCAAAGTAATATAATGACACAGTGCGTATTGAAAAATAACATGTCGAAACTGTGAGGAACACCCGATGTAGCTGCTATGTCAATTTACAAACAGGCCGAAACCTATCGAAAATGTTTCCTTTTTTAAGCTGTAATTGATCGTTAATAATAAAGAATCTATAACTGGGATTATGCCTAAATATTTGATAATCCTCCAGCAAATGCAATCTAATATAGTTCTCTTTCCTATGCCCAACAACCGCGTCTTCCAATTTAGTAGGGGAGTGTGCACATTGTGTGAGATGGCATAAGTAGAGCCACGAACGTTACCACGTGCTTTACCCAATAAATGTTCTTTGAATCTACCTCTGACTGCTCTTCCTGTCTGTTCTATACAGAAACAGAGACAATCATTATACCTTATTTTACACTATGGTGATAAGTCATGGGATATCTCCTAATATCGTGTGGGATCTCTTTTTTCCAGTGCAGCAACTCGACATGGCACGGACTCAACTACTCGATGGAAGTCCCCTGCAGAAATACTTAACTATGCTGCCTCTATAGAGGACCAAAATTGCGGAACTGTTGCTGGTGCAGGATTTGTGCAAGAACTGACCTCCCGATTACATCTCATAAATGTTCGATGCGGTTCATGTCGGGCGATCTGGATGGCTAGATCATTCTCTCGAATTTTCCAGAACGTTCTTCAAACTAATTGAGAACAGTTGTGGCGCGATGACACGGCGCGTTGTCATTCATATAAAATTCCATCGTTGTTTGGGAGCATGAAGTCCATGAAAGGATACAAATGGTCTCCAGGTAGCCGAACATAGCCATTTCCAGTTAATGATCGGTTCAATTGGAACCAGAGGGCCCAATCCATTCCGTGTAAACACAGCCCAAGCCATTATAGATCACCATCAGCTTGCACAGTGGCTTGTTGGGTCCATGGATCCATAGGATCTATGCCATACTCAGACCCTACCATCAGCTCTTACCAGCTGAAATCGGG
This sequence comes from Schistocerca nitens, assembly GCF_023898315.1. Classification (NCBI taxonomy): domain Eukaryota; kingdom Metazoa; phylum Arthropoda; class Insecta; order Orthoptera; family Acrididae; genus Schistocerca; species Schistocerca nitens. Next base: position 160,971,159 of record NC_064622.1, on the reverse strand, counting down.
ACATCTGCCCAGGCTACGGTCTTCCAGTCGTCTAAGATCCAACCAATAAGACCACGATCCCAAGAAAGTCGCTGCAGACAATGAGTGCTGTTAGCAAAGGCATTCGTGTCCGTCGTCTGCTGCCATAACCCATTAACACCAAATTTCGCCCCGCTGCCCTAACGGATATCGCCGTCGTACGTCTCTCAATGATTTCTGCGGTTATTTCACTCAGTGTTGCTCGTCTGTTAGCACTGACAAGTCTACACAAACGCCTCTGCTCTAGATTGTTAAGTGATGACCGTCGGCTACTGCGTTGTCCTCGGTAAGAGATAATGGCCGAAATTTGGTGTTCTTGGCGCACGCTTGACAACGTGGATCTGAGAATATTGAATTCTCTATCGATTTCCAAAATGGAGTGTGCCATGTGTCTAGCTCTGGAACAAGCGTACCATAAGGCTGTTTAGGCAACAGTCCTGTGGTCTCTGCTATACTCCATGTTTTCCAAGCCAATATGTTAGCATCTGGAAAAGCTTCAAGGCCACCATAATCTGCTTGGTTGCCCCACACAACAGCAAGTGTCAACCATGTACTACCTCCAAACACAGCCTGAACATCACCAGTGAAGTTCAGATGCAGTCCAGTGTTAACGTGCCACAGCAATGCCTCTGCGACGTGCATGGCGTCGTCGCTGGCGGCGCAGCGTACCAGTGTATCGCAGTTTGAAGGCGATTGATATTGACTTGGTTGGGCAGTTTAATAAACAGCAACTGATAGGAGGTCCAAATGTTTTTCGTGGACTGCATGTGAACTTCACTTGTGATGTTCAGGCTGTGTTTGGAGGTAGTACATGGCGGACACTGGCTGTTCTATGGGGCAACCAAGCAGATTATGGTGGCCTTGAAGCTTTTCCAGATGCTAACATATTGGCTTGGAAAACATGGAGTATAGCAGAGACCACAGGACTGTTGGCTAAACAGCCTTATTGTACGCTTGTTCCAAGCATGCCATTTGTTTTGACTACGAGAAGGAAGAAGAAATTAAATGCCGATGAGTACCTGTTTATATGGGCCAAAGTGGGTAATGGCAACTGTAAAATAAAGATCAACGGTGACTGTATGATTTATTATAGACAATAAAGTGTGTTTTGTCCTTTCCCTATCTCCCTGCATGTTTTTATTAAAAAAATGTATTCACTTTTTGTTTTGGTTGCCGTGCCGCTCTTGGTTGCTCGCTAGGCGGGTGACCTTGAACGGGACTTTTAGCTGCTGGACGAGGCTGCCGGGCAACACGGGCCCTAGTATTACTAGACCCGTGTTGCACTATAATTCACTTCCGGTCGGGCTGATAAGGCGCGCTGGCGCTGTGCGAGCGCGTGGCGACCGGAAGTTGTGGTTGCGATAAGCGCTACTGGGGTCCAGCTGCGCCGCAGCACGGAGCGTCATTCGCTCTGCGAACGTCGAGGAGTGCGGACGCATAGCTGTGGGTGTCTCGCTGGGCGTTGGCGTGCTACGTTCACTTGTGTTAACGTTCCGTGTTCAAAGTCTGTTTCCCGCCGTGAGACCATAATCACGTCGGAAACTTTTTCACATGTGTCACCTGAGTACAATTGATAGCTCCGCCAATGTTCTGCCGTTTTATACCTTACGTACTTAATACTATCGCCATCTGTATATGTGCATATCGCTAACCCATGACTTTTATCACCTCAATGTGTAGATGCCAGAGTGAGAAAATGGTTCGTCGTTACGCTTTGTGGCCTGAATTACACCTTTTCCAAGACTGTTGTTATTAGAAAACGAAACTTTACAGCTATATTTCTTAGTAAGTCGGCAGTTTACCTTATTAAAAATGTTTCCTGGGAACTATATCGGAAAAAAAATTTGCTCCTTCTTTACCTTCCTTACCAGTTTATAATCTCATAGAGTGGAACATTTTTTAGCGGTTTTATTGTTCAATATCCGGTCTGCTAATGACGGTTCGTAGCCATTATTACTGGTAACAGTTTATAACCAAATTTCTCTCTACCCAGTAATTCTTCGGTGATAACGGAGTAACCGAGTCATGATGTGTATTAGGACGAAAAAGACCAATGTCTTAAACACAATTACTTTAAGTTTAAAAATAAATTATATGTGCAGCCTTTTTGGCTTGGACAAGGGTAGGCCCCTAGCCGGAATTTTAACTGACATGTTCATAAATTCCCACGAAGAAGATTTCTAGCCGGCCGTGGTGGCCGAGCGGTTCTAGGGGCTTCAGTCCGGCACCGCGCGACTACTACGGTCACAGATTCGAATCCTGCCTCGGGTATGGATGTGTGTGATATCCTTAGGTTAGTTAGGTTTAAGTAGTTCTAAGTTTTAGGTGACTGATGACCTCAGATGTTAAGTCCCATAGTGCTCAGAGCCATTTCAACCATTTGAAGAAGATTTCTTCAAGAGTAATTCTGAGCTAAAAAGTAGCATTAGCTTCAATGCTCGGTACGTTGATAATATAATTTTTGTATTCGAAAGTACATATGAAGCATCAGAAAATTCCAATGCCTCTGAGCACTATGCGACTTAACTTCTGAGGTCATCACTCCCCTAGAACGTAGAACTACTTAAACCTAACTAACCTAAGGACATCGCACACATCCATGCCCGAGGCAGGATTCGAACCTGCGACCGTAGCGGTCACGCGGTTCCAGACTGTAGCGCCTAGAACCGCTCGGCCACTCCGGCCGGCTAAGCAATAGATAAACCTTTCATTCCTTCAATCAGTTTCACGAGAAAATAGTGTTCACTAAAGATTTTCATAACGAAAATAGTGAGTAGATTTGCCTTGCTCTTACTTTTGGTATGTAAAACGATAAATTTGGCTTCAGAATCTTTCGTATTCAATCTTCTTGAGATAAAATTACCCAGGTTGATTCGGCTCACCCCTCAAGCACACAAATTGGCCGTTTCTCATTATAACATCCCACATAAATTACCGAAGCAAATCCTTTGTGATATACAGTTGAATGTCAACCATATCATTCTTCATCGCGAATATTCGTACGTTCACCATTAAAGATGATGAACCATTTTCATACTGAAGCTTCATTCATCACATTTTCATATGCTTCGATTATCTGTCTGTGAATTTCGATAGGGCGTTATTTGAATTTTTATTTGTTTGTTTATTTTTGTTAGGAAATCGTATTACAATACGAACTTTATACTTGACAGTATCGTTAATTTTGTGACACATGGATTCACACAGATTAACAGTGATGTTAGACACGTATAACACTGTCAAAGACCTTTACAACCTTACATAAAAGCTAGTATAGCGCTCTAATTTTTATAAAAGATATGATAAAAGTACCGCACTGCACCGCCAAAAGTTCAATAAAACCTTCTTTATAAGAGTTATCTGACAAAGTTCTATGACAGGGTAATAGATTGTTTTAGGGGCCCACGTCATACAGGCGCCAATGGTTAGGTGGTGGTAAGTTCCTATGGGACCAAACTGCTAAGGTCATCGGTCCCTAGACTTACACACTACTTAATCTAACATTAACTTACGCTAAGGACAACGCACACACACACACACACACACACACATACACACACACACACATACACACCCATTCCCGAGGGAGGACTCAAACCTCCGATGGGGGTGGGGGGGGGGGGTAGCCGAGCGAACCGTGACAAGGCGCCCAAGACCACGCGGTGGCTGTGATTAGGGAGCTCTACGACACACGGTCGGAGGTGCAGCGCTCGTCAGAGCAGGACGTTCTGTACCTTTTAGAAAGACGCTCGCAGCTTTTGATGAAGATGCATCTTGTAAATTTTGCGTACATTTCAGCAATGACACAGTTGTTGCTCGCGTCTGACTAATGACACCTACTTTCCAGCAGATGCGGAGGCTAGGCTACACGAGATACTGGAGAAGTCCTCCAGAGAGATGGGGGCAACTCTGCGGCCTGAGGGCAGCGTTCTCGTGCTGGAAACGCCTCCCGCCGCCTGCGTGGACTCCCCTGGCTACTCTGGTTCTTCTCTTTCCGACGGCGCTCAGCTCGTCTACTCTGTCCGCGGCAAGACTCAGCTCTGCGTGCTGGCGAAGCGCGAAGCCTCGCCTAACCAGCCGGTGCTTTCACAGCCTGACAAATTTGCGGGCCGGTTACCAATCGCTTAACTTATCATTGCTTCAGAGATCAACTTTAGAAAACTGTTCTGAGTCCAAATTTTATTTCATTCATTACCGTGTTCCCAATTTTAAAGTTTGTAAATTTGATTCTGTGTGCTCTCCTGTAATTGCTGTTTATTTTCCACCTATGACATAAAGCTGTTTTATTTTCCTCTTTTAAGGTAAAGTGCAGAAATAAAAATAATAAGATTTGTTGATGATACTGTCATTCTGTCAGAGGCAGCCATGGACTTTGAAGACCCACTGAAATTCACTACTGATCCCATCGCTCAACAAAGTGTCACAAGCCTGTAGCATAGAATTCTTGTGGCAGCTAAGCAAGTTGAAAAATAGGGAGAGGGAGGGAGAAGTGATACGGTGATATATTTACGTACATACGATAAATCCCCTTTCCCTCAAAAATATTTCTCTCTTTCACAGCTCCTCTGTGTTTCCACAGATGACGTGTCACCGATCTCATTTGTACTAAGATTGCAGTACACGCGAGGTGCCTATTTGCTTCCACCGCCCAGAATGGAATGCGTAAGTTCTAATAAAAGTTCACCAACCTGCAGTCTTCTACAGTTGTTGTCCCCTGCGCAGAAAACAGCACGTAGGTCGTGAATCCGTAATCTTGAGGGTGTAAGAAACTCTTTGCGAGGAACTGTTATTTTAGAAATGATTAAATTTCCAATCAGTTTGTTTATACGAGAGGCCACTCGCTTTTTATTGGCAGAACATGAGAAACCACACAGTTACAATCCCTTTAGAGTCACAAATGATTTCTATTCTTCAACAAATTAATGAACTGCATGTTTCCGTAATTAATATTACACTGTCCTCAACTATATGTCTAAATAACCATACATTGCTAATAAAGTCTTAACTAACACTGAGTGCGGCAGACATATCTGTCTTCCGAGGCTTCCGAACCGACTCTGATCTTACAGCCGAATCACTTCGCTCGCTATCCAAGTTAGGCGCGATCCGAAGACCACTGAAGTGCTTCGTCTGCCTTTTCGTTTCGCAGATGTTTATTATTCTACTGGTAATAAGTACTTGTGAAATAATGGAATGATAGCACGCTATTGAGAGATTCTTTAAATAAAACATGTAAGTAAATATGCTGTTTAGCTTGTCTACGAGAGTGAGTCAAATGAAAACCTTAAATTTGTAATAACAAATCGAAATTTCGCGCCATTGTCCTGTAATTTGGTAAGCGTGCTACAAATATCGTGCAGAATGGCCCGTAGGTGGCAACATAGTGTAGATGCACACATACCGTCGCAGTATCAGTATAAAGATGACCGCCCACTTGCGACTTGCACCAGGGAAGAACAGCGTTCTGTTATTCTGTTTTTGCGTAGTGAAACCTATTGAAATTCATTGATGTATGTAGGTTCAGTACGGTGATGCATGTTTGTCACAGCAGCAATTCTACGAATGGAGCAGGAAGTTCGCAAATGGTGTTACTTCAGTGGAAGATGCTCCTCGTTCAGGTCAGGCACAACGAGTTGTGACTCCACAGAACATTGCAGCAGTTGAAGCCATAGTGAAGGAAAACCGCAGAGAGACACTGAATGACATTGCAGCATGTTTACAGGTTAGTCGTGGGTCAGCACACCACATTGTGCATTTTATGCTCCAGTTTCACAAAGTGTCTGCAAGGTGGGTGCCACAGTAGCTGACTCCTGAAATGAGAGAACGACGTGTTGATGCTTGTGAAAAACTTCTTCGGCGCTTTGAACGAGAAGATGATGGCTTCCTTGCAAGAATCGTTACTGGGGACGAAACCTGGGTTCACTTCCACCAACCGGAAGCGAAAAGAGTGAACAAGGAATGGCGCCATTCCTCATCACCAAAACCAAAGACGTTTCGAACAGAACCATCAGCAGGGAAGGCTATGCTGACTCTCTTTTGGGACAAAAAAGGCGTCAGTTTGGAGCATTACGTGCCTAGAGGGACCGCTGTCACCAGTGCATCATACACAGATCTCCTAAAAATCATCTGAGGCCTGCAATCAAATCAAAGCGACGTGGATTGCTGTCAGCAGTTGTCCTTTTGCAACATGACAATGCAAGGCCCCACACTGCTCGTACAACAGTTGCAACAATCACAGACCTGCATTTTAAGTGTCTTCCTCATCCACCATACTCACCAAACCTTGCCCCAAGTCATTTCCATATGTTTGGACCACTCAAAGACGCAATGTGAGGAAAGAAGTTCCGTTCTGATGAAGAGGTACGCCACGCGGTGCATGAGTGACTGCGCGGACTACCAAAAGAATTTTTTCTAAAGGAATTTATGCACTTTGTAAGCAGTGGAGGACTTGCATTGAGCGTGGGGGAAATTATGTTGAAATGTGATACAGCTTTGTACCACTTCTGCCGGCCGCGGTGGTCTGGCGGTTCTAGGCGCGCAGTCCGGAACCGCGCGACTGCTACGGTCGCAGGTTCGAATCCTGCCTCGGGCATGGATGTGTGTGATGTCATTAGGTTAGTTAAGTTTCAGTAGTTCTAAGTTCTAGGGGACTGATGGCCACAGATGTTAAGTCCCATAGCGCTCAGAGCCATTTTTGTACCACTTCTGCACAATAAACAATATTTTAAAAAATATTTGTTTTCATACTTCTGCACAATAAACAATATTTTAAAAAATATTTGTTTTCATTTGACTCACCCTCGTAATATTAATAACAGAAGATTGTCATATTGGCGCGCAACTTCCGAACACAGCAGCCAATCGCTGAAAAGGACCACAATTTAGGCGGTCGTTCTCACGATACCCGTACCGAACAAAACATCTACCATCGGTACCTCACACCACATTTCGTCATCTTGCCACAGCTGCCTTCTCAACTGCTCTAAAAAGAGCTTCTTGTAGCTGAATATGATGGCTGTAAAGCCAGAAATAATACACAGCGTTCGCATCTAACGAGTGACCACTCGGGATATACACTGACGGGAAAAACAATCGCAATACCAAAAAGTAACTAATGCAGAGTAATGAAATTTCGGGAATACATTTGTCTCGGTAAAATATTTAAGTGATTAACATTGCAAGATCATAGGTTAAGTAAGCGAGAGATAGCCATTGAAAATGTGAAATGCTGGTACATTAATAGCGGGCGTACTGCCAGAATATTGAAATCTGTTTTGCTAATCATTTCGTTTTTCTGTTTCGTGACACAAAGAGCAGAAGCTACAGCACTATACGTTGGGATTTTTGGCATTTCCGTTCAGAGTTTGTAATTCTCTTCCTTGAGTGCCTTGATTTCCACTTCCAGTTCAGCAGTTCTGAATGATGTAACAGGAGCATTGGCGACCACAAGTTCCTTTCTTAGTCTTTCACTGTCCACTCTGAATTCATTGTTGTTACCTGTGAGTTTGGCCTGTCCAGGAACAAGTGACCAAACTTTTGGCCTAACAGGTGCTGTGATTGTTGAGGATACCCTTTTTGTTTTAATTCAGCTTGGAAGTCTGTGAGAATATCATCAATAGTTTCTATTAGTTTTCTCTCAAAGCTTGGTAATCGTGGCGTAGCTCCCCCCTCGAGCTAGTTGCTCCAGTGAGTGTGTTGTTCCCACTGTCTGACATGTTTGTTATGTTCATACCTGGGAATTGGATCGCACCATCACCATTTGCAGTGGTTGCTGCCATCTTATGCCAAGTTACTTGCTCCAGTATCTGTGTATTAATGCGGTTGTAAAGCTAAACTTAGTGGAGAGTGTAATGTTTGGTGTCCCTAGTACCTCAATGTGTGAAATAAAGATAGCTCACACGAGACAGAAATCACTGAGCAACAGGCACACTATGACACTTGCAGCTGTAGTAGTGTCTTTAAACAATCACTCGCTATGTGAGAATAGCTGCATGCAGCTCAGCACCTGCTCAGTTACCTGCAGCTGTCAGGAATGGCTGGGCAGCTGGCATCCGTGAAGACCAGATGTAGCGTGGAAGTCAGCATGTGGTGTTGCTCCTTCAGGTTCGGCTGAGATGCGCAATATGTGATGTAGCACAAGCCAGCTCACACCAAGCACCATGGGAGACCGACGATCCCTCCACGCTGGTGTTACCGATTGCAATTAAAAACTTTTATCACTCCGACTGTCTAATTCGCACCTGATTTCTCTTTTAAATATTGTGCACCACAATGAGTGTCACTTTCGGCACTTGTGAGAACAAACACCAATTGTTGAAATCCACTTCTACCATGTGCAAACTACATTCCAACATGGAGCCGATGTGAAGCCACAACCGAGCTAAATGGGCAGAGGCAGAGGCTGTATGCTGGCAACACACAATATCCTGTTGCATGCTCTACAACATGACAGTCATGACCTCGGTGCCTGTTCCATCACATGTGCTATCTGGATTCTTCCCCAGACACCAGTTCCTCAGAACTCTGCGGGTGGGAACCTTGCACTACAACATGTACTTGGTTCTCTCCACCCACCTGGCCTTGATTTATGTTAATTCCTGCTGTCTCAGCATTCCTTCGCAGTAATTACTCCTTTCTTCACACCATTTCAGTTTCCTACATCTTTCATTATCTGACCTGTCTATTTCTCGCCGTCCCCCCTGCCATCTCTGTTACATACAATACACTTAGCTTTTCAGTGTTAATTACCCATGCACAATGCTCTAGTAGTAATCTCTGTTTTGCATATTACCCTGCTTCCACATTTAAGCTCTCAGGTTTTCAAATCTTGTGCATGCAGTTCCAACAATCAGTCTTTCCTTCTCATCCCATCTGGTACGTCTCCAGTGGCTGGGGGTTCTGAGTGTCTTTTCTGAACTATACCCCTTTCCCTAAACCTCTCCAGTCCTTTTCCTTCACCACTCTTTCTTCCCCTTTAACTCTTCTGCCAGAAGAAGGAGCCACTGGCTCTGGAAGCTTGTAAGAGTTAAACCTTTTTGTGTGTGTGTTCTCCTGCCGCTGTTTCGTGAGTAGATTTTTTATCTATCCATTTATGTTAAACATACATACTCTGTAAGCCACCATAGGGGTATGTGAGAGGGAACCTTGTACTACTGCAAGTCATTCCTTTTGCTGTTGCACTCTCATGCTTCCACATGAACAATGATTTCTCCCATCGTGCCTCTGTGGTCCTTATGCAAGATGTACATTGGTGGCAGGAAGATCATACTCCAGTCTGTCATTAATGCTGGTTCTCTAAACTTTCTCAGTAGTGCTTTCTGAATAAATGTCTTCTTCCCTCCATGGACTGATTTCTGCATTCACATACCATTTCTATAATATTCACACACACCTTCCCTACAATCAAACTCACATGCTCCTTCCATTTTATTTTTCTTTGCAATGTAATGTTTAGATATATCACGGACATGACTGCGTCAATCAGCACACAACTAATATTGTATTTGGACATTATAGGATGTTTTTCCTTGTCATCTGCATTAATTTATATTTTTTTCACATTAGGAGAAAGCTGACATTCATCATACCAAATAGATAATCTGTCCATGTCATCCTGTATGCTCCTACAGCCACTACAAGACAACACTGTCCCATATACTACAGTGTCATTAGCAAACAGTAGTAGACTGCACTTCATTCTATTTGTCAGATTGCTTATGTATATAGAGAACAAGGCCACTCCCTGGATACTCCACTTCTGAGAATGTACCTTTCTCTCTGATGAAAACTCACCAGCCACTCCAATTTATTGATTTCTATTGTTTGAATAGGTTTAGGGCTCTAACACCTCTGAGAACCTATTTTGTACGGTCCTCAGACATTGTTAACAGGATACCGCGTGGCACTGTGAAAAACTATTTCCAGAAATCTAGTAATGTGCAATCTGCTTGTTGCCTTTCATCCACAGTTCACAGGATTTTGTGTAAGAAAAGGGCTAACTGAGTTTCAAAACAGTGATGTTCTTAAATCTGTGTTGATTTGTGGACAGAAGCTTTTCTGTATCCAGGAAGCTGCAGAGGGTAAAAACTGTAGGGGAAGGCAGAGACTGGAATACATCCAACAAATAATTGGATAATGTAGAATGCACATGCTACTCTGAGATGAAGAGGTGGACACAGGAGAGGAATTTGTGGCATGCCCCATCATCAAACTAATCAGGAAACTAGTAATCACCCCTCCCTCACCCCAAAAAAAATTAATAATAATAATAATAATAACTAAACTTCGCCATTGCTGGTCCCAAAAAAGACTGCACCTCATCTCACAAGTAATAAGGAAGGAGGAAGGGGAGGAATAACGCCTCTTTAAAAAAAAACTCTAGATACTTCTGGTTCCTGATAGAAGCACCATATGAGGACCCCTATCTTGGGTTACAGGTGAAACCTGGTCAACAATTTCAAAGGCAGAAGAGGAGTTGCACTTCCCAACAGCAAAGAGAAAACAAGAACAACTCTGAGAAACAATTGCAATATCTGCTCATTGTGAATGGAGAAAGGTCAGCGTCTGTTTGCTCAGTTGGTGTGGCTGCAAACAAGAGCTCTAGAACTAATCACTCCCATTCTAGTTAACCAGAGAAAACTGGAATAAAAACCAAGCATAGACATAAATTGTGCGAGGACTACTATTAATGTCCCAGGCCCTGTAGCCCTACCACTAAAGCAGAGGGAGTCACAAAAATCTGCTGAACTTTCTGTCAGCATGAAGACATACAAAGGAACACTGAACATCACTATGCTAACCACAGTAAGGAAACTACATGAATTAGACAATGTGCTGTACAAATAAAAGATTCTGATATTGGCAACACTAGAGACCCACATAAAAGATGAAAACCCTATACTTCGGCAATACAGACAGGTCAAGAGCAAAACACACAGGAAAACAAGCAAAGGAGCTCCACTTATGAGAATGGCCTCTGCAGTCATGAAAGGATCCTCTGATCTGTAGCTGAAGTGAAACCAATGGACAACTGACTGATAGTAATGAGGCTCAAATGTGCTACTAATACACAATAATTCAACACACATGCACCTGTAAACCCAGATAACATGTCAGACAAGGAAGGAGTCCATATGTACTGGGGTGAACTAGATTAAAACATGAGAAAAACCTTTAATGGGAATGTTAAAATTTTATTAAGTTATTTAAACTCACAATTAGACAGAGAAAAAAGATTCAGGAGAACAACAGAACAATAACCAGGATACAGATTCACTTACAACAATGGCTAGAGACTAGTCAAACTATGTTACCAATACAATATGGGGTAATGTCAACTTGCTTCAAGAAAGACACTGAAAAAATCAAGATGTGGACATTGCCATTAAAATCCTTAAGAGAAAAGAAAATTGCCCATGTAGCAATTATACACAAGAACTACAGAAAAACTATGAACCTACAAGTCAGAAGAGGGGCAAACATGGACTCTGATTGTTATCTTGCCAGAACCAAAATCAGGCAGACACAAAATAAAATGATAAGACCACCATGATGATATCAAAGATCTACACTCCTGGAAATTGAAATAAGAACACCGTGAATTCATTGTCCCAGGAAGGGGAAACTTTATTGACACATTCCTGGGGTCAGATACATCACATGATCACACTGACACAACCACAGGCACATAGACACAGGCAACAGAGCATGCACAATGTCGGCACTAGTACAGTGTATATCCACCGTTCGCAGCAATGGAGGCTGCTATTCTCCCATGGAGACGATCGTAGAGATGCTGGATGTAGTCCTGTGGAACGGCTTGCCATGCCATTTCCACCTGGCGCCTCAGTTGGACCAGCGTTCGTGCTGGACGTGCAGACCGCGTGAGACGACGCTTCATCCAGTCCCAAACATGCTCAATGGGGGACAGATCCGGAGATCTTGCTGGCCAGGGTAGTTGACTTACACCTTCTAGAGCACGTTGGGTGGCACGGGATACATGCGGACGTGCATTGTCCTGTTGGAACAGCAAGTTCCCTTGCCGGTCTAGGAATGGTAGAACGATGGGTTCGATGACGGTTTGGATGTACCGTGCACTATTCAGTGTCCCCTCGATGATCACCAGTGGTGTACGGCCAGTGTAGGAGATCGCTCCCCACACCATGATGCCGGGTGTTGGCCCTGTGTGCCTCGGTCGTATGCAGTCCTGATTGTGGCGCTCACCTGCACGGCGCCAAACACCCATACGACCATCATTGGCACCAAGGCAGAAGCGACTCTCATCGCTGAAGATGACACGTCTCCATTCGTCCCTCCATTCACGCCTGTCGCGACACCACTGGAGGCGGGCTGCACGATGTTGGGGCGTGAGTGGAAGACGGCCTAACGGTGTGTGGGACCGTAGCCCAGCTTCATGGAGACGGTTGCGAATGGTCCTCGCCGATACCCCAGGAGCAACAGTGTCCCTAATTTGCTGGGAAGTGGCGGTGCGGTCCCCTACGGCACTGCGTAGGGTCCTACGGTCTTGGCGTGCATCCGTGCGTCGCTGCGGTCCGGTCCCAGGTCGACGGGCACGTGCACCTTCCGCCGACCACTGGCGACAACATCGATGTACTGTGGAGACCTCACGCCCCACGTGTTGAGCAATTCGGCGGTACGTCCACCCGGCCTCCCGCATGCCCACTATACGCCCTCGCCCAAAGTCCGTCAACTGCACATACGGTTCACGTCCACACTGTCGCGGCATGCTACCAGTGTTAAAGACTGCAATGGAGCTCCGTATGCCACGGCAAACTGGCTGACACTGACGGCGGCGGTGCACAAATGCTGCGCAGCTAGCGCCATTCGACGGCCAACACCGTGGTTCCTGGTGTGTCCGCTGTGCCGTGCGTGTGATCATTGCTTCTACGTCCCTCTCGCAGTGTCCGGAGCAAGTATGGTGGGTCTGACACACCGGTGTCAATGTGTTCTTTTTTCCATTTCCAGGAGTGTATATTACAAAATTAAAATTATTAAGGATCAAAGAGAAAAGAGAGGAAGAGACAGCCATGACCTGGGAAGAACTAAGAGAGAAGAAAATGAGTGAAATAAAAGAGAAAATAACTCTTATTAAAAAGAAAAGATGTCCACGTTGGAATGACAAATGCAATAAAGCAATTGAGAACAGGAAAATAACATACAGTGACAAAACAAATTAATCTGGCAATGTATCTAAAGATGAGAAAGCAAATGACAAGAAACATCAGGAGGATCAGAAGAGAATATGAAAAGGATCTGTTTAAAGAAATAGAAGAGGATAACACAAGAGACTTCTATAAGACATTTAAAACCAGAAACATAAGATACTAGCCACAAAATTTGTGTTTCAGAAAAAGCGTGGACTACTGAGCAACAAAGGGAATTGCGAGACACTGGTGAAGTACTTCAGTGAATTACTTAACTGTCCTGAAACAGCAGAGAGATTCTCAATGAGCAAAGAGATCAAGAGAAATGATAAGTCAAAAGCACCACACAAATTGGAGACCAAGGGACAAATCATGAAACTGAAAACAGCAAAAAATCCAGAGAAGATGGCATTGTAACTGAACTGCTAAAGGATCTGGACCGAGTAACACATATCACAGAAAACATACAGGAGACCAAAGTAATACCAGAAAACTGAATGTGTACACTTATACAACCTCTGCATAAGAAAGAGGAGAGGACCAATGTTAACAATCACAGGGGGATACATATCACAATACCTGCTAGATATGATACAGTTGCAACTGGAAAACAAGACATGAGAATACCAATCAGACTTCAGATAGGAAGGATTCTGTGAAAGAGGGACCTCTGCAAGAAGACACTGCAGTTATCAGACAGACACTAACAAATAGTAAATCCAAAATTAAATTCATGGGAGAGTTGTTAGAATCCTGAGATTAAAACAGGAGTGAAACAAGGCAATGGCATTTCACCACTATTTTTCAGTATACTATTAGACAAAATTGCAAGGGAATGGGAAATAGAATTGAAGATACAGGGACTTTACAAACCAGTTGGACTAGAAAAGGAATACAAAGGACTATATATTGGCTGTCTGGCATTCGCTGATGAGCTGGCAACACTCACAGATGGCACAGAAACTTCAGTAAAGCAATTGAGGTCTTGAAATACAAGGCTGAAAAGGTGGAACTAAACATCTCCTTCAAAGAATCAAAATTTATGTCAAAACAAAAACCAAAATGATGCACCAAAAACAGGTCATGGCAAAATATGGTGAAATCAAGTAATTTCATAAATTCAGGGATCTTGTTGAGATGATACAGGCAAATGGGATACAGAAAGAAGATCACGAATAGAAAAAAAAAAAAAATCGGAAGGTGGCTAGAGCATTCTGCAAGTCTGGGAACATCCAAAATAAATAGGCCTATTCACATAATTGGAAAGTAAGACATTAGAACACTACCATCTCATCAAAAATCCTGCACCTCAGAAACATTGGTCATGCATTGACAAACATGTACTAGAAAACATCAAAAAACTAGAGAGGAGAGTCATCAGAAAATCCTATGGCCCAAAAGAGAGAAATAGGCTACAGACTGCAGAGTAGCCAAGAGACCAAACAGATATCTAAGATAGAACATGCATGAAGAAATGCTGAATGATATTTTATGGGTAAAACAAGAGAATGCCAGAAACCTGACAAAATAAATGGCTATTGGAGTACACAGAAAACAGTAATAAAGTGAAGTGGATCACCAAATTCGGAAATGATCTAAAGGATGCTGGCACAACAGGCTCAGGTCATCCACCCACAAAGTGCTCAAGTAGAAACAAGGCTGTGGAATGGGAATAGAGAAGGGGATAGGTGGGTGACGGACAATGACTATTGGAGGTTGAGGCCTGGAGGGTTACAGGAATGTAGGTTATAATGCATCAAGAGTTCTCACCTGCCCAGTTCTGAAAATCTGGTGTTGGTAGGAAGGATCCAGATGGCACAGTCTGTGAAGCAGTCATTAAAATGAAGAACATTGTGTTGGGCAGTGTGTTTAGTAACTAGGTGGTCCAGCTTTTTCTTGCTCACAATTTGTCAGTGGCCTTTCATGAGGACAGAAAGCTTTTTGGTTGTCATGCCCATGTAGAATGAAGCACAGTGGTTGCAGCTTAGCTTGTAGATCACATGACTGGTTTCACAGGTAGCCTTGCCTTAAAAGGGATAGATGATACTTGTGGCCAGACTGGGGTAGATGGTTGTGGGAGGATGTATGAGACAAGTCTTGGGTCAAGGTCTGTAACAGGGATATGAGCCATGAGGCAAGGCATTGGGAGCAGGGGTTGTGTAGGGATGAACAAAGTTTCTGTGGAGGTTTGGAGGGTGGTGGAGGGGTGTGTGATAGGAGTGGTGGAAGATAATGGGTAGGCATTTCAGGGCATGAAGAGAGGTAGTCAAAACCCTGGTGGAGAATGCCATTCATTTGCTCCAATCCTGGGTGGTACTGAGTCACAAGGGGAATGCTCCTCTGAGGCCAAATGGTGCACCTTTGGGGGATGGTGGGTCACTGGAGAGATAAGGCATTGGACATCTGTTTCAGTACATGGTTGCAAGGGTAATTGTGGCCTGTGAAGGCCACAGTAAGACCCTTGGTATATTTTGAGAGAGCAACAAATCTGAACCAGGTGAGGGGTTTAGGATTCTGTGTGGTTACAAAGGATTTCTCTAGATGAAACATGAATAGGTTATCATAGGATGATGCCACGTGGATGCCCATTGCTGTACCCAGGTTTGTTTGTAGGTCACACCTTCAAAGCAGAGGAAATTGTGGGTGAGGATGTAGGATCTAGTTGGTCATGGTGACCAGGAAGGAGGCTGTAGGTTTGGAATCCATTGGGCAAAGGGAAAGGTATCATTCAGTAGTGGCTAGGCCATGAGCATTACGGATGTTAGTGTAACTGAAGGTGGCATCAATAGTGGCAAGCAGGGCACCATGTTGTAAAGGAACAGGAACTGTGGAGAGTTGGTGGAGAAAATGGTTGGTATCTCTTATATGATTAATAAGAGTAACAATAATAGTTCTCTTATATGATTAATAAGAGTAACAATAATAGTAATAATAATAATAATAATAATTATTATTATTATTGTTTCAGGAGTCACCTGCAGTTTTTACTAGTCATTTTGGACTATCTGCTGGGTGAGAGATTTGTGATAAATGCAAGCTAAGTATGGTACCGATGCTAAAGAGGATGTTCTGCAAAACCAAATTGTCATTCCATCTAGACCATGTGATTTATTTGTTTCCAACTCTTTCAGTTGTCTTTTGACACCAGGTATGTGTATTTCTATATCTTCCATATGACAGCTTAAGTGGTGATTAAACAATCATACAACTGTACGAACCTCCAGAGTGAACAATTTTTTAAATGTGAATTTTAAAACTTCAGCTTTCCTTCTGCTGTCTTCTATTGCCACATCAACCAGCCTAGAAGTACCTTTCAATGCACTTAGCGATTTTACATAGAACCACAATTTTCCAGGGTTCTCACTAATACCTTTCACTAAGATATGGTGGTCTAATCTGTCCTATGCTTTGTGCAACAATCTTATTACAAATGCACAAACTCCTACTAACTTTTGTCTGTCAACATTTACATTTTTTTAAAACTGAGAGTGTAGAAATATCTGTCTCCTCAGCATTTTCTGGACTTTGTTTTAAGCCATCTTGTCTTTTCCATTATTAATCCATTTATTTGACACAGATTTTCTGGGGCGCAATTTAAGATTAGTTTAAACTTCACCTGTAATTCCTCTATGGCCATCTTATTGGAACTAAATGATATCTATTTGTCGTCTAAGTTGGATGCTAACAACTGATTATCTGCTCTTTCCAGAAGAAAAACTCTCCTAGCCTTCTTTATGGATTTATCACTCTAACAACCATCATTGCTATGATGACATCATGATCAGTAATCACCGTATCTAGACTGACATCATCAATAATATGAAACCTATTTGTAGCTATAAGGACATAAAATAATGTCATTCCATATGGGTTGTCAAATTAGATACTCAAGGCAGTTTTCAGAAAATGTGTTCGATACCACTTCACAAAACTGTCTGTTCATACCAACTGCAGTGAAGCCACAGACAATTCTGTCTCCACTCAAGTTTAATGTTGCCTCCAACTAACATTGCGTGACAGATACTTCTGCCATATGACTGTAGACTTTTTCTGAATGATTGTAGAAGGCTTTTTCCAGCAAAGAATCCCTTAGCAAAGCCATACTTAGAAGCAGTTAAAAACAACTGCTAAGAAAATTATATCAATATTCTATGCAGGTATGTGTTCAAATGGAAGTAAAATATTAAAACATGCAAGTAGAAAGATTTAGACCTATTTGGCACATTACAGTGCTCTGTAATAAGAATTAAAATCTAAAAATTTGGTTTTCCTTAGAATGAGTATTTACAGAAGAGTAGATGACTTTCTCCATACCTTTTTATTCCAAAGGACAGTATAAATACAGCACAGCAAGGAATCTAATGGTTCCTTATTTATATAGTCATTTCACAAATGCTATGGAAGATTTCAATTACATCAAGCAAGCCCTCCATCTTCAGGCCACAAGTGGCCCATTGGGGCCATTCAACGGCCGTATCATCCTCGGCTGAGGATGTGGATAGGAGAGGCATGTGGTCAGCACACTGCTATCCTGGCCATTATGATGGTTTTCTTTGACAGGAGCCAATACTATTCAGTTGAGTAGCTGCTCAATTGGCATCACAAGGCTGAGTGCACCCAGAAAAATAGCAACAGCTGGCCACACCTGACAGCACTTAACTTCAGTGATCTGACAGGAAGCAGTGTATCCACTGTGGCAAGGCTGTTTCCCTTAACTACATTGCTTCAATAAATAGTACAGTCATTATTTGTTACTGATTCAAGTATTCAACATTATGTTATCAGATTTCTATTTGCATGAAAATTATAGTTTTTATAATTCTGCACTTTATACCTATGAATATTTACAGATACAGAAGAAAAGTGTTTCACTTAAAAAACCCAGTAGAAAAAGGTTTTCTCATGAGATTGAAGTTGTGTACCTTAAACATAGTCTATGGTATTGACATAACTCATCAAAACTCTTTTCAGAACTTCAATAAACAAGAACTAACAACACATATGTAAACTGAAATGAGTAATGCTCACCATTATGATTGACTGAGAGTACTTGCCAGTAGCCATAGAATGAAGATAACACAGAGAAATAATGTTTTAGAATGGCTTTCTGAAAACTTTCACACACATTAACATTTTCACAACATAATGGTTCATACAAAGTTAGGAACCACTTCCTTTAACAGCAAATTTTCATTTAGAAATTTGTACATTTAATGTAACAATGAAATATTTTTCCACAATGTACTGCAGTAAAATATTGTTTAACAGCTAATGGCTAAAATAAAATACCATAAAATTTCAGTACATGGGAAAACCCATTAATAAATAGTAATCTGCACTAAGCATAACTACAACACAATTGTGTGAGCTTCCTCACTAGGTTGTATAAAATGTTCTCAATGTTCTTGCTGCATCATATCTGGATAAAATCTCAAACTTTCAGTAGTCATCAAATCATCTTCATCAGGTGCAACTGATTACTGCTTCTGCTACTGCTGCTGCGATGGTGACCTTTTGTAGCCTATAGACATTTTGTGATTGGTTGGTGTATGTCATCATTCTGTCATGCTGCCATAGAATTTGTCATCATTTGCCCTGGTTGCGGTAAACATTCCTGTAGGCAGCTCCGTAAACTTTCCTGGTGTAATGATTGGTTGTATTCATATTGGGTCTCCAGCTGAAACATCTCATTCGCTGGACACAATATTTTGGCAGTCCACCTGGCCACCATCTTCAGGTGAGTAGGCCATCACACTACCTCACCAGAACTGAAATCAAACACACCATTGCAGCTCCTTTATACATCGACTGTGGGTCCACCACACATGTGTGAACATAACCACCCTCTAGCAACAGGCACAACAGTGCACTGGTGGTGAAAGCTTGTGGAAATGATAAATCAATAGCAAACACTATTGACAGTTTTTGAAGACCAAGACAAGGACCGTTGTTTGTTAATGTCAAAATGGAACAGGGTTCCAACTCTTACTTAAAGGATACCCCTTATCTTTGTTTATAATTTTGTCAGATTCAATGACTTCTTTCACTACACATTCCCAATACCACAATGCAGGAGCAACCACTTGTGTCTCATTGTACAACATTTTATGTCCTTCAGTAAGATAATGTTCTGCCACTGCGGATTTTTCTGGCTGAAATAAATGCATGTGGCAATGATGCTCCATGCAAAAATGCTGGACCATACGGATCATTTGTCCAATACAGACTTTCCCACAATGGCAGGGAATCTTGTAGACTCTGGGCTTTCTCAAACCCAAATCATTCTTCACTGAGCCAAACAGGGCTCTGGTCTTAGCTGGCAGATGAAATACATTTTTAATATTAAATTTCTTTAAAATGCTACCAATTTTTGAATTTATGCTCCCCACAAAAGATAGAAATGCCACACATTTACTTCTGTTGGTTACTGAAAAGATCCAATCTGTAGAGCATGATGGATCTTATTGCCAGTATAACCATTCCGCTTGAACACAGTTTTTAGATGGTCCAGTTCTTGTGTCAAACTATTTGCATCTGAGATGGCATAAGCTCTTTTTACCAATGTACATAGGACCCTGTTGTGTTGATATAATGGTTGATAACTTGATGCATGAAGATATCAGCCTGTGAGCAGGGGCTTACGATAAACACTATGTCCTAATGTCCCATCATCCCTCCTGTAGACCAAGGCAACTAAAAATTGCAGTTTTCCATCCTTCTAAACTTCCATTGTGAACTTAATATTGGGATGCAGACAATTAAAATGATCTAGGGAATGATCCAGAGCATCTCTCCCATGTGGCCAAACCATAAATGTACTGTTGACATATCGCCAGAAACAAGTTGGTTTTAAGAATGCCGTCTTCAGTGCCATGTCCTCAAAATCTTCCATAAACAAATTTGCAACTATGGCGGGGGGGGGGGGGGGGGTAATGGACACCCAACAGTCACTCTGTCAGTTTGTTCAAAGTATTTGTCATTAAATAAAAAATACATCAACATCAACACATGGCAACAAAGCTTAGTAATAACCAGGGAGTTAGAGATATGGTGTTCACATTTTCCGACATGGGGACTGAGAATGTGCACTAAATACTTGGCTAAGTTGTAAGTAGGAGCACCCAAATTGCTAACAATAGGCTGAAGAGGAACTCCTTGCTTGTGTACCTTAGGCAAATAGTATAATCTCAGCAGAAGTGCAGCACCAGCACCGGGTCAAAGCAAGAGTTGGAACCCTGTTCTGTTTGACATTAAGAAACAACTGTCCTTGTCTCAGTCTTCTAAAACTGTCAATAGTGTTTGATATCAATTTATTGTCTCCATGAGCTTTCACCAATGGTGCACTGTTGTGCCTGTTGCTAGAGAGCAGTTATGTTCACGCAAGCACAGTGGACCCACAGTCGATGTATAAAGAAACTGCCATGATGTGTTTCATTTCAGTTCCAGTGAGCTAGTGCAATGGCCTACTCACCTGAAGATGGTGGCCAGGTGGACTGCCGAAATATTGTGTCCAGATGATGAGATGTTCCGGCTGGAGAGTCGATATGAATAAAATCCCTGTAGGTGCTTAAAACAGTTAAGCATATTTCCCTTTGTCTTCTCCACATTCAGAACTCTCTTCCAAAAGCTACTAAAATTACATCTGCTGTCCCAGTTGAACAAACAGAAGTATTTAGATAACATACAGGTCCAATCATGCAGCATTATATTACTTGTAAATATTGCTCTTTCTGTTAAGCTCTCATTCCCAGCTGCAGTGTCATGAATTGCATAATATAAACAGTACCCAATGTTGCCTAGTTCACAATTAGAACATCAATACAGTTACAACACCTTCATTTATATACAGTTACCTTTTGCATTAATTATGTCTGACAGCACCATTATTTTACTTACTTTTCTTACCTTGTTAGCTAGTGGAGTGCATTCTCGAAAGATATCCCTACTACAGAGGCAGGCTCGTTAACCATTAAGACCCTAACATTATTCATTATCATCTTATTTCAGTATTATTTCATTATGTAATAAACACACAACTGCCCTGCTTATCTAATGCAAAATAGACAGATAATCACTCAACAGTATCAGATCCTTATGCTAAGGGAAACTTAGCTCTCATTACTGATCAGACATAATTATCACTTAGAAAAACCATTATTTCAGTGTACTCCATCAAATTGCTTGAGATTATAACCTGAAGGGCAATATACATATAAATCTTGCCTTTTCTTTCCACACACATTACTCCAGGCAATTATGTTTTAAAGATGTAGTTCCTAGAAAAGGCTGTACCATGACACTTCTATGGGTAGACAGTTATCTCCATATACTGCTTGCACAGACCACAAACACTTCTATTATACCACATTTAATATTAAGATCTAGTAATCAAGATGATTTTTACTGCATAATGCCTCTGCTGCTGCACCAATGAGCTCATTACTTCAGATGTTAATTATCCTACACATATGCTGATGCCTTTCATTTTCAGTTGACCTTACCTCTTTGTTTGACAGAAATTCCTTAGCCATGATACCAACTTACTTTCTTCCATCCTCTTATCACTCAATTACTTACAACTAACACAACATATAATATACATCTACACTGTGAAACTTTGTCTAAAATATTTCTATACTAAAGTATCCAAGTACCAAATCAAATGACAGTCAGAGAAAGAATGTTTTGGATTCACCTATAAACTACTGATAGGATAGTAGAAGAGTTTGATGGCCTCAGGAAATATGAAAAGTGAGACAGACAACTGGGGTAAGCATCATTACTACATAATGAATCCAACACAGAATGTTGAACCCCATACTTGCTAACTGCACAAGCAATTAGTCCCAAATATTACATCAATGCTGAGATTTTGAATCAACAACAAATTGCATTTCAACAGCTGTCCTGCCAATTCCACAGTTAATAATACTTTTTTTTCACACTCTTTGATAGCTTACCAGTAGCATCAATAATTTTTATTCCAGAAACGGGCATCACCACTATACCTTGTGTGTTCTTAATAGATTCAAAAAATGGTTGTGACATGCAGTTCAGATATATACCATTGTCTAGTAAACACTTAACACTTATTCCTTGTACCCTTGACGTTATTGCAGGGTGTTGCACTTCCTTTTTACCTACCATGTGATCTTCTTCATACAACAAGTGCTCATTAATCCTTTCCCTGGAAAATCTATCATCCTGCTTACCAAAATGATTATCAGACACGGTCAAATAACAGATAGAAGGTTCCTCATCCTCAGTACCACTCTCAAACTCAAACTCTTCATTAAGCCTAACATTATCCTCCTCTATTCTTTCTTTACTCAACACATTGCCATCGTTATCAATTATAAATTCAAATACCCCATTCTGGTCACTACTGGATTTGTCATTGCTATCATCATTATAACTACAGTTAGAATCAGACTTAATGTCACTTAGCTATACTTTAGATTTGGTACCTCTTCCACTTTTTTCTCTATTTCAGTCAATTTTAAATCTATATTTTCATTTATTTTAAACACTTTCTCCTCTACCACTGCTGCACACTGTTTTCACCTCCATTTCAAAATCATTTTTAATGTGCTTCATTTGGTTCTCAAGTTTAATCCTGTTTTCAGAACCAAATTGTCTGGCTTCCTTGACTTTATTTTGACACTGTTTTTCAGAAGCCTCCATTCCTCTACCATAGTTATCACAAAGTTTCTTTCTCTCTACAGCTTTGTCCTCAGTCTCATTGTCTTATTCATTAAGGCCACTCATTGTACATCACTTAATATGAAACCACTTTTGCTATGAAATTGTCTTATTCTCATTCACTCTTCTTCTGCACTCTGCTGCTGCTGTTGCTATAGTCATCTGGATGTGCAAGGCTGCAGCAATTTGTAGTTCTCTCGGCAAGGTATCTTGTTTATCATGATCAGATGTGCTTCTTGCCTGCTCCTGTACTCAATGACTGCTTCCATATAACCCACTCACTGATTGGCCGCTGCCCTACTGTGACCATGAAATGCCAGTGCTGATTGGCTGTAGCATCTCTCATCTCTTCCATTTAAAAATGTAAACCATTGGAGTTCACACTTCACTGTCAAATTTCGTGACTTCTAGTTTATTGTGCCCACATACAATAGTCCTCACCTAGGGCACCATATGTAGTGGTTCACCTACTTTGTTATTTCACATGGCTCAACACAAAAGTTTTGTCTCAAGTACAGATAGTGTTGAGGATCGTGGACGAAGTTCAAAACCATCGTACAATATGTGTTAGATGAGTATGTGCCAAGCAAGATCATAAGAGATGGAAAAGAGCCACCGTGGTACAACAACTGAGTTAGAAAACTGCTGCGGAAGGAAAGGGAACATCACAGCAAACATAAACATAGCCAAAGCCTTGCAGACAAACAAAAATTACGCAAAGCGAAATGTAGTGTGAGGAGGGCTATGTGAGAGGTGTTCAATGAATTCGAAAGTAAAGTTCTATGTACTGACTTGGCAGAAAATCCTAAGAAATTTTGGTCTTATGTCAAAGCGGTAGGTGGATCAAAACAAAATGTCCAGACACTCTGTGACCAAAATGGTACTGAAACAGTGGATGACAGACTAAAGGCTGAAATACTAAATGCCTTTTTCCAAAGCTGTTTCACAGAGGAAGACTGCACTGTAGTTCCTTCTCTAGATTGTTGCACAGATGATAAAATGGTAGATATCGAAATAGATGACAGAGGGATAGAGAAACAATTAAAATCACTCAAAAGAGGAAAGGCCGCTGAACCTGATGGGATACCAGTTCGATTTTACACAGAGTACATGAAGGAACTT
Organism: Schistocerca nitens; assembly: GCF_023898315.1. NCBI lineage: Eukaryota > Metazoa > Arthropoda > Insecta > Orthoptera > Acrididae > Schistocerca > Schistocerca nitens. The sequence continues at coordinate 160,947,154 of NC_064622.1, read as the reverse complement.
GCCCCCCCTTCTTGCAGTGGTGTACCGTAGGTCTCTAGAAGAGCGTAGTGTTCCAAAGGATTGGAAAAGGGCACAGGTCATCCCCATTTCCAAGAAGGGACGTCAAACAGATGTGGAGAACTATAGACCTATATCTCTAACATCAATCAGTTGTAGAATTTTGGAACACATATTATGTTCGAGTATAATGACTTTCCTGGAGACTAGAAATCTACTCTGTAGGAATCAGTATGGGTTTTGAGAAAGACGATTGTGTGAAACCCAGCTCGCGCTATTCGTCCACAAGACTCAGAGGGCCATAGACACAGGTTCCCAGGTAGATGCCGTGTTTCTTGACTTCCGCAAGGCATTCAATACAGTTCTCCACAGTCGTTTAATGGACAAAGTAAGAGCATATGGAGTATCAGACCAATTGTGTGATTGGATTGAAGAATTCCTAGATAACAGAACGCAGTATGTCATTCTCAATGGAGAGAAGTCTTCCGAAGTAAGAGAGATTTCAGGTGTGCCGCAGGGGAGTGTCTTAGGACCATTGCTATTCACAATATACATAAATGACCTTGTGGATGACATCGGAAGTTCACTGAGGCTTTTTGTGGATGATGCTGTGGTATATCGAGAAGTTGTAACAATGGAAAATTGTACTGAAATGCAGGAGGATCTGCAGCGAATTGACGCATGGTGCAGGGGATGGCAATTGAATCTCAATGTAGACAAGTGTAACGTGCTGAAAATACATAGAAAGAAAGATCCCTTATCATTTAGCTACAATATAGCAGGTCAGCAAAAGGAAGCAGTTAATTCCATAAATTATCTGGGAGTATGCATTAGGAGTGATTTAAAATGGAATGATCATATAAAGTTGATGTCGGTAAAGCAGATGCCAGAATGAGATTCATTGGAAGAATCCTAAGGAAATGCATTCCGAAAACAAAGGAAGTAGGTTACAAAAAAAATGGCTCTGAGCACTATGGGACTCAACTTCTGAGGTCATTAGTCCCCTAGAACTTAGAACTAATTAAACCTAACTAACCTAAGGACATCACACACATCCATGCCCGAGGCGACCGTAGCGGTTCCAGACTGCAGTGCCTAGAACCGCACGGCCACTTCGGCCGGCGAAGTAGGTTACAGTACGCTTGTTTGCCCACTGCTTGAATACTGCTCAGCAGTGTGGGATCCGTACCAGATAGTGTTGATAGAAGAGATAGAGAAGATCCAACAGAGAGTAGTGCGCTTCGTTACAGGATCATTTAGTAATCACGAAAGTGTTACGGAGATGATAGATAAACTCCAGTGGAAGACTCTGCAGGAGAGACGCTCAGTAGCTCGGTATGGGCTTTTTTTGAAGTTCTGAGAACATACCTTCACTGAGGAGTCAAGCAGTATATTGCTCCCTCCTATGTATATCTCGCGAAGAGACCATGAGGATAAAATCAGAGATATTAGAGCCCACATAAAGGCGTACCGACAATCCTTCTCTCCATGAACAATACGAGACTTGAATAGAAGGGAGAACTGATAGAGGCACTCAAGGTACCCTCCGCCACACAGTCAGGTGGCTTGTGGAGTACAGATGTAGATGTAGATGTAGATTTTGTTTGTTGTCCTTGATGTTGATGCACTGCCAAAAAAAGTAATGGTTGGATGTGCAACCACTGTCTGTAATTGATGTAGCCAACAGATGCACAGTTGCATTTCATAGTCTTTTTACTTTCACTTTTCACACCCCTCCAATAATACACATTTATATATGGCCAGTGCACTACTGTTTAACTTTCGATAAGCCTCATTACTAGTTTTCAGGCGAACATCCACATACTGCTACAGTAGTTTACTATTGAACATATACGGGCAGTAAAAACTTAACCACAAAGTTCACAATTCTTGAAGGATAGAAAGGTATAAATGGAACCAACACTGTCATTGTTTTTACTCATGGCCTAATAGTTTAACACTTTTTCCACAATTAAGCTGAAGCATTTTTGTTGATTTTGTCTGAAACTCAGCCATGGACTCGGGACCAAAAATCAGGCCCTTATATATCATCACAATAATAGGTACTGAAACAACACATTGTTTAAAGTTAAATTTATAGAAATTAGAATTACAATGTAACTCATTAAATTACCTGAATACATTGAAAAATCTGTTCCTTTTAACACTTTCTTCTACTGCAAAGTTTGGGCCGAATTATTTGTTTAATGGTGAAATTAACAAATATCATTATGCAAACAATACTTTTGATGAAACTGTTAATTACTTTGGAATTAATCAAGGGTTGGCTTTGCTAATATGTTTTCAAATACAGCTAAATAGATAATTTAAGAATGCTATTGTTTCATCTCCCAAATGTTTATAATAAGTACAGAATTTATATTTGCTTATATGTCAATAATAGAATGTAAGTTACAAAATAATTACTGTATTCACCCTATAACAAAATATACTAACTAGAAATAGTCAAAATGAATTAGAAAAATCAATTACATACCTAAAACTAAGCACAAAATTAGATCTGATGTTATATTCTTTAAAACTTTCTCTTTTATGAAAATGCAGATTATATTCATGTATGTTAACTGTAAGTAGTAAAAAATGAAAAAAAAAATGAATTTAAGTAGGCATGTGGCAAATTAAGGGGGAAGTAAAAATATCCCAGCTTGCTTTGTCACAAGTGCAACCTCAGGGTCAAATAACAAAATGTTTTAAAGTGCCATGAGATATGTTGAAAGCAGCTGAAATTCAATTTCGAGTAAATCAAAATCAAGAGGAACTGATATCAAATGATCACACTGAACTATAACAATTTTTCATAGCTTTTAAAACACTTTTCATACTAGTTCACAGTGGAGAAAATCTTCATCTTGTTGTTATGGTCTTCGATCCAAAGACTGGTTTGATGCAGTTCTCCAAGCTAGTATATCATGTGCAAGCCTCTTTATCTCTGAATAACTACTGCAACCTGCATCCTTCTCAATCTGCTTATTGTATGCATCTCTTGGTCTCCCTCTACAATTTTTAACACACACACACACACACACACACACACACACACACACACACACACACACAAGTTCCCTCTAAGAGGAAATTGGTAATCCCTTGATGTCTCAGAATGTGTCCTATCAACCAATCCCTTCTTTTAGTCAAGTTGTGCCACAAATCTCTTGTCTCCCAAATTCTGTTCAGAACCTACTCATTGTCATGTGATCTACCCACCGAATCTTTAGCATTCTCCCATATTTCTAAAGCTTGTATTCTCTTCTTGCCTAAACTGTTTTTTGTCTATGTTTCACTTTCATGCATGATTATACTCCGGACAATTATCTTCAGAAAAGACATCCTAAAACTTCAGTCTATATTCGGTGTTAACAAATTTCTCTTCTTCAGAAATGCTTTTCTTGCCATTGTGAGTATACATTTTATATCCTCTCTATTTTAGCCATCATCAGTTATTTTGCTGCCCAAATAGCAAAACTCATCCTCTACTTTAAGTGTCTCCTTCCCTAATCTACTTCTCTCAGCATCATCTGATTTATTTTAGCTGCATTCCATTACCCTTGTTTTGCTTTTTGTAATACCACAACCCTCTTTGGGATCCTGTATCTTCTTACAGTCTCATCCCCACTCTCCCGAAGAGGGCATATGTGTAATATCAGTAATTTACACCAATTTAAGTTGCTGCTTTGACTTTGTCTTTTCTAGTAATCTGTATTCAAATACACTGAAGATTGTTTTGTGCAGCAAATTAGTGATTTGCACTAATTTAGGCTATTGTTTTGACACTGTTTGCATTGGCCTCACCAGTATGTAGAATGAAGGAAACATTTTGGATTAAAAGCTGATGTACTAACACAATTTTCCCAGAATACAAACTTACAAACTACAGGCACTTAGTAGAAATAAAATTGCTTTTGTAATTGTGGAGTAATTAACAATGAAAGTTCTGATATTTCTAGTCATCAAGAGACAAATATTTTTATGCTTTGTTAAGTCAAAGAACTAATTGTATCCCTAATAGAAATATGATGATGATTTTTCACTCAGAATTAAGAATACTGATGTTTTAATTGGTATTAGTTAACAGAACTGTCATTATGACTATAGGAATGTAAAGCTTTACTTGTATAAAATTTAATTAATTGAATCTAGGCCTTTCATTCAATAAAAGTAATCCCTGTGTTCACCTGAAAATGATAGGGTGATTATCCTTTACGTAAGTAAAATAATATATGCAAATTAACAAAATATATTGTTGCACTTATAAAACACGTAATTTTTAGTCTTAATAGAAACAGATTCTTTCCTGTCTTTGTATGAAATTATAAACTTTTATTTCATGTAAATTTCTATGTAACTTGGGAAGATGCATGTACAAAAAATTAATTGTATACATCTAAAAATTTAATAATTAACAATGACATTAATTGTTTAAAACCATATAAATAGAGGCAATTCATACACTGCCAGACGTCAATCTTTCATCAGTCATGAGGCAGTCTTAATCCAATTTTATACATGTAGTTTGCCACCAAACATCTAGCATGCAAAATAAAACTCTTTGCGAACAAGAAATACTGGAACTTATTTCTACCATTGCATGTTTCCCTTGTGGTAACACAGTAACATCAAGATGAACCTATGGCAGAATTAAGAAGCAGCATCTCAGATTACACAAGATATGTATTATTTATTTGGTAAGGATATCCGTAATATGACGTGATATATTGGTTTTCTTGTGTCAAGCAGTGATACACATACCAAACTTCACCAATGAAAACATTTTCACTATGTTATATTACATTGTTTTTGTTGATGTCCATCCTATATCCTCCTTTCAAGACATTGTCCACTACACTCAACTGCTCTTCCAAGTCATTTGTTATTTCTGACAGACTTACAATGCCATTGGCAAACCTCAAATATTCATTTCTTCTTCATAAACTTTAATTACAACTCCAAAGTTTTCTTTACTGCTTGCTCAATGTACAAGTTGATAACACTGAGAATAGGCAACAACCCTGTCTCACTCCATTCTCAACCAATGCTTCCCTTTCATGCCTCTCAGCTCTTAATAACTACTGTAAAACAAGGTGAATAGAAACAGCAGGGTGAATAGAATGGTTCAAATGGCTCTAAGAACTATGGGACTTAAAATCTGAGGTCATCAGTCCCCTAGACTTAAAACTACTTAAACCTAACTAACCTAAGGACATCACACACCTCCATGCCCAAGGCAGGATTTGAACCTGCAACCGTAGCAGCAGCGTGGTTCCGGACTGAAGTGCCTAGAACCGCTCATTCGCAGCAGCCAGGGGTGAATAGAAACAAAACTTCATATACACAATTACTTTGAATATCATAAGGTTGAACTGGACATAAGTTTTAACTATTATTGTTTTTGGGTTGGCAACACTTCAGACTAACAAGGAAATTATGTCTTGTTGGGTTGGCAGCATTGTAGGTTGATGTTTATCCTTGTGTCTGTCACTAATTTTTAACTTGTTTTCCTTCCTACTTTGAGTTGCTCTGGTAAGTAAACATGTATTCTACATGTGGCAATTAATGGCATTGTGAGTACTGGGTATAACACCTGTATAAAACGGTAAGGGCTGGTTTTTGTTTCACTTTCAATGAAATCAGGTCAGTGAATTTTCAAAATTTTTACATTATGTTTATCATCTTTGCAGGGTAAATAGAAACATATGAATTCTGGTGTTTCTATTCATCCCACAATAACAAACTCTAAAAAAATCTATTAGAATGCCATACTAATACTATATAATTCTCTAGTTATGTTACATGCACAACTAACATATCTTCCTTGTTTCAGAGTTGCTGTTCAAATACACCACAGAAACACAAACCCATCATAAGAGGTGGTTACAAAAAACACATACCTAACCATATAAAAAATGCCCTCTCTGACATCAAATCGGGGGTTAGCTAGTGGAAAGCAGCTGAAAAACATGGGATTCATTTTAGTGTACTATGCAGACACAGTGGACAAACTGCCTTTTCTTTTGAAGAAGAAAAGCTGTTTATACACAGATTGAAAATATGCAGTGTTGACTTTACAGTCTTAAGACTTCTAGTAAAGGAGTCTTTGGACAGAAGGGGGAAGGGAAGTGAGAACGTTTATGAATAATCTCTCTGGTCATGATTTTGTGGAATCATTCATGAGGTGAGACAAAGGTCAATTAGCCGGGTGAATGAGCCAAAACATAAAATGCTCCAGAGCTGGTGTTACACCAGAAACTATCGACAGTTACATCGATGAACTATCAAAGGAAATGGAGAATGTGCTGCTATCTAAAATAATAAATTATGATGAGACAAACCCCACAGATGATCCAGGAAAACAAAAGGTAGTCACATGGAGAGGAACTAAAAATCTTGAAAGGGTCATGAACTCCTCAAAGGCATCAATCACCACAATGTTTGCAGCTACTGCTGATGGCACTATACTACCACCTTATGTCATGTATAAGGCTTTGCATTTAAATCAAAGCTGGACTGACGGTGGGCCAAAATATGCAAGATACAATCAGACAAAATTTGGCTGTTTTGATTTGTTCTACTATACCAATTAGGTCCACACAGCCGCTGTCCCATACCTGAAAAAGCTGCAAGGTAAGAAATTTCTCATTGGAGACAATTTATCTTCGCATTTGTCCATAGATTCAGTTAAGCTGTGTCAGGACAATGACATAAGATTTATATTTCTACCAGCATATTCAACGCATCTGACACAAGCACTGGATGTGGCATTTTTTCAGGCTCTTAAAACTACTTGGCACCAAATATTAGAAAGGCCCTGGAAAAAATGAGGCAACAGTTCTTACGGATAAATTTCCTCTGCTTTTAAACAAGATGTGTGACTCTTTGAAGGAAAAAAATGTTATTGCAGGTTTTAGGAAATGTAGGATTGTGTCTCTAGACCACAATAAAGTGTTCTCAGTGCTCCAAGGTACTGGTACCAGTATACCAGTAAACGAAAACCAGGATAAGAACAATAATGAAAAATCCACTAATTGCCTATAGAAGAAGTACACAATTTCATAATAGTGGTATGATCCCATTTAATGAGATTGATTTACCAAGTAAATATTAAACAACTTACCAATATTTGGTGGTAATGGGTACATGGAATACTGTGTATAAAATATCCCAGCAGGTAAATGCCCCTTATCAAAGCTTTAACAACACTGTGCAGTGTCCTATAAAATAGAATGAAACAGGAGATGGCTGAAACATATATTTTTTTAAAATGTGTAACCTGCTTTGTCCCTAAAATGATGACTCCAGCAAGAAATAAGAAGGAAGCAGCAGATTATCTTGCTACAGTATGTGGTGCAGTCCAATGCAGACCAAACAGGATCAGGCCTACAGTAAAGCCTTACATCATAAACCTGCCAGAGGTGCAGTGCATATTCTGCTTGCATGCGTTACACTGAATACGAAAACATACAAGACCCCTAAGACTAATGCACACAGCTCTCAGCAGATGGCACCTGCTAGCTGTGAGCTATGATAGTTTTCAATTGCTAAATCTTATCATAACAAACTATGACAGTTATTACAGATGACTGGTGTTCTGAAAAAGAACAGTATGTTGTTTAATATTTTCTTGTATATCAAGAAACAAAGATGCTGTAACTTACCAAACGAAAGCATTGGTATGTTGATAGAGACAATAAACACACAAACACACACACAAATTTCAAGCTTTTGCAACCCAAGGTTGCTTCATCAGGAAAGAGGGAAGGAGAGGGAAAGATGAAAGGATGTAGGTTTTAAGGGAGAGGGTAAGGAGTCATTCCAATCCTGGGAGCAGAAATACTTACCTTAGAGGGAAACTAAGGACAGGTATACACTGGCACACACAAACACACACACATATCCATCCGCACACATACAGACACAGGCAGAGATATGTCTGCCTGTGTCTGTATGTGTGTGGATGGATATGTGTGTGTGTGTGTGTGTGTGTGTGTGCACGAGATATGTCTGTCTGTGTCTGTATGTGTGCGGATGGATATGTGTGTGTGTGTGTGTTTGTGTTTGCGTGCGCGAGTGTATACCTGTCCTTTTTTCCCTCTAAGGTAAGTCTTTCCACTCCTGGGATTGGAATGACTCTTTACCTCTCCCTTAAAACCCACATCCTTTTGTCTTTCCCTCTCCTTCCCTCTTTCCTGATGAAGCAACCTTGGGTTGCGAAAGCTTGAAATCTGTGTGTGTGTTTGGGTGTTTATTGTCTCTATCAACATACCAATGCTTTCGTTTGGTAAGTTACAGCATCTTTGTTTTTTGATATATTTTCCCCACGTGGAATGTTTCCCTCTATTACATTAATATTTTCTTGGTAATACAATCTCACTAAGTGGGATCACATCACTATTATGAAATTTTGTATTTTTCCATAGGCCAATCCAAAGATGCCTAAATAAAGTTGAAATATGTTATATGGAAATAATAAAAAAAATGAAAAGTGCCATCAAGATTGTTTGTTTATTTTTATAGTTATATGGCCAGTATTACCACATGTTCCTACATTTCTCCAGAACAAGAACTGACATTCCCTGAGGTTGGCTTCTATCAGTTTTTCCATGCTTCTGTATGTAATTCATGTCAGTATTTTACAACCAGGGCTTATTAAACTGACAAATCAGTAATATGCACACTTGTCAGCACACATACACAGACAATTCACTCACATATGGCCACTGTTGTCCCTGGGTGTCACATCCACATGTGTGGGAGTTTTGCATGTGTAAATGTCCTTGTGTTTCTTCATCTGATGGAGTACAGTGCCCAATAGCTAAAAAATATCTAACAGTCTACATTTAAATGTGGCGGTCTATAGTAAAATGGCTCCTGTAACACTAGTAGTTTCTGTGACTTTCATCATATCACTTACTTGAGTAATTTCTGAAGTGCTGAATATGATCAGTTAATGCTTTAAGTCTTCGTAAACAAATCTTGCATTTGCTCTCTCTCTCTCTCTCTCTCTCTCTCTCTCTCTCTCTCTCTTCTTGACTAAAAATATTTTTTGAAATGAAATTGTCACATGGAGGCAATTTCCAGGTATTATAAACTGCATAGGTTAGGTAACTTATGTCTATTATTTTACTGATTCATTGCTTTAATTTCCTTGCAAGCAAGTGTAGTTATGTGGCTCATCTTGATACTGATTGCAGTTCCAACTGTTTAGCCTTTTATCTATAAATGTGAGAAGTTTTTACAATTTTGTGCAATAGTTCGCTTGTTAGGTGTTAGCACAGAGAATACAACTGTTTCATGTAAATTGATAATTGGTTCACACACATAAAAGGCACAAAAAGGCACTTACCTGTCAAAGACAACATAGTGAAACACACAATACAGAAATGACTTAGAGTAATCAAATGCAGTACTTCAAAGTTTTATAAAATATATTAAATAAAACAGACAGTTTGTAACATTAACATCTGCTATGCCATTATAATCAGTAAAGAACAACATGTGTTACCAACCTCATCAGTTGCAGTGTCAGAGAGAACAAATATCCATGTATCTTGTAAATAAGTATAGACAAATTATTTTAAAGAACTGGAAATAAGGCTAATTGCGGCACATGTAAATTTTGAGTGTGGTAGCTTCACTACAGTAGTAATTAAAAACAGTGATCTGACAATGGTGAGAAACTAATTATCTACTGTGATGTAATATTATTGCAAATCTAACCATAAAAAGGAGCATAAAAACAAGAAAATGCAATTGAATGTGTAGTATCCACATCATCTCACAATCTGCTCAATGGAATGCCTGAACTGATAGACTCAAATCATTGTTGCTGTAAAAAGCACGTCGCTACAGATACCATTTGTATGAAGTATGAAACTGTGAATCATTATAGCTGTTTGAGTGCCAGTCTCAATCAAAATATCTGGTTGGTTTGGAAATGCCATGACAAAAGTTTAGGCATAGCACTGAACATCGCAAACTGCAAAATCGAAGTCATCACAAAGTTGTTGTTGTTGGTGGTGGTGGTGTGGTCTTTAGTCCAGAGACTAGTTTGATGCAGCTCTCCAATGCTACCCCATCCTGTGCAAGCGTCTGGTAGAGTGTGCAAGAACTAGAATACCAACAAGCACAGCATCAGGAGGTTGTGGGGCAGGGAGGTGGGGAAAATGGAGCAAGAAGGGAAACAAGTGGGAAAAGATGGACAGGTGCATTAGCACAGGATGGCAGATAAAAAGGATGGTAAATGAGAATGGGGAGGAGGTGACAGGACAGAAGGGGTGGACGTTGCTGGGTGGAGGATGTGAGGACAGTGCATTACTATAAGTTGAAGCCAGGATGATTATGAGAGCAGAAAATGTATTGTAAGGATAACTCCTATCTGTGCAGTTCACGAAACATGGAGGAAATGATCGAGATGGCTTGGGTAGTGAAGCAGCCATTGAAATCAGTCATGATATGTTCAGCTGCATGTTGTGCTACGGGGTGGTCAGCCTTACTGTGGCCAACTGTGAAGTAGACCACCCTTTCTTATTTAGTTATTGTTTCATTATCTAATAAACAAACATCTGCTCTGCTTATCTTATGAAAAATTGCCTCTACTGAAAACACTCCACAGTTACAGGTCCTTATGCTATGGCTAACTTAACTCTCATTACTGATCAAATAAGATTATCACTACTATTATTTGCTTGACATTCTAGCTGGACAGATGATATACATGCAAATCTTACTTACTCTTTCCACACACATTACTTCAGGCAACTATGTTTAAAGTTGTAATTCCTTAATGCTAGAGAAGGCTGTACCATGAGACAGATAGATAGTTATCAAACATGTACTGATTGCACCACACACAAACACTTCTATTATACCACAATTAATATTAAGATCTGGTATTTAAGATGGTTTATACTGCACACTGTCTCTGTTGCTGCATCAATCAGCTCATTACTTCAGATGTTAACTATCCTCCACATATGCTAACACCTTACATTTTCAGTTTACCTCACCTCTTTGTTTGACAGATATTCTTTAACCATGGTGTCACTTTATTTTCTTCTATCCCTTTGGGATTCATTACTTATAACTAACACAACATAATATAAACAGATATGTAGATACCACAGAAGAAAACCTTTCTAGCATATTTCTATACTAAAGTATGCTACTGCACAAAATTACGTGAAAGTTGAAGATAGAATAATTTGATTTACTTACAAACTACAGATAGGATAGGAGAAGGCTGACAGTCTCAGGAAACATGAAAAATGAGACAGACAGCTTGGGTAAGCATTATTGCCACAAGATGAATCCAACACAGAATGTTGAACCTCCTACTTGTTATACTTGAAAAGAGAGACAGCATTGGTCGTATATTTTTACTATCGCAAAATCGATTTTCTGTCACTGAGTGACCATCTTCAGTGCTGTATTATATAACTTAAATTAGTAAGCACTGGTGTCAATAAGCTTACGGCAATCACATAGACTCTACTTGTTATTTGCACAAGAAATTAGACCTAAATCTTACATCACTACTGAGATTTTGAATCACCAATAAACTGCACTCCAACATCTGTCCTGCCCATTTGCACAAGAAATTAGTCCTAAATTATACATCAGTGCTAAGATTTTGAGTCACCAATAAACTGCACTCCAACATCTGTCCTGCCAATTTCACAGTTACTAGTTTCTCTTGTTTCATACTCTTTGATAGCTTACCAGCACCACCAATAGTTCTCAATCCAGAAACATGCATTTCTATTATACCCTCAGTGTTCTGAGTAGATTTAAAAAATGCTTGTGACATGCCATTCAAATCACTACCACTGTCTAGTAAACACTTAACATGTACACCCTGTACACTTGCTGTTATCACAGGTTGACACACTTTCTTTTTACTTACCATGTGATGATCTTCATACAAGAAATCCTCATTAATCCTTTCTTTACTTAACACATTGCCCCCATTATCAATTATAAATTCAAACACCTCATCCTCATCATTACTGGCTTTATCATTACCATCACAATTACAACCACTGTCACATTCGGAACCACTTTCACTTTCTCTAAGATTTAGATTTGGTATCTCTTCCATGTTTTTCTCTATTTCAGTCAATTTTGAATCTAAATTATCATTTACTTTTACAGGTTTCTCCTCTACCGCTACTGCGCACTTGGTTTTTAGCTCCATTTAAAAATCATTTTTAATCTGATCTTTTTGGTTCTCAAGTTTAATCCTGTTTTCAGCACAAAATTTCCTGGCAACTTTGACTTCCTTTTTACAGTGTTTTTCAGAAGCCTCCACCTTCAGATGGTTCAAATGGCTCTGAGCACTATGGGACTTAACTTCTGAGGTCATCAGTCCCCTAGAACTTAGAACTACTTAAACCTATCCAACCTAAGGACATCACACACATCCATGTCTGAGGCAGGATTCGAACCTGCGACCGTCACGGTCATGCAGTTCCAGACTGTAGCACCTAGAAACACTCAGCCACTCCGGCCAGCCCTCCATCTTCCTTCTATAGCCATCACAAAGCTTTTTTCTCTCTTCTACACATTTACTACTCATCAACTTTAATTTCTCGTTACTGTTATGTACTACTGTGTTTATCTTTTCATCACAATCTTTAGCTACCACCTCAACCTTCTTATTTAATTCTGAAAGATTAGAGCTGACTACCTCAATCCAAAGATGTAGCATCCGTAAACGAAAAGAAGAAAAGAGGATGCTACATAGCTCGGAAACCTAGTGCTCGCCATGCACTTGACACAAAGATTGTCCTCCTGAGGGCTTTTACTTTTTTCTTTTTCACTTGCTTGTAGGGTTTCAGTTCAGTTACATTATGTAGACCAAATAACCTCCAAGATTTTGGATACACTGACCTGTATGCATTTGGATGTGGCACAGCCTGAATTTTAAATGGACCATTATAGATGTCAACGAATTTCTTTAATTCATTACTTCAAATGTTTGATTTTTCGTGTGTTTTCACCAGGATCAGATCATCAATTTTAAAATTTGTAGGTTTCATCTTTATTTCTATTATTACTTTATTACTAGGTCTGTGTTGTTTACTAGTTATGACTGGACAGACTGCATCAAGATTAATTACGTATAAACACTTAAAAAATATTCACAACATTAAGACATTTATACTTAATAGAAACAATATTTGTTTGTGTGGTGTCACCGCTAGACACCACACTTGCTAGGTGGTAGCTTAAATCGGCCGCGGTCCATTAGTACATGTCGGACCCGCGTGTCGCCACTGTGTGATCGTAGACCGAGCGCCACCACACGGCAGGTCTCGAGAGACGGACTAGCACTCGCCCAGTTGTACGACGACTTTGCTAGCGACTACACTGACGAAGCCTTTCACTCATTTGCCGAGCAGATAGAATAGCCTTCAGCTAAGTTAATGGCTACGACCTAGCAAGGCGCCATAAGTAACTTCATGTATCTCAAGATAGTCTCACTTGTATCATCAAGAATGCTGTATACCAAAGGACAATATAAAAGTTAAGTGTTTTAGTAGCTACGTTCTTTTCTTTATCACATTAATTACGAATCCTGTTCCAGACGTAACGCCAGACGGCGTGAGTTGACGCGTGCCCTTTCGGCTACTTCACTGTGGACTGGCTGCCTTAACAGTCCACTACAGTTTGTCCATTCGCTTTGGTCACTATTAAAGAATTCACCAATGGAGTACAATGGGCGTTCTTTCAGGTCCTGTGCTACTCTCCTTCTGAATGTTCCTAGCGGCAGGCATTGCACTTCTTGAGGCAGTGAGTTGAACATCTATAGGGCAACCACTGGAAAGCTGTCTTGCGTTCCCATCAGTCGACACCTGGGTATTTCGATGCTCCTCTTGTTACGGGTATTGTGATTGTGTATATCTTGCCTCATGCTGAAGACTCCTTGGTTTTCTTTCATGCTGATGAGACATAATAACACATACTGGTTGAAGACTGTCGTAATTCCTAACTACTTGAATATAAGCCTGCAGTGCTCCTGTCTTTTGCTTGATGTGATTATTCTGAGAGCTTTTTTCTGTAGACTTAGCACATCCTTACAACCTGCAGAATGTCCCCATAACAGTAGGCCATAATTGATGTGGCTATGAAATAGGGCATAATGTACTGTTATGAGATATTGGTCACTCAATACACCTTTTAACTTCCTCAGAAGGTATATTATACAGGAGAGCTTGGCGCAAACATACACTGTGTGTTCGTTCATTGTTAGTTTCCTGTCTATAATGAAGCCAAACAGTTTGACAGCCTCCATATTATCATGGCATCCAATGTTGTTAAGGGTGCAAATCAAATGTTGTGTTTTTTCTTCATTCATTTTCATTTTATTTTTGGTGAACCATTGTTTAATGTTTTGGAATAGTAAATCTATTTCTTGGAGTGATTCTGCAGCAGTTCTTCCTTTGGCAAAAAGGGTGGTGTCATCAGCAAACTGTAACATATTGTTGTTATAACCCATATCATTGACATAAATAAGGAACAGGAAAGGCCCTATGACGGGCCCTTGGGGTACTCCATATTCCAGCTTTTGTTCTTGTGATGTTGCTCCATGACTTGATACAACTTGTCTCCGGTTTTCCAGATAAGACTGAATAGTTGCCAGCACAACACCTCTGACACCATAACACTTCAATTTATTGTGCAGTATCTTGTGTAAAATGCAGTCAAATGCCTTGCTAAAATCACAGATTGTCAGTGCCACACTTTCTCTTCTTCAAATCCTTGCCTTATTTTTCTGGTTAAGTCCAGTGCTGCCATAAATGTTGACTTTCCATTGCGAAAACCATGCTGTGTGTTCTGGAACATATTTACTTTAAAATAATTCTGTAACTGGAGTTTTGTAACAGACTCCATAACTTTAGCTAGAATAGGAATGATAGTAATTGGTCTGTAGCTGGACACTTCACAAGGGTCACCTTTTTGTAGATTGGTACTGTCCATGCAAATTTAAGAAATTTTGGGAAGACATCAGAGAATAAGCATTTGATAATTGCTATAGATAATGGTTGAGCGAGCCCTAGATTAATCTTCTTCAGCATTGTGCAAGACATGCCATAGATATGTTCACTCTCTGAGTTCTTGTATGACTTAACTATTTTTACGATATCCTTAGGGTGCACTTCCTTTCAGTTTTCAAAAGCGCTACTGGTTATGTTTCTCATGTGACTTGTGGGGACTAAGCCTGAGTCAGGTATTTCATTAATAGTATCTTTCACTATCCTAACAAAGTACTGATTGAAGGCATCAGGGCTACCAGAATTTAAGGCTGAGGTGGTCTTTGTTCTGCACTCGTTTACCAGATTCCAAGCTGCTTTGCATGTGTTGTGAGCCTCTTTAATGAACCTGTCATTGTATCTCTTTTTTACCTCCTCCACTTGCTTTCTGTAAATTCGTTTGGCTCATACATAGTTACAATGAAGCAGGTCTCTTGATGGGAGAACTCTAGCTGCTTTTATACGGTCCCTGAAAATTAGCACAATGCCTTTTAATTTGTTTAGCTCAGGGGTATACCACATCTTCCCTGTAGCAGGTTTGTCCCTTCCTTTAGCTTTGCCTGTAGGATACTTCTTGTGGATGTCTCGAAATATATCATCAAATTTAACTTTTAATGATTGGAACAGACATTTGAATGAAGCACTTGCCCCCATTCCTGCAATTTTTTGCTGCCAGCATACACTTGACAGGGCTATTTTAAGGTCATTTAGTCTTTCTTCTTTTATGATCCTTTTTGTATTGGCAGAAGAGCCAACACCGTGTTATGAGTGGAGGCCGAAATGCACGCATTTTAGCTCACGCAGGCTGGTGTGAGGAGGGAAGAACTATACTGATGTGAGGTCTGGAACATGACAAGGAATGAGAATTCAGAAAGCGGACATAATTAGTTTGATACTTAACTTTAATCCATTAATGATTAACGTCGCTCTTGACGGTACATGATTCACAATACTATCTGTTCAGAATACATTCTTGAAGTAATTATTATAGTAACTGAATATGGCGCCTTGCTAGGTCGTAGCAAATGACGTAGCTGAAGGCTATGCTAAACTGCCATCTGTGCAAATGAGAGCATATGTAGACAGTGAACCATTGCTAGCAAAGTCAGCTGTACAACTGGGGCAAGTGCTAGGGAGTCTCTCTAGACTAGACCTGCTGTGTGGTGGCACTCGGTCTGCAATCACTGATAGTGACAACACGGGGGTCTGACGTATACTAACGGACCGCAGCCGATTTAAAGGCTACCACCCAGCAAGTGTGGTGTCTGGTGGTGACACCACAATCCTTTTACTAAATGTGTAACTGGAGTGCCATGAGCTTGGTTGCAGTTGACTCGAGCATTTATACTTATTTCCATTACTAATGCACTATGGTCAGCAATCATTGGTTCAACTACACTGATATTATAGTCCCAGATATTGAGGTTAGTGATAACTGTGTCTAGGCAGTCGGTTTGCAACAAACAGCCCACAGCTATTTATCAAAGTCATGAAGACTCTCTTTAGTGCTTCCATCACCTATATGTATGTTGAAATCTCCACACAGTGCAGTTTTAGATTTAAGGCGTGTTAGGTAGGACAAACAGGTTTCCATTTGTGCAATAAAGTTTTCAAAATTACCATCTGGTGAGTGGTGCACAGAGAAAATAATAAGGTCAATATCTGTTAACACTAGTGAAGCTAATTCTATATCTAGGTCTGTGGAAAAGTTTTATAAGTCTATTTCCTTTACACTAAGAGTCTTGCTTCCAAATACAGATACACCACCAAGAATTGTAGTAGTTCGATATCATGAATTTACCATGTCCAAATGTTCAATGGCTTTGCAATAGTCACCATCTGCTTCATCTAACCAGCGTTCACAGATACATAAAACATCTGGTTTGACTTCTTCTACAAAGAATGATAGAAAGTTCACCTTGGTTCTTAAACACTGTATAATAACAACTGCTATAACTATGGGCGTATAAGTATCATCTCTACTGTTACTTCTGTGAGATATTATGGGGCCTTGGGTTTTTATTTCAGGCACTATTTTACTGGGGCACTGGTCGATTTCCGGAATAAAAAACGCCTGACAACAATATTCTTTGGCCATAGTGTTGTGTCCATCACCTTGTCCTTTAGATGGAAGTCCACACCAATCTTGAAGCTGCTGTTCACACACTTTGTTTCCAGTTTTTCTACATGAAAGTTGCTATATCCTGGAAAGATTTTCTCAAGGAATTTGGTTACATTTTCAGTTGTTGTGCCGTTTTTTACTTTTCCTAAATGAAACCATGCTCTTTTTTTTGCCATATAGTATTCCTTGTTCTTCACCAGTGCCTATTATCTGATTTTTTCTTTCTCTAGTACTTGAATTTCTGACTGATGCTATGGCAGATGCTTGAGGTCTTTCTTCCTCCACACTTTTCTTTAGTGCAGTTGCATACAGCAGTTTTGGTTGTACAGATGCATTCTGCTTCGTCTTGTGTATGTTGTTAGTTTGTTGTTTTTGTGTTGTGAATGATACTTGCTGATCTGTAGATCAAAAAGTTCTTTTCCCACACTGTACATCACGCCAATTTGTATCTGTATTGGGTGAAGGTTTCTAACCAGAAGGTCTGGCTGAGATGTAGGGACTGGTTTCAATTATACTAGCTCCAATTTTCGAATTGTTCAAACAAACACATCGATCTTCCGTCGCTTCATGGACTGTAAGATCTTTATTGGTAGGCCTATTTGTTTGTTCTGATTTGTTACATGCATCTGTCATTGTTGCAATATTTTCTTGCCCTGTTTTTGTTTTGTAAGAGGAAATACTGGTAGTATTCACACAGAGATTCTGGTTTACACTGTGGGTTATTGATTCACTATTGTTTATTTGTTCCAACTCGCCTATTGTGGTTAAATTTTTTTTTTTCGTTTGCACACTCAGTTTGTTTTTCAAGTAATACAGGAGGTTGTGACGAACTTACATTAGAATTTCGAATAAATGGAGCAGGGCCGTGTGTTACAGGCTCAGTAGTCGACCCTAGATTTGCTATTAGACATTTAGTGTTGTTATTTTTAGCAATCAGTGTGATATTTTTTCGGGGTTTTCCACTTTTTTTTGCGAGATGATATTGTCAGATGTGATGCTAGCTTTCCTAATCTACAGTTTGTGGCAGTCACTGTACTGAGCTGCATTCTCATTTTTGAACTGTCTTTTATTAGTTGATTTACTGTTTTTGTTAAACCTTCAGCTGCACTGGTTAATCTCAGGTGGTTTTTCATATTATTTACATCACAAGCACTGTTTTCTATTTCCAGCAGTTAAACTCCACATCCTCTACAGGGTTGTTTTTGTGAGTTGTCCTGCATATCAGAACTTTTGCATTCATCACTGATTGTTATATCATCACCTACCTTTACTTTTTCACTGCTGCTATGACTGGTTCCAGTAACAAGCTGTTGATACTTTGCTGTAGACACCATTTTCAAAGGTCCTTTGTGTAAACTAACTTCACGTGCACCACAGGAGAACTTAATTTTTCATTTGAACTATTTACCAAGCGAACTTCACTGTTGGTAAGTTCAACACATTCACTGTGAAACAAGTTCCCACACCATAATCCACAAATCACACTTATTATTGTGATTTTTTTTTTCTCAGTTTCCCCTGTTGCTCCATTACTTTCTTGACTATTTCTTCTCTTTCCTGTGGACTCATAGCCTTACATGCTGGGAATTCAGTAACAGTATTCTTTAGTTCCGCCATTTGTTCACTGAATTGCTGACTTACCTGTAGACTCTATTGACCAGTATCCTTAATCTGTCCCATCTGTTCCTATACTTCTTGCTTAATCTGTACCAACTGTTCCTTCGCTTCTTGCCTGATCTGTCCCATCTGTTCCTTTGCTTCTTTCATAAGCTGCATTAATAAAATTAACAAATTATCTCCACCTACTTTTCCCTGTGCATTTGGAGTACTCGTGGTGACATTTTCACTGGAACCCTCTCCACCAAAGTTTGGATCTACACTTTGATTACTATTGGGTGACCGAGCGAGGTGGCGCAGTGTTAGACACTGGACTCACATTCGGGAGGACGACGGTTCAATCCTGCATCCGGCTATCCTGATGTAGGTTTTCTGTGATTTCCCTAAATCGCTCCAGGCAAATGCCGGGATGGTTCCTTTCACAGGGCACGGCTGACTTCCTTCCCAGTCTTTTCCTAATCCGACGAGACCGATGACCTCGCTGTCTGGTCTCCTTCCCCAGAACAACCCAACCCAACCCAACTATTGGGTGACAGTCACTGATACTTGCTCCTAGGTCTGAAATGTTTTCCATTGGTTCCTCACTCATTTTTACCTTGTCATTATTGGCCATGGTAAATTACAAAATATAACAACTTCCCACACAAATGTGTGTCACTGTCACAAAACTATTTAATTAAAAAGATAAATTGTTACTCACCTGAAGGTTGATGGTGCTGTCCGAGAATTTGGTCCTTTTTTTATCCACACCAACTCTTCTCATGCAGTAACATCCATCCATTCTGTGCACCCATAACTCAAAGTTTTTCAAGACAACTTATGCTTGGCATTTGTCTTATGTTCACCTGAAACATCACTTGTTAAACATATTTCCACATTTCAAATATCGATCGCAGCTCAACTCCACCAAATGTAATGGTTCTTGTTGAATGTTAATTAACTTAAGTTTCTTCTGCCTGGTTCATTGATGAATAAATGGGAAATTTTCATGCTTCACAAAATTGTATTCACATTAATTGTCATCTGAAATGCACTCTCGTCATGTAAATAAAACACAGACAGACTTCACTGATCTCTTTGGCTTCCAAAAGTAACTTCAAAAACTGACTCACAAAACAACAACTCAGCAACTAACTCGCAGTCTCGCTGCATCGCTTCATATAGAATTTTAACAATAACTTCCAAAATAAAGCGTTATTAATTTTGTACAATTTTGATGTTACAGTTAAAATTTACAAAGTGTAAAGAAACTGATGTTACAGCAAAATAAGGTATAAAATACAACATTCAATGACAATCTTTTATAGTAATATCTTTAGTTTTCCATAAGAAAATCATTCTGAACTTTAATTACAATAACGTCTTTCATACTATTTTAGTTATGTAATTAATTACAGTTTGGATTTGGTTACTAACATGTAATGATAGTACAGAGCTCATGCTTTATCCAATTAAATACATAAAACATACAAATAAGGTATCAAATTCTAAAAAATTGCAAAACTGCGAGATGTAAGCAATTGGAGAGTTAATTAGAAATGTAATTAAAAGAATACTAATTACAGAGGAAGATGTAACAATAAATAACAAATGAAAATATTGTTTGGTAATAACGTTTAAGCTGCTTCTCAAGATAGTGAGGCCTAAGGTTACTGGATTTTTATATTACAATTTCGATAATTAGAATCATTGATTTTTCATGTTAACATCTCTGCAGTGTCTAGTTATTTATTTCTAAGAACTTATTACTTCTATTTCTTGATTAGTTACTTAATTTAGTATATGTACATAATTTTACCAATGACAACAATCCACCAATAACTATGACAATGCATATCCTTCTAGAACATTCCACATGCCTTCACAATGAATATCAAGTTTTTTATCCATTCCTCTCACCTTACTGTACACTGTAGAACATGCTTTTAGTATAGGACTTTTGTTCCTATCATACAAAGTTACACTCATGTTTGATTTATAATCATCACCGTCCACAGAACCAGTCACACTTACATCCTCCTGTTCATTTAACAACTTAAGTTATATAGATTTGCCTTCAGTCACATTGTCTTGTTCATTAATGTCACTCATTATGTATCACTTAATACAAAACAGCTTTTGTAATGAATTACTTTGTTTTTAATTGCTCATCTTCTGCTGCTCACTGCCGCTGATGTTGCAGTTGTCCCCTCAATTTTTGTCTGCTGCATGTTGTAACTCTCTTGGCGAAGTATCTTGTTTATCTTGATCAACTGTGTCCAAATGTGTGCTGCTTGGCTGCTCATGTATTTAATGGCTGCTTCCACAGAACCCGCTCGCTGATTGGCTGCTGTCCTACTGTGGCCATGAAACCCCAGTGCTGATTGACTGTATCATCACTACACTATAAACCACTCTTGATTTCACTTTTCAAAGTTCGTGGGTCCTTGTTTATTTTGGTTATGTACAGTACTCCTCACCTGCCAGGGAACCACATGTAGTGTTTCCACCCGCTTTTTCTTTCTTGAGTTCTTGATTGTCCTCCATGTCAATGTACTGCATTGCTACACTGGCTGAAAAATGGGGTTTGTAATTTGAACATTGACTATAGTAAATAATGTAGCTAACAGGCACACAGTTATGTTTCACAGTCTTTTACTTTTTCTGTTCAGAAGCCCCCAGTAATACACAGTGAGCTGGCCAGTGCACTATTGTTAAACCTTCGATAATCCTCATTAATAGTTTGCAGGTGAACCTCCACATACTGCTACAATAGCTCGTTGTTGAACATCTACGAGCAATAAAATCCTTACCACAAAGTTCACAGTTCTTGAAGAATAATCAGGTACGTATGGAGCAGACACTGTCATTGTTTTTAAGCATGGCCTAATTGTTTAACACTTATCACACTGTTAAGTTGAAGCAGTGTTGTTGTTTTAACCAGCACAGGTTACTCATCTGAAACTTGGCAGTGGACTGACCGACTCATGACCAAAAATCAGGCCCTTATATATCATCACAATAATAGGTGCTAAACTACACAATGTTCAAAGTTAAATTTACAGAAATTACAATTAAAACTTAACTCTTTCAATTAACTGAATACATCGAAAAATTCTGCATTTTTAACAGTTCTTCTACTACAATGGTTAAGCCAAATTATTTGTTTAAATCATGAAATTAACAAATATAGTTACACAAATACTGCTTTTGACAAAACTGTCAATTACTTCAGAATTATATAAGGGCTGACTTCGCTAACATTTTTTGAAAATAGCCAAATAGATCCTTTAAGATTACTAGTATTTTGTCTTACAAATGTTTACAATGATTATCGACTTTATATTTGTTTATATGTCAACAATAGCATTTACATTATGAAATAATTACTGATTTCACTCTAGAACAAAAGATATCAGCTAGGAATGGTCCAAATAAATTAATAAATGAATTACATACATAAAACTAAGCACAACATTTGATCTGGTGTTATATTCTTTAAAACTAAAACAAATCTTTCTTTTTTATGAAAATATAGATTATATTCATGTATGTTAATTGTAACTAGTTAAACAT
Source organism: Schistocerca nitens (assembly GCF_023898315.1). Lineage (NCBI taxonomy): Eukaryota > Metazoa > Arthropoda > Insecta > Orthoptera > Acrididae > Schistocerca > Schistocerca nitens. The sequence goes on along the minus strand of NC_064622.1, from coordinate 160,924,816 downwards.
GAAAAAATTGTACATTTTCTCAGCCTCATTCCTCAGCTAATACAGAGCAGTATCTCAATAAACATCAGAAACAAGGAAGTAAATTACCTCATACAGATAAATCCCAAGCACAAACTGTAATGTTCTTGCATATTAATCTGCAGTCTCTCACGTAGTTAAAGAAATTCAGAACTGACTGAAAAGTTAAAACTACAGTGTGCCATTAGTAAATGAATATTGTCATGGCCATCAAGAGCTAAAATTAAGCGTACTGTATGGTTATGAACTGGCAAGTAGCTACTTTGAAACATGTGCAAAACATGGTGTTTTATCTGTCCATGTTAAAAATATTGTGAACCTAATTATGAAATTATTGATGTAAGTGAACTGTGCCTAAAGGCAAAATTTAAGGCCACCATCATAATGTTCCTGGGACAGGAAATTATAATTGCTTGGTTATATCACCCCTCAGATCACAATGAAGCCCTGTTTCTGAAACTGCCAGAGAAACTGATACTATTACTGCTTTAATATAAAGGTCAAGGAACTGTTACAAAGCACAGATGTATCATGGCCAAACGTAAAATTTACTCAAAGTTCTCTCCAGTCAACACTAAGCCAAGACAAGTGAGGACAATGGTACACATCGCAATCAAAATGACAAACAAGCAGAATACTGACAATGTGGAAAGCAGAACAACACATGAGTCCGAGGCTTGAATCTTAAATTCACCAACATGACCTCAGTGAGGAGAGGACATCATGTCATTTTAACAGCACATTTTGATTTCATAAGAGAGAGTAAAAGAACGACTAACAAGCTGCTGATATAGGGGAAAGGCAACAAGCTGAATCCCTGAAAGCCATTCTTGTGAAATAGAGGGGTGGTGAAGACCATTCATGGGCTCAGAAAAGTATGCCACATTCAGTCACTGCCAGACAGATATTACATCACTGCCTCAGACAATCAGTAGCAAATACTCAGGTATTTGATCCTTGAACTCCATCTTTAATTGCAGTTCATGAGCTACAATGCTGAGCTATGATGTGCTGCTATTGTTTGCGAAGATGACTTCAGCCTGCAAGACTACTACCTGTCTGCTCTGCTGTACTCAGTCACTATGAGCTGCCAACCTTGCAACCACTGATGAGAATAGATTTCCACCTCCAGCTTGTTGAGCCAAACTGATGATGTCTGACACAATGTACAGCTGCTGCAGTACTTGGGAGGTGTGCTAACCACTGCTGCCAATGACTGGTACCTGTAAACAGTCATCAACATCCACCGCATTCCTTGGAGGAACGAGTATGCTGTTGCTCAGCTTCACACTGTTCAGTGCTGCTGAAAGATTACTCCAGCACACCACTTCGATAACTACATGAGTCTTCTGGTAAAACATTAGTTTGCATCATGACCTACACTGGTTTGCCAATGTGACCTGCCTTCTGTGTGACACCATGGTTACATGAGCCAGATGCCACAGACTTACACCAGAGATTGTTGATGACTGTGTTGTCAAGTCCTGAGGTTGTGCACTGCACTGCTGCCGGCTTGGACACTGACACAGAGAGCAAACTATTGTAAACTTTCATGTAATAAATTATTGCTCAGCCAATGTTGTATCATTAGACCCAGTGTGCCTATCTGCCTGCTCCACTGCATGCCAAGCTCCATTGTCTTGAAACAGTAGGGGTTTTAATCCAGACCTCTACTAAACTGGTGTCAGAAGTGTTTACATCGGCCGCCGCTGTAGCAGGACCACATCTGCAGCATCATCGTTGTCACCATCTAGACTTCCAACCTGATGCAATGCAATGCAATGAGTGAGTATTTTTATGTTTGTGGCCTTGTCAAAATTCAGAGTGTTGTTTGTTAAAACGTTAGGAAATACCAGCCAATTTATTTCATGGCAGTAATGTGCAAATTTTGTAATTTATTTGCCATGAGTTCCCAAGCACTAAGATTGTACTATTTATTTGTGACATTTATGGAAGGTCTGAGTCACTTGGTGCAGTACTGCTCAAAGTCTCATTGGGTTATGATGCGGCATACGAATTAGTTTTTGTATTGTTGTGTGTAATATAAATGTAGATTTCCCATCTCTTTCTTTTGTAACAGCAGAAGTAGAATCCACAAAATGGTGGAAACAAGCACTGCTACTGTGAATGAAACTGACACTGCTTTAAAAGAGGAAGTAAAAACATATTATCTGGAAGATGAAGACCTGCATAACCGAGCTGAAATCTTCCAAGCTGTGGTACCACAGTTGCAGTTAGGGCCAGGAGCAGCTAACATCATGCTAAGTGCACCCTCCCCTGCTCTTGATCCACCAGCAGTAAATTTAATAATACATTTTTCTGGAAAAACAATGGAGGATGTCACTGTGTTCATTAGAGATGTTTCAGATACTGCTGAACTGAGCAACTGGAAGAATGAAACATTTTTACGTATGGCTGATGCACGCTTAATGGGTAAAGCTAGAACATCTGTAATGTAACATGAGGCACTTCACAAGACAGGAACATTCCAGGAGCCATCACTTGCACTACCAGAAGCAAAACAGCATGAGATTTGTTTTAAAGAGGGACTGAGTAATTTAGTGTAGACGACAAATGAATTAGTGGAATCTTTTGCAGATAGAATCTAGAAGATCAATGCAGAGACTTACAAGCTAACACAAGGAGCAGAATCTGATGCAGTTACCTTGTGAAAATCTGAAAATAGGACTCTTGATGCTTTCTTATGCACTATCTCTGCTGACATGTCTCACAGAGTTACGATGGCGAATCAATCTGACCTGGTTGAAGCTATTAGGATTGCCACATGGTTGTAGGAAATAGATATTGCTATTAATGGGTGTAATGACCATTGGGTCTTTGCCTCTGAAATCAGGTGTGGATGTAAGGATCATTTGCAGAAGCAATGTCACCATCCAGATTGTTATGAGTGTGGTCAAGTTGATTGTAACACATGAGACTGTAGGAATAAGAAACAAGGAAAGCAACATGAGAGGAGCTTTTATTACCCACAAACAGATAAATGCCATTTCGCACAAACAAAAGTTAAACATCTTGACCATGTAATTAGTGCAGAAGGTGTAAAAAGTGATCCACAATTATTTCAGCAGTCTGTGACTTCACAACACTGCAAACAGCCAAACAACTTCAGCCATTTCCAGTAGAACAAAACAATACACATACATATGCAGATATGAAATGCTGCTTGTCAGACATAGTACTGGCCAAGGAACATAAATTTATAGTACACAAAGGTGTCCATGTGTCATTCATTAGTCTGGATGTCTTAGGCAAGAACAGACATAGGTCTCCACAGGCAAAGTACAAGTTACATGGAGTGGGTGATAATGATTTGAAGTCATTGGGTACAACGCTGCTCAACTTTAACACTGTGTAAATGGACCGCCAAAAGTCGTCGTAGATATCTTTTGCTAATTGCTGATAAACGCACTATTTCACTCCCATTTACGGAGCTTGTTAGCACTTGATGTTAGGTTGGCGCCATTACAAAATATTGTATTGTAGTAATCGCTGCTGCTTGCTGGATCGCTGCTGCTTGCTGGATCGCTACTGTGTCTCGTTGCTGATGCTGGCTCTAAATTTGGTTGTCTAGGGTAAACACATGAGGTTCCGTGTTTTTCATGTGCTTTTGATGATAAAGAACGAGCGAAACCAACACGTATGTAAGCATCAAATATTTATTACTTTAGTGGCCATATTAATTCCACTGTCCACCAAAGACCATAACACAACACAAAGTAATACTTCCTTTACATGTTCTTTGACTTGTTTTGCCAAACAATAACACAGAAACACACTTCACCAAAGTGACATTCCGACTGCCCCTACTGCCTCCGACTGCCCTCTCGACCCTTCTAGCTGCTTGTATTTATAACATTGTCAAAGAACTACTAAAAAGAGATACAGTTTATGAGTCACATGTACATCTGTTATCATAATTTGTGCAGAAAAGTTATTAATTTGCATCGAGTGACATAATTTAACATGTTATTAAAATGACAGACAGATTTGTTGACTTGACAGAATAATTCTTTGTTACAAAAAGGTCGTTTTTTAGAAGTTTGTCAATTGACTTCTCTAATTTGCATAAATAAGTAAGTAACATGAATTATGAAGAATTACATAGGTTTTCGTCTAAAATAGGATTGATTACGTGAATACTGAGTGAAAACGCTCCTAGTGAACAAATAGGTTTCACTGGGCGATTTTTATTTAAGGAGATCCAAAATACGTAAGTTGGCCACTATTTTTCGTACTTCATATTAATTATTTAAGATAAACTTAGTGTTTTTCATGATGACATTTGCTGTATCAATGATCAAGTGATATAAACTTTTGTGTGGGTCAGTTATTCAGTATAATTTAATGGGTTGACTGTTTATGGAGACATGTTGTGCAATCATTGTTAACATACACAATAACTTTTCTATAATCATAAATACTCATTAAACTGGTTGAATTTGGAAGGGATCGCATACTTCATTAAAGTAAAGCCTTTAATATGTTCCGTTACAACTGGAGCTAGGAGTTCTCAAGAATAATGGAAGTATTGCCAATGTTGATGACTGGCTGTTATCAAACTAGACTTTCTGGATAAACATCATGCAAAAATCAATCTTTCATGATACACAACTGAACTCAGTGAAACATTGTTCCCACTGGGAAGAACAGCTACTAGTGAGGCAATGTCGCAAGGTACATCAATTGTGTGGGTGTTACCAACTGAAGTGTGAACACATACATTAAAGATTGGTTCCACAATAATGTAGCACCAGGTGCACTAAAGCTGGTTTGGATTCCTGTAGATGCCAACAAGCCTTAAAAAGTTTTGTGTGGCACAGCCACTTCCAAGAAATGAAGATTTAGACAAAAAGCATTGTTTTGTATGCAGAAGCATATCATGCATTAGTAATATAAACAGAGAAATTATGGTTAGCCTAGATAATCTTGACATGGATGAGGTCAGTCTGCCAAAGGGCTTGGTGATTGCCAGTTTAGATGTTCTGAATGAAGAAATAACGACAGGTCATGTGATGACCAGAGCTGCAAGCAAACCATTAATCCATCTGTACTGCATTGTAAAGTGAATCTCTTGCCAGGAAGGGATCAACATGCATGGAAGATTTGTTACTGTAATTTTTAGATTTGTTTAGCACAAATTGTCCTTAACCAGTGACACCTACTACACAAATCATATACCTATGTAAAACAGTGCTCCTGTCTATAAGAGACATACTGTGTACTCAAACATTTACAACTATTGATCAAAGAATTTCTTGACCAGCAACTGGCAGAGGGAATAATAGAACATAGTTATAGTCCATGGAGTGCAAATGCAGTCATTGTCCAAAAAAGCCACCAGATGATTCTAAGTAGTACAGATTCTATTGTGATTTCAGGCAAAATTGTAATTGATGTTCATCTTATTCCTTATATTACTGGGCATTAGAGAATATGGGTCAATACAAATATTTTTCTACAATGGATCTAAGTAGTGGGTATCACCAACTAGAAGTTGTTCCAGAAGATGGACTAAAAAACTGTCTTAAAGACTCCACCAGATAAATAGCAGTACTGAAGAATGCCATCTGGGCATTGCACCAGCTACTTTCCAGAAACTCTTGAATGGATTACTTTGTGGACTGAAACCTAAAAAACTGTATGGTAGATGATGCCATTGTATTTTCAAGAGACATGGAATAACACATCAAGCATTTGGAAGAAGTATTTAACAGACTACTAACAGCACACCTGATGCTCAATGTAGATAAATGACATTTTTACACAAACAAAAGTTAAATGTCTTGGCCATGTAATTAGTGCAGAAGGTGTAAAAACTGGTCCACAATTATTTCAGCAGTCTGTGACTTAAAAACACTGCAAACAACTAAATAACTTTAGACATTACTTGTTCTATGGAATTATTACATGAAAATCATTACACATTTTGCAAAAATTGCAAAACAACTGAACCAATTATTGTGAAAAAGGTGCCAAATTCAAAAGGAGAACAGAATGCCAAACAGCATTTGAGAGGCTGGAGAAAACACTAATATCATATCCAGCATTAATATTCCCAGATTCTGAAAAAAATCCATCCTTTCAACTGATGCTAGTAATATGCACCAGGGTGCATTCTCAATCAAAATGTAAACGGTGAAGAAAATCCTGTGACCTATGCAGGCTCATCAAGGCAGAAGAGAATTATTCTATGACAGAAAAGGTGTCACCAGCGGCAATTTATGGAATTACATACTTTTTTAATTATATGTATGATCAAAATTTTGAAGTAGTAACAGAACACATAATTGCTAAAACAGATGTTAGAATTAAAGGATCCTTCTAGCTGGTTAATGAAATGGGTACTAAAACTGGATGAATTCAGTTATGAAGTAGATCATAAACAAGGAAAGAATCACGCAAATGTGAACACATTGAGCAGAAGAACTGAAGCACTGCAACATAGCTGACTGGTATAAGGTGCAAGCAAATGAAGTAGAGTGCCAGGTATTTAAACTGCAGCCATACTTCATGATGCACAATGGTTTACTCTGCAGATTGACGAAGTGCAGACCATATATGGTAGTTCCAGCAGCATCAGGGTCGATGTTTTGCAACACACACATGGCCATTTGTTATCAGGTCATGAGAGTCACACAACTACAGATAGGAGAGTTGCCAAAAAATACTGGTGGAAAACTAATGTGGAAGAGTATGTACAAAATTATGTATCTTATGCACACAGGGCTGATCTTAGCCACCAAAAAATTCTATTGCAAATATTGCCAGAAGTGAATAAACCATTCAAAATGTTTGGATTGGATGGCTTAGGATCATTTAACAGAACCCTTGCAGGAAATAAATAAATACTAACAATAAAAGATCAATTTTCCTGATACTCTGAAATGGTAGAAATCTCAGATAGACAAGTTAACACTGTTGCACATGCTTTACTAAATAATTGAGGCCTCAAGTTGGGAGTACCAGATGCCATAATAAGAGTCAAAGGTACAAATTTTATATTGGATTTAATGAAACAGCTCTTTCATTTGCTTCACATTTGCAAGTTAAGACCAAGTCCTTTCCATCCACAAGCAAATGGACAAACAGGAATGATTCACAGGATGATTTCCAAAATGATGAGCCACATTGTTAACACACAGCACAATAACTGGAACATACACCTACCATTCACAGTTCTAAAGTTTGCACAAGTACCAAACTTTCACCACACAAGGCAGTATTGAGTAGAAAACGGCCGTCTCGTTTTACATGATAAAATCCATGCTTGGAACTGACAGCAAGTCACTAACAGAACTCACAAAATGTTTATGTGAAGTTTGCAAAGAGTAAAATGAGCCAGTACAAAATCTTTAGACCACCAGGAACAGACAGGGCAATGTGTAGTGAAACTGGCACAATACAGAGTTATACAAAACCAACAAGTTTTTAAGTAACCCATTTACACCAAAAGGCGAAACCAAAAAGTTTTTAACTAAGTACCATGGCATGAGTTTAATGGTAAATGTTAAGTTTCTATTGCCAATGAAAACATCCTGTGTTTACATAAGCAAGGAGAAACCATTCAACGGACCTTTTGATGCTTTACCACAAGTTCCGTCATTTGCACCAGTCTCAAAAACACTGTCCGTAGGTGATCGGAAACAGGTATCTGATGACAATCAAGAGATACAGAATATGCCTCACATAGTTGGATTGCATAATGTAAACTTATGATCAGATTTTTTATGTTGTGTGAGGGCTTTCTGTACATTTGTTAGCTTTGAGTGTTGCTATGTAGTTATCAACATATCTTATATGATAGGGTTCAGAAGTTAGTAATGAGTAGGTTAGGACTTATTTTCTTTTTCTGTAGGTGTACATATTTTGGGAAAAGTGAAGAAATTAATGAAATACTGACATACAGGAAACTTATCGTAGTCCCGATAAGGCTTTATTTTGTCACAGAGTACCAAATACAGCTGAACCAAATGCTCAATTCTGGGATATTGTTCTCCAGACATTTGGATGTACTATTAACTAGTCATCGATAGATGTTAAGACTAACATACAACATTTGGGAAATACAAAATGAGGTACACAGGTTACAGGAGGTATTCATGGAATTACAGGTGGAAGTGCAGAAAGAGAATATTTTGGATGAAATATAAAAGAGCTAACACTTTCATATGAGAAATTGTGGGCATAATTAAACCAAATAGTGAGAAAATATGACAGACTTTAATAAAATAGAAAAGAGGATGCAGGAAACCAATGGACTTGCTACAGTGGTAACACCAGCTCCTGTCAGATCACTGAAGTTACCTGCTATCAGGCTGGGCAAGCACTTGGATGCATGACCATCCAGTCTGCCAAGCACTGTTGGCAAGCATGATGCACTCAGCCCTTGTGAGGCAAACTGAGGAGCTACTTGATTGAGAAGTAATGGCTCCAGTCTCATAAACTTACATATGGCCAGGAGAGCAGTGTGCTGACCACATGCCTCTCCAGATCCGCATACAGTGATTCCTGTGAGCTGAGGATGACATGGCTGCTGGAGTACAATTGCAAACATGGAACCTAATGTGCTTAATAACACAAGAATTGTAAGATAACTGATTACAGAATTTGCACAGTATACTAAAGGTACCATGCAGACAATGAATAACAGCTTGGAAATAATACAGACTCTACTCAGTGCATTTGATAGGAGAATGAGCATAGTTAGACTGCTGCATGCATTAGCTGATAGAAGGACTTGAGGCTAAAAGTAACAAAACTGCAAGATGCAGTTCATTATGCTATGTATGAACAACTGAGATCTACACTGTTGCCTCTTGCCTCCAACACAGTTCCTACCAGGATTACACAAGGCACAAAAAGAATTCCCTTTAGGATTAAAACACCTAGTAACTGTAATTGAGAGAAACCTAGCCTTATTCTATGATGTGGCGTATTAATTCAGATAAAGCAAAATTGCATATACCCATTCTGCTTCTGATGGTGGGTACGAATGCCCAATATCAGTGTTTTACTTTTCACCTTTATCCAATAAAGTGGGGAATGATTAACAAGTGAATCCAAAAATAAACACAAGAAGTATTGTTAATCTCAGAACACAGCGAAGCTTATGGCCTCATGCCATTAGCACAGTTACAGCACTACATGAGAGAAAGAATTGTAATTTGTCGAGCCAAAGTGATGCAAACTCATGTACAGGCGATGAGGTATGGTTGTTATTAAGAAAAACTGATGTACCAGAGTGTCAAAGAGAAGTGTTAGCTCCACAATCATATTTCCAGAGAGTGGGAGCACATTGGATTTTTTTCAGGTTTTGCACCAGAAACTGTCATTGCAAATTTTTACCAAAATGGAAAACCCATACTCACACTGCAAAACAGAGTTATATTAACAAAGGGTACAACTTGTAACACAGCAGGAGTGCAATTTCGCCTTCCAGCATCTGTCACGGGTACAGCCATTATCTCGCTCTCACGGCCTACATTGTACTGGGCAGAAAAAATTGTCAGAAGTGTTACCCATACAAAAAATATTATTGCTCAACAACATCTTAAATCCCAACTCATTACACTCGCTATGTCAGATGGGAAAATGGATGAATTACAGCAGAACAAATGTTCAACCATAATCAAAAATATAGCGATAAACAATGCTATAACATCATAACCACAAGCATTTCCACTACAAGTGCTGCCATGGTTCTTCTAGTTTGTACATTCTGCTATAACTTGAGGCATAAACCACTAATCCATCTAATATGCCAATCCATCAGACACCTGTCAACTGGTCAAATTGTAGCAATAAGGAATAAAACTGTGGACCTTGCCAAGGATGGGGAGGCTTCCCTGTCTCAGTGATACAGATAAACTCAAACAATGGACAATCCAGGATGGAATGTAACAATATTATGAAAAGGATAGTTGCTATTCACCATATAGTGGAAAAGCTGAGTTGTAGACAGGCGCAACAAAAAGGCTTTCAGAAACTAAGCTTTTGGCCAACAAGGCCTTCTTCGAAATTTATTTGACAACACACACACACACACACACACACACACACACACACACACACACACACACACACATGAAGAGTAGGGGTGAGGAAAGAGATGGATTCCAGGGACAGGTTCTGGGATGGGCCTACGGATTTGAGGAGAGACTGGAGATCCTGCTGGATTTCAGGAATGGGGTGTCTGTGACAGGATTTGTAGGTGAATGTATCTGACAGCTGGCAGAGTCCTTCTGCCAGGTAATTCTTGCAGTTCAAAACAACAGTGGAGGAGCCTTTGTCAGCAGAGAGGGTTGTGAGGTCAGGGTAAGTTTTTAGGTTGTGGATTGTAGTTCTTTCATTGGATTTAACATTAGTTTGTATGTTGAGTGATTTGAGGAATGATAGTGAGGCAAGGTTCAAGGTTAAGGAATTCTGGAAAATTAACAGGAGGTGATTTGGAGGGCAGTGGGGATGGATCATCGCCAGATGGAAGAGTGAACTGAGTCAGGCAGGGTTCAGCTGTGGTCTTTGCTTGAGTCTGATTGGTAGGGTTGGTGGTGAAAAAGAGTTTACACTGCAGGGTCCAGGAGAAGCAGAGAAGCTCTTTAAGAAGCCCTGCATGACTGAATTTCGGGCTGGGGCAAAAGGTGAGACATTTACAAAGGACTGATACTTCTGTGGGGCTAAGGTTTTTAGTGGAAAGGTTCATGACTGTGTTTTGGGTCTGCTTAGGTTCTGGATTCTGTGTGGTAGTGGGAGGGAGTCCTTGATGGTGGGGGAAAATGTAATAAGTCTGCAAGACAGGGTTTATCAGCTATGAGAGGACTTGAGGGAGGTTTGGAGATAGTTACAGAGAAGATGGACAGCAGTATACTAAGACAGGAGTAAAAACTTAACAGGGAAGAGAGTTTTTAAGGTGGCACTGTGCATCTTGTTCTAGTTCCTGGAGTGCAAGAGTTTCAGTGCGTCTTATGAGATCCAGGAATTTGGGATTACATAGCAGGAGAATTTTAGGGATAGGAGAAAATATTGCAATAAGGTTTAGGTTTGATTGACTTGACTTTTCAGGACTATGTTGGTGAGGGTGATATGTTTCAAATGGCTCTGAGCACTATGCAACTTAACATCTGAGGTCATCAGTCCCCTAGACTTAGAAGTACTTGATCATAACTAACCTAAGGACATCACACACATCCATGCCCAAGGCAGTATTCGAGCCTGCGACCGTAGCAGCAGAGCGGTTCCAGACTGAAGCGCCTAGAACTATTCGGCCACAACAGCCAGCAGTGAGGGTTAGGTACTGGCGGAATCTGAACAGACGAAGGTCATTGTGGAAAAACTTATGGCAACTGGAGGTGGGTAATATGATGGTAAGGTCATTTTTGGGGATGTGTGAGCCAAGAAACAGCGCAGGAAGAGTATGTGAGACTGGGTTCTGGCCATGGATAAGGAGACATTTCTCTATTGATGCAGATGGAAGGAACAAGGATCCATGGTGATGCATAAAAATGTGTAAAAGTACAAGAATAGCATAGGATAAAGTTTGAAAAAAATTGTATATAAATGTACAAAAATACAGCTAAACACGTGGAAAAATTATGAAAATGATGAAATGATGAAGCAATGGGAAATGAGATTATTACAGAGAGAGCTGGCCAGTAGTGTAAGTTGAATACCACATGAAAATGGCGTGAAGACAGAATGAGAATAAAGAAAAAATAAATGAAATGATTGTGATGTGGGTTGTAGGTCTGTGTGTATAGAAGTGTGAAAAAGGGGAAAGGCAGATGTGACTATATTAGATGAAGTTAGTAGGTGTGAACTAGAGTAGAGAGGAGAAGCAGTGGGGGGGGGGGGAGGGTTTGGTAGGATAAGATACAAGTTTCTGTGGCATAGGAGAAGAATGGGAAATAACATGCAAAAATGTGTGAGAATGACACAGGAAGACTGATCAATTTGGAGGTATAGGCTTAATGATATTGTTGGGTGTAATGTGGAACATGATATGCTGCTCCAAAAATCAGCATGGTTTTGTAGCTGTCTGTGTGTGTGGGCAAGATAGTTGATAAAGAGTGGCTTATCAGTAGAGCCTGCAGTGCAGTTTTTAAGGCTACAAGAGAAAAACAGGAAAGAAGAGAAAGAAGGACAGGCACTGAGTGTAGTAATGCATTGGAAAACAGTAACAAAGGAAAATACCACTGCTTATGGGGTGGAAGAAAAGCCATCAGATAGAATCAAGCAATGGAAAATCCAGGATAGAATGCAACAGCATTATGAAAAGGATAGTTTCTACTCTCTATATGGCACCTGAAGTCAGTTTTCAAGCAGTAGCATGTGATAAGAGTGGCAACAGTGTTGTAGCGATAAGGAGGAGGCTGGGATGGAGAGGGAGAGGGATAGCATGGTAGTGGTAGTGGTAGAGGACAGAGTGTGCTGCTTGTGGGAGCTTATAAGGATGAGGTGGTGAGAGGGTAGGGCAGCTATGTGCAGTTGGGTGGTTAGACGAAGGGTGGGGAGGAGGGTGGGGGGTTGAGGAAAAGGAGGGAATTAAAAAGAATGAGGATGCACTCGTGGAATGAAGGGCTGTGTAGTGCTGGAATGGAAACAGGGAAGGGGACAAATGGGTAAGGACAAAGATTGATGAAGGTTGTGGAAGGTTGAGGAATGGAGGCTTAGGGGAATGTAGACTATATTGCAGGGAGAGTTCCCACCTGCACAATTAAGAAAGTTGGTATTTGTGTGAAGGATCCATTTATCACAGACTGTGATGTAGCTACTGAAATGAAGAACATTGTGTTGCGAGGGGGGCTCAGCAACTGGATGGTCCAGCTGTTTCTTGGCCACAATTTGCCGGTGTCCATCTGTATGGACAGACAGCTTGTTGGTTGTCATGTCTGCATACAATGCAGCACAGTGGTTGGAGCTTAGCTTGTAGATCACATGTCTGGTATCACAGGTGAGGTGGAGGTCAACACTGAGAAAAGTAGCTTGTTGGGTTGAGTAGGAGCAGGTGAATTGAATGGGGAAGAAGGTGTTGAGGTTCTGGAGAAATGTGGATAGCGTGTCTGCACCCTTGATTCAGGTCACAAATATGCCATCAATGAATCTGAACCAGGTATGGGGTTTGGGATTCTGGGTGTTTAGGAAGGATTCCTCTACATGGCCCATGAATAGTCTGGCAAAGGATAGTACTGTGTGGGTGCCCATAGCTATACCTCAGATTAGTTTGTAGGTAATGCCTTCAAAGGAGAAATAATTATAGGTGAGCATATGGTTGGTCATGGCATCTAGGAAGGAGGTTTGGTTTGGAATCCATCAGTCATTGGAAACGTGGTAAGGTCTTGGGGATTAGGTATGTAGTGTAAATGGAGGTGGCATCAACAGTGATAAGCAGGACACTGTGTGGTAAAGGAACATTAGCTTTGGAGAGTTGGTGGAATAAATGTTTGGTGTCTTTAATATGGGAGGGTAGGTTGAGGTAATAGGCTGAAAGTGTTGGTCTATGAGAGCAAAGATTCTCTCGGTGAGGAAACACTCACCACCCACAATGAGGCATCCTGGTTTGTTGGGTTTATGGACTTTAGGAAGCATGTAGAAGGTAGGAGTGCAGGGAGTATTAGGGGTGAGGAAAGAGATGGACACAGGTTCTTGGATGGGCCTAAGGATTTGAGGAGATCTGGAGATCCTGCTGGATTTCTGGAATGGGGTGTCTGTGGCTGGATTTGTAGGCAGACGAATCTGACAGCTGGCAGAGTCCTTCTCCCAGGTAATTCTTGCAGTACAAAACAACAGTGGTGGTGCCTTTGTCAGCAGGGAGGGTTATAAGATCAGGATCAGTTTTTAGGTTGTGGCTGCCATTTCTTTGACTGAATTTAACGTTAGTTTGCATGTTGAGTGATTTGAGGAATGATAGTGAAGCAAGGTTCATGGTTAAGAAATTCTGGAAAATTAACAGGAGGTGATTTGGAGGGGAATGGGGATGGATCATCGCCAGATGGAAGAGTGAACTGAGTCAGGCAGGGTTCAGCAGTGATCTTTGATTGAGTCTGATTGGTAGGGTTGGTGGTGAAAAAGAGTTTACACTGCAGGGTCCAGGAGAGGGAGAGAAGCTCTTTAAGAATCCCTGCATGACTGAATTTCATCTGGGGCAAAAGTGTGGCCTTTGCAAAGGACTAATACTTCTGCGGGGCTAAGGTTTCTAGACGAAAGAGTCATGACTGTGGTTTGGGTCTGTTTAGGTTCTGGATTCTGTGTGGTAGTGGGAGGGATTTTTTTGTGGTGGGGTAAATGTAGTAAGTCTGCAAGACAGGGTTTATCAGCTATGAGGGGACTTGGGGGAGATTTGGAGTTTGTTGTAGAGAAGGTGTATAGTAGTAGTCTAAGACAGGAGTATAAACTCAACAGGGCAGAGAGTTTTTTGAGGTGGCATTGTGCATGTTGTTCTAGTTCCTGGAGCGCAAGAGTTTCAGTGTGCCTTATGAGATCCAGGAATTTGGGATTGCATAGCAGGAGAATTTTAGGGATGGTAGAAGGTATTGCAATAGGGATAGGTTTGATTGACTTGGTTTTGGAGAACTATCTTGGTGAGGGTTAAGGACTGGCAGAATCTGAACAGATGAAGGTCATTGTGGAAGGAACTGTGGCAACTGAAGGTGGGTAATTTGATGGTAAGGTCTTCTGGGTTCGATTGTATGGGCCAAGAAACAATGCAGGAAGAGTATGTGAGACTGGTTTCTGTCCAGGGATAAGAAAACATTTCTCTATTGATGCAGCTGACAGGAGCAAGGATCCATAGTGATGGACAAAAATGTGTAAAAATACGTGAATAGTATAGGATAAAGTCTGAAAAAATTGTACATAAATTTGCAAAAATACAGCTAAACACGTAGAAAAAATTGCGAAAATGATGAAACGGTGAAGCAAGGGGAAATGAGATTATTACAGAGAGAGTAGGCCAGTAATGTATGGCGAATACCATATGAAAATGGCGTGAAGACACAATGAGAGTAAAGAATAAATAAATAAAATGATTGCAATGTAGGTTTCAGGTCTGTGGGTATACAAGTGTGAAAATGGGAAAGGCAGATGTGGCTATATTAGGTGAAGTTAGTAGGTGCGAACTAGAATAGAGAGGAGAAGTAGTGGGGGGGGGGGTGAGGAGGGGTTGGTAGGATGAGATACAAGTTTTCTGTGGCACAGGTTAAGCATGGGTAATAACATGATTATACAATAACATATGTGAGAAGAGACAGGAAGAGTGATCAATTTGGAGGTATAGGCTTAATGGTATTGGTGGGTGTAATGTGGGACATGATATGCTGCACCAACAATCAGCATGGTCTTGTAGTTGTCTGTGTGTGTGGGCAAGATTGTTGATACAGTGTGGCTTGTAAGTAGAGCCTGCAGTGCAGTTTGTAAGGCTACAAGAGCGAAACAGGAAATAAGAGAAAGAAGGACGGACACTAAGTATAGTAATGCATTCGAAAACAGTAACAAAGGAAAATGCCACTGGTTATACGGTGGAAGAAGAGCCATCAGATAAAATAAAGCAGTGGAAACTCCAGGATAGAATGCAACAATATCATGAAAAGGATAGTTTCTAGTCACCATATAGCAGAGATGCTGGTTCACACATAGGCACAACATAAAGACTGTCAGAAACTAAGCTTTTGGCCAACAAGGCCTTCTTCGAAATTTGACACACACACACACACACACACACACACACACACACACACACACACAAACACAACTCACATACACATGACCACAGTATCTCGCACCTGAAGCCAGTTTTCAAGCAGCAGCATGTGATGAGAGTGACAACAGTGTGGTAGGGCTAAGAAGGACGCAGGGATGGAGAGGGGGAGGGATAGCAGGTTATTTTGCGTGATATAGACTGAATTCCTGAGACGAGTTTCATATGCAGTTAGTTGCTGATAAGGCCTTCTTTTAAAATGTCAGAACCTACGAAAATATAATTCTGTTACGTAGATATATGTCTTTCTATGTTAAGCTGTTCAAACATGCAACTGAATCATCCTCTAGAATATGTATTTTCTGTAATGGTAAGTCAAAAACTTCCCTAACATGACTGTCGTCGCTATGACAGATGTGATGAAACAAATGTGTGACTAACTCTAAAAAGAGTTGATTTCTTAACAGTAACCGATAACATGTTGAGCGTGGATTTCCCTTTCTGCAGTCACAAACACAAGCATGACGGCGAATCGCATCCACGGGAAATGAATCTATATTGTTAACCCACTTATCAAATGGTTCAAATGGCTCTAAGCACTATGTGACTTAACATATGAGGTCATCAGTCCCCTAGACTTAGAACTACTGAAATCTAACTAACCTAAGGACATCACACACATCTATGCCCGAGGCAGGATTCGAACCTGCGACCATAGCAGTAGCGCGGTTCCGGACTGAAGCGGCTAGAACCGCTCGGCCACAGTGGCCGGCTAACTCGCTTATCCATACAAAGTTTATTCCCCCAAGCGTTTCAAGGTTTCATGTTATTCCAGATTCATTTTATTTCTAGGACATTTCCTAGCCAATCTTAACAATTGTATTTTTGCATACGACCAGGGCTGCAGCAGTTGGAATTCGTGGAGCCGTAACGCCTGCTCCGTACACCGCCACCGCCTAACATCGTGATATGATGTCTGAAGATGGTCTAAAACAGATTGAAATTGGTAACCTGAAAAACAAAAAAGTTTCTTGCCGTCGAGACTGTTTAT
The DNA here is from genome assembly GCF_023898315.1 of Schistocerca nitens. Lineage (NCBI taxonomy): Eukaryota > Metazoa > Arthropoda > Insecta > Orthoptera > Acrididae > Schistocerca > Schistocerca nitens. Next base: position 160,908,038 of record NC_064622.1, on the reverse strand, counting down.
GTTCGTTAGCAAGTATTAATAAGAACTGCTGCTGTCCAAGAGAAAAGTTCTTAAAAATTACTATATCGATTAAATTTTTAACGGAGAACAGAGGGCCACTATAAAGTTTTCCAGTCTCAGAATAGACATATAACGCGCAAACTATTTATCTCTATTGACCTTGTATGGGAGTCTCGCGGGCAAAAAAAGACGTGGAACTGTTCCACTCATAATTTTTGACGAACGACTTCTAACGTTGTTCGGTATGAGACAATAAATAAAAGTAACTACAAACAAAATAACTCCTGCAACAGTAAAAAGAGAAGAACAAACAAAATCACAGAGTACGACGTTCACACAGGACTGCAAGCTGGCCGAAACTGTAACATAGTGCAAACGGGAAGTTTGTGGTGTTGGGGCGAAAGCGTGACAACTTCGGGTGGTTGCCGCTGCTACAGATCTACAGATATACTGGGACTGGCAGAAAGCGGTACTTCCATCGTAGCTGTCAATCCGGAGGTACACTACTGGCCATTAAAATTACTGCACCAAGAAGAAATGCAGATGATAAACGGGTTTTCATTGGACAAATGTATTATGCTATAACTGACATGTGATTACATTTTCACGCAATTTGGGTACCCAGAACAACCACCTCTGGCCGTAATAACGGCCTTGATACGCCTGGGCATTGTGTAAAACAGATCTTGGATGGCGTGTACAGGTACAGCTGCCCATGCAGCTTCAACACGATACCACAGTTCATCAAGAGTAGTGACTGGCGTATTGTGACGAGCCAGTTGCTCGGTCACCATTGACCAGACGTTTTCAATTGGTGAGAAATCTGGAGAATGTGCTGACCAGGGCTGCAGTCTAACATTTTGTGTGTCCAGAAAGGCCCGTACAGGACCTACAACATGCGGTCGTGCATTATCCTGCTGAAATGTAGGGTTTCGCAAGGATCGAATGAAGGGTAGAGCCACGGGTCGTAACACATCTAAAATGTAACGTCCACTGTTCAAAGAACGTCAATGCGAACAAGAGGTGACAGAGACGTAACCAATGGCACCCCATACCGTCACGCCGGGTGTTACGCCAGTATGGCGATGACGAATACACGCTTCCAATGTGCGTTCACCGCGATGTCGCCAAACACGGATGCGACTATCATGATGCTGTAAAAAGAACCTGGATTCATCCGAAAAAATGACGTTTTGTCATTCGTGCATTCGTGCATTCTCCGGGTCTCCGAGCTGATAGTCCATGCTGCTGGAAACGTCGTCGAACTTTTCGTGCAGATCGTTGTTGTCTTGCAAACGTCCCCATCTGTTGGCTCAGAGATCGAGACGTGGCTGCACGATCCGTTACAGCCATGCGGATAAGATGCCTGTCATCTCGACTGCTAGTGATAGGAGGCCGTTGGGATCCAGCACGGCGTTCTCCTGAACCCACCGATTTCATATTCTGCTAACAGTCATTGGATCTCGACCGACGCGAGCAGCAATGTCGCGATACGATAAACCGCAATCGTGATAGACTACAATTCGACCTTTATCAAAGTCGGTAACGTGATGGTACGCATTTCTCCTCCTTACACGAGGCATGACAACAACGTTTCACCAGGCAACGCCGGTCCACTTCTGTTTGTGTATGAGAAATCGGTTGGAAACTTTCCCCATGTCAGCACGTTGTAGGTGTCGCCACCGGCGCCAACCTTGTGTGAATGCTCTGAAAACCAATCATTTGCATACACAGCATCTTTTTCCTGTCGGTTAAATTTCGCGTCTGTAGCACGTCATCTTAATGGTGTAGCAATTTTAATGGTCAGTAGTGTAATTTTGAACAGATTATAGGTTAGAAAGCAAGCATTGGCACACAGGGTGCTTCATAGAAGAAATGTGGCATCATCTAAGTGCTCAACGTGGTCAATACTCGTTTGGCGGAGCCGTCAATTAATAATACACAGTCGAAGAGGAAGAGAGAAAGAGAGAGAGAGAGAGAGTGAGAAGGGGGGAGGAGGGAGTTGAGAAAAATCCGGAAGGACGTCGGAGCGATAACTTTGTCGGCAGCGACCGGCTGCCATATTTCACAACGCGGCCAAAACAAGAGCCGCAGAGAGCGGATCCTGTTTGCGGCGGTTACAGACTGCGCGATATGTGAGGCGTTTCAGTGCAGTCCTCGGAGCAGCGCCGCGGCAAACATGGGGCTCTCCGCTCGGAAAGTTGGACCCATTCTGCTGCTGATGCTGACGGCTGCCATCGCCGTCGATGACGTCACCAGAGCTTCTGTCCAGTCTGGTAGCCGCAAGGGGCGCTTCAGGTGAGCATCTGCAACTGCTTGGCCACACAACGGAAACGTGATCAGCAAAACGCTGGCATTTCGTACCATATTGATGCGAATAGTCGTGGAATGCGTGCCCGTAACTCGAGGGCTCCAGAGGAATCTTGAAACACCTGTGCCAGTGTTGGTTTTTGCCAGGTGAATGGGTGGGGTGGGGGGGGGGAGCATTTCGGCAAAACCGTTTGCTATTGGCTGCAGTCCACTGACGTCACAGTGACGCTGCGCGAGGCCCACGAGAAAGACAGGCCGCGGCGCGTACGTCACGAAGGTAGTCCTGCGCTCGCTAGCTCACTCAAATCAGCAGACAAACTACGTTTCTACGCCTGTTAATTCGTAACTAGGCGTGTCCATACAAACGAAAAACTGAATCTTCTACTGGAATCCGCTATTATGGAATCTCACTGTTATTAGTCCTATACGATGGGTAGTCCATGGGCCTACTTATAATTTGTTACGGCTGTACTGGCGTCCAAAAAAAAAAAAAAAAAAAAAAAGACTAAATGCTATAAAATCATTATACCATTTATATCGAGTATTGATCTTAAATTAAATTTTGTTGTAGTGCTGTTAATCAGTAAGACTTCATAATAGCAGATTTCAGTGGAAGAAGCAATTCTCGTTAGTACTTACACGCCCAGCTGCGAGTTAACAGGTTTAGAAACGCATATTGTCTGCTGAGCTGAGCGAGCGAGCGAGTTCAGGACTACCTTCGTGACGTACGCGCCGCGGCCTGTCCTTCCTCGGACGCTGCGCAGCACACGCAGTGTCGTGTTACACTTTAATTTTACTTTCGGTTTGGTTCAGTACACAGTTGGACAAATCAAATCAAGTGGAATGACGGATGTATTACACATTAGGTCCAAATAAATGATAATTAAGATGAAAAATACGTCAATCGTTCGATGAAGAAGCAGATGTTAATGTAGCCTGTTCCAGAATTATTATGCTATTTATCTGATGAAGATGCAATCCATAGCTGCTTCCTCCTTATGGCACATTTCTTCATGACTTCCATCTTCACTTTTCGATTCAGATACATATACTCTTGTTCTTACATAAAGAGCACGAACCTCAGGAAATTTTAATTTCAAAACAGAGCGCAGAGACATTACATTGTTTTTGTCACTCACCCCATACATTCCTGTTATCGCCTGCTGGATCCACGAAATATGTTTTATCTACATCGGCACAAAATTCCTTACGAACTTTTATATTTTTTTACCCGTATGAGATGTCACAGCTACAATATTTATTTCCGATTCCTCAACTGCCTTAATCATACTCTGAAGCAAAATACTAGTGATAATTGCGTAAAAGTCAAAATAAATTGGTTGCGCCACTACTTGCACAACCCAGGGATCATGCAAACTTGAAGACTAGATTGTAGATCGATCGCTATGTCCTCCGACAAATCGTAAGATGCGCAGACATCAACATTCATTTCTCCAGATGTCAAAAATGCTAGTCTCTGTTGGGTAGTAAAGGTTTTTGACTTAGCGTTCAATAAACACGGGATATCTTCGAGAGTACCCGGTCTAGGCGCTTCAGTCTGGAACCGCGCGAACGCTACGAAATGGCTTCAGATGGCTCTGAGCACTATGGGACTTAACATCTGTGGTCATCAGTCCCCTAGAACTTGGAACTACTTAAACCTAACTAACCTAAGGACATCACACACATCCATGCCCGAGGCAGGATTCGAACCTGCGACCGTAGCGGTCACGCGGTTCCAGACTGACGCGCCTAGAGCCGCACGGCCACACCGGCCGGCGATCGCTACGGTCGCAGGTTCGAATCCTGCCTCGGGCATGGATGTGTGTGATGTCCTTAGGTTAGTTAGGTTTAAGTAGTTCTAAGTTCTAGGGGACTGATGACCTCAGAAGTTAAGTCCCATAGTGCTCAGAGCCATTTGAGCCAACCATTTTGAAGTTCCAGGTCTGCATTTAAATTCCTTCGTCCATTTCTGAAGCGCTAATCTGCATAACAAAGCCTTTTTTTGCTTTCGTAAATAAGCATATGCTTTTGGACGATAGAGCTCTTAAAGTCGATGCATAGACAATGTGCTCTGAATTTCACTTTATCCTTTTGCTTTTGTTCAACAGACATCGTATTTGCGCCAGTGTAAAACATTTTGACAAGATATTACTCACACTTATGTGTAATTGGTTTTCTGTTTCGCGTCAGATAACCTTTTTGTCCGCTTTCACGAGAGAACACGGCGAAGAGAATTTGTTATACTTCATAAGGCTACATTACATTTCTTTAGTACTGCTTTTTTCTGTGCATTTAGTTTAATTAAAAGTTAAATCTCGGCTGTTATTGTTATTTCTGAGCTTTCTGAGTAACACGTGAAATGTCCAGTTATAAGATCTCAATCAAAAGTTGAACAATGTTTTCTCACTAGAATAGTTAACACATCTTGCGATACGAAAGAAATATGGGCTGTTTCTACTAGAAATGAAGCTGTAGTATCGAGGAGCAAATATAGCGTGGAGTAATCCACAATTTCCTGAAAAAAATTATTGAATTTGTGTGATTTTTTTATTTTAAGGTAATTCTTGAGTTATAATTAGTTTGTGTGTTATTTATGCACTGAATTCTCTCGTTGCACCTGCATCGCTGCTTTCTTCCCCATCCCAGTTTGGAATGCTGGGGATTACTTTCGGTAGTAGCTTCTAGGTAGTAGTTTCTTGGAGGTAACGCTGATAGTTCGTTTCTCTAATCTCATTCATAAACTTCGGGTTGAAAGTGAACTGACGACATACATGTAGTTTCCATATTCACTTTTTCCGGACGTTTGCTTCGAACTATCCACTAACGTTGCAAGTGCTTATCTTCGGAAAAACCATGATAAATAACGTTTGTCGCATTTCGAGCGATATTAATGCATTGTGCCACAGCGTAATTACAGTGATCCTTGCTCATGAGTGACACGAAATGAGTTGTTTTCTTTGGATGCACATCTCGATTTCCGTTTTGTGCTGAATTCACAGCCACGAGAGTCCTCAAAGTATCAATGCGCGCAGGGGCGTCTGCATATTTTTTGCTCGCAAGGGGTCGGAATGGTCTATCTCCTTTTTCTACCTAACTCGTTTTTTTCGGCGTGTCCATGCAAAACATCTTGTCCGGTTTTGCAGTTTGTCCTAGACATTTACGAAGGCGTAAAATGGGAAGTAATGGTGTTGTATCTGTTCTTGCGATCTGTGAGGAGGATATATCGCTACTGCATGTAATTAAAACTACGATGGGACATCGGAACGTAATTAACACATTATTATGGAAGGCCAAATAACGTTTAATGATGCTGCACTACACTTCAAAGTGAAACAGCTACACGACACTTTTTATTACATCTATAAAATAACAAAATTGATTCTGTCACACAGCGCCAAAGATAAACAACCAATAGGTGTGCAGCGTAGAGCCTTCTCAATCGAATACGGTCTCTGATGTCTGTACACAAAACAGTAACGCCATGAACTTCATTTGTGTAAGAGCTGCTGCTTTATTTAGACTGAAAAATGATAAGCGTAATTACAGAGCTACGAATTGTCGTTAAGTTTAGCTTGAAAGTGGAAAAACTGCTACTGAAATCTGTTATTAGAAGAAGTGTATGGCGAATACTGTTTATCAGGTACGGGAGTTACTGAGTGCTTGGCTCTGAACACTATGGGCTTAACGTCTGAGGTCATCAGTCCCCTAGAACTTAGAACTACTTAAACCTAACTAACCTAAGGACGTCGCATACATCCATGCCCGAGGCAGGATTCGAACCTGCGACTGTAGCGTTCGCGCGGTTCCGGACTGAAGCGCCTAGAACCGCTCGGCCACAGCGGCTGGCAACTGAGTGCTTCAAGAGTTTCCAAGATGGCTGAGAAGACGTTCAAGATGAATCGGGTCCGGGAGGGCCTTCAACATCAAAAACTTTACTACGTGTGAACGTAGGTACTGTGATTCGTTCTGACCGTCGGTTGAGTATTCGATCACTTTCTGAAACTACTGGAATTGACAAAGAGTGAGTAAGGCAAATTTTACAGAACCAGTTTAACATGAGAATAATGAGTGCGAAACTGGCGTTGAAAATTCTCACTAACGAACCAAAAAGAAAATCTCGTAAAAATGTTGTTGTTGACACTTTGAATACCATTGAAAATGGCCGTAATTTTTTGGAAACATGTGACGAACCTTGATTTTTCACTTATAGCCTAGAAATTAAGCGCCAGTCCATGCTTGGAAGGGCCTAATTTCACCGAGAGCGAAAGAAGCTCGAATGAGCAAATGAAGATACAAAGCGAAGATGCTTGTTTTTTTTTCTTTTTTTCGATGTTAATGGAATGGTGTATCTTCACTGGGATCCTGAAGGTCAAAGTATTAATCAACATTACAACATTGATATACATGAAATGTATTCGCCGTTGCGAGTTCGAATAATCATCAGCTGTGTAAGGGATCGACGACAATGAAAATTTATGCCGGACTGCGACTCGAAACCCGTTTTCCCGTTTTACGCGAACGTTCTCCTATTTTGGCTATCCGTGCACGACTCACGGCCATACTTAAACTGACATATGTCGTCGTTCCAGCGTCACAATTTGTGCTTGTACACACATTATGTGACTCCCGTACAGAGGAGTACATTTTAACTGAGAGACACTGCTTGGTATCGGTGGATAAATACGATACTGCAATGCCTGTTTTGGCCGAAGAAACACTGCATCGATATTCTTAACAACACAGGCCCTGCATGATGATAATTATCGTTACTACCTCGAGGTTTTTGCTCAACTCCGTGAGAAAATAAGAAACAAAAAATAAAAAGAAACAACCCGAACTGTGGAAGAACAAGTCATGGCTTCTGTATCAAGACAACCTACGAGCTCATATCGCATTGTCTGTTAGAGGTTTCTAGCGAAGTTCTGGATGCCACTGTAAGACCGCCCTCCGTATTCGCGTGACATAGCACTTTTATTTGTTCCCCAAGATCAAATCTGCATTAACAGGAACAACATTTTAGTTCGTCGAAGCAGTGAAGGAAAAAACGAGACGCGACATCAAGGAGCTCACAGAGGTAGACTTCCAGCACCGTTTGCATCAATGGAAAATTGCCTCATTGCAGCGTTGTAGGGATAGGGGAGCATATTGAAGGCGGCAATAACTAAATATGTATATCTATGACGTGAAATGTTTTACAGCAATAGTCCCGTTATTTTGTAGCCATAGCTATACTCGTACTGACCAAGACATTGTAAACAACAGTCTAAACGTCTACCGGTCGTTCAGCTCGTCGACAATAGAAATACGGCCCTTGGTCTGTGCGTTCTTGGCCAAATTGTTGCCACCATGTCACTGCGCCAGAGTTTCAACGTGAATTTTAGCCAAAATAATCACAGGGGAGACCAGGGCGGAACGCCTAACGTTTGCAGCAAATTCTGGAGGTCTCAGTGATGAAAAAAATTTTTATAAAAATTTGGAACCGTTTATTCAAACATTTTTGTACTAAAATTTTCAAATGAAATTAACATAAAACGGCATATTTATTTTGATATATCAACAAACTAAGTGCCTTCATGTAATAAAATGGAACACCTGCAGCCGTTCTTTCGATGTTATTTATTATACAGCTACCAGTTTCGTTGATTCAGTACACTTTCGTTGATTCAGTACACCATCTTCAGGCGTCAACTGACGCTGAGGGAGTGAATTCCAGTCGTAAACACGATCCCGTCAGTGGCCAACATCTTCCCCTGTCAGAGGTTCCAGTGCTCCCTCGGTCGTGGGTGTGTCTGTTGTCCTTAGCATAAGTTAGTTTAAGTTAAATTAAGTAGTGTGTAAGCCTAGAGACCGATGAGCTCAGCGGTTTGGTCCCATAGGATCTTACCACAAATTTCCAAATTTCCATATTGACCAACTTCTATGAACTGGTTTCCGTAGACTAACAGCGATGTTGCGTCTGGAGCCAACAACTGGTATCTATATAACAAATAACATCGCAAGGACGGCTGCAGGTGTTCCATCTTATTACGTAAGTGAACTGCCGAAGTCTCTCAGACCTTCAGTCAGAAGGATGGACATACAATAGCTGTCATTAAGTGCATTCAGACCCACTTACGGGGTGGAATGGACTCTTTTTTTTCCCTTCTTCGATGACACATCGTAAAAGTAAGCTAGGCTTCATCGTCCTCAGTATCCATGTCGGCACACTAGTTATGAGCCCACTGCCTCCTGAAACTTAAGTTAGGATAGCGAGCCAGAAATCTAAGAACCCAGTTTTCTCCAGCCATTTTTGTTTCGTTGTGGAGTGGGTGGAAGCATCCGTTTCGTTCAGCAATCTGATACACTAATCTGGGCAGATTTTTTCATAGTTCTACTAAAACCTCGCTTTTGGGGATTCTAAGGTATTTGATAAGTTCCAACTACTTTTGCTTCTTATCGAAACCACTCTGATATTTTCCGTATGTTTTGTCATTTTTTGAAAAGGGATTGTCGTTTATCATTTTTACCTTTCGTTTTAAAGTTGTCAAAGACACGAGAAATTGTTTCGATGCTTTTTTGTGGGTCATAGTTTTATTAGTTAGGTACAGCTTGTTCCATGTAATTCTTCAGACCTTCCGTGCGAGGCATTCTCTTGTTGTTTAATCGGGTTTCTGCCGGTTATTCGCGTCTTTTGCTGCACGGTATTTCAGGTGCTGTCAGACAGCACTTGAAGAAGACTGCGAGTTGCGCAGTTGAAACATCGTGCAGCAAAAGACGCGAATAACAGGCAGAAACCCGGTTAATCAACAGCTTGTTCCACGTTTTTCGTGGACCTACTTTGTCTCTCCGTTTTCCGTACATAATGACGTACCATCTGCAAAAAACAGTGCGGTAGAATTCAAATGAAGAATAAAAGGCATCCGTGGAGGAACAGACTATACTATAGTAATCCACTATGCCCCATTTATTGAGAAAATAATCAGTAATCAACGTAAACGTTCTTTTTCCAACTGCTTTGTACACAAAGATAGCTCAGAACATCCCGATTAGGTGGACTAAACATTGATTGTGAAGAAAAAAGTATGACAGACTTACCCTAGTTGGTTAGGTTAGGTTAGTGTTGTTTAACGTCCCGTCGACAACGAGGTCATTAGAGACGGAGCGCTAGCTCGGGTTAGGGAAGGATGGGGAAGGAAATCGGCCGTGCCCTTTGAAAGGAACCATCCCGGCATTTGCCTGAAACGATTTAGGGAAATCACGGAAAACCTAAATCAGGATGGCTGGAGACGGGATTGAACCGTCGTCCTCCCGAATGCGAGTCCAGTGTGCTAACCACTGCGCCACCTCGCTCGGTTTACCCTAGTTGGAAATGGTTCAAATTCGCTCACTTTTATTGACGGACTACGCAACTTGCGTGCGACAGTAATTATAACCTTACTAAACCATAACAGACATTGATTTTCAAATAACTTCCGGGAATTCCGCCAGGTAGCACTTTCAGCGACCGCCGATATTTCGGCGGGAGAACACCCCGCCATTTTCAAGGCAAACTGCAAAGGACAGGCGGCGTACATGCAAATTTAAAACCTCGGTTCTCGGACTGAAGCAGGAAAGATAACACACACACTGAACACTAGTGCAGCCAAAGATGACCAAAGTCAGAGCTATCGATAGTCATCATCATCATCATCATCATCATCATCTTGGACAGTTTCCAGCCACTGGCTGGGTCTGTAGGGAACACAAGCCTCTCCATCGTGTTCTGTCTTTCCACCATTCCCCCTCTTCCACCTTCGTCCAGTTCTGTCCTCTTCTCGTCACACATTCCTTCACTCCCTTCACCCATCTATCTCTTGGTCTTCCTCTGGGCCTCTTCCCCTCCAGTTGCAGATCAAACATCCTCTTTGGAATTCTTCCCTAATCCATCTCTTCATGTGTCCATACCACTGCAGTCTTGATTTTTCTATCCTGTCCTGTACTGGTTCCTCCTTTAGTCTTTCCCTCACATACACATTTCGCAATCTGTCTCGTCTTGTTACACTCAACCTGCTCCTCTGGAACTTCATTTCACTAGCCTGTATTCTACTTTTGTCGCTTTTGTGCATTACCCATGTCTCACTTCCGTATGTCAATATGGGGACAAAGTAGGTTCGGTATATAATTACCTTGGATTTCTGTGGCACCTCCTTGCTCCAAATAAGACCCCTAATGCATTTGTAGAACTGCCCTGCTTTTCTGCACCTTCCATTTATTTCCATTGCGTTTCCCCCCTCACTTTCAATCATGCTTCCCAGGTACTTGAAGTTCTCTACCACTTGTAGTTTTTCCCCTCCACAAGTCATATCCACATTTGGCCTATTCTTCTTCCTTGTTGTGACAATTATTTCACTTTTCTTTGCAGAGAAATGCATTCCATATTGTGCTGCCGTTGCCTCCCATGCATCTAACTGCTCTTGCACCTCCTTCTCGCAATTTCCCCATAACATCAGGTCATCGGCAAAAAGCACTGCTTTCATTTTATGATCTCCAATTGCATCTGATACTTACTGTAGGATTTCATCCATAACAATAATAAACAATAAAGACGAAAGTGCATTTCCCTGTCGCAGCCCATTTTCCAGCATGAACCATGCAGTATGTTCCCTCCCCACTTTCACACAACTCTCACTTCCCTCATACATTTTTCTGACTTTTCGTGTTATCTCTTCATCTATCCCTTTTGCGTTCAGCACATCCCAGAGCTAGTCCCTACAGATACTGTCATACGCCTTCTCAATATCTAAAAAGGCCATGATTAAGTCCTTCCCGTACTCATAGTGCCTTTCCTGCAGTTGCCTTACTGCAAATATGAGGTCCGTTGTTGATCTTCCCGGTCTGAAACCGTACTGCTCCTCTTGCAGTCTACTTTCAATACTGCTTCTTATTCTCTTCTCCAGGATCTTTTCATAGATGTTTCCACAGTGGCATAGCAGGGTGATTCCTCTGTAGTTCTCACATCTCCTTTTATCCCCTTTCTTGAAGATCGGGACTATAATTCCTTTCTTCCAATCCTCAGGAATTCTGTTCTCCTTCCACACCACCCTCAGCACTCTGTATAGCCACTGGGTTCCTACTTCTCCTGCTGCTCGTATCATATCCACTGTTACTTCGTCCCAACCTGGTGCCTTGCCCCCTTTCATCCTCTTTATGGCTTCTTCCACTTCATTCCAAGTTAGATCATCAATTTCCCCACTATTATAATCGTCTGCTGCCTTAGGCTCTCCATCGCTGTTAGTTACCCGCTTGGCGGCATTCAACAGATCTTCAAAGTACTCCTTCCAAATCTTTTTGAGCTCATGCATTTCCTCCACAACTCTTCCATTATTATCCATGATCCTCAGGCACTCGCTTCTGTCGTTCCTCTTATTTCTTACCATGGTGTAAAGTACTTTTTTGTTCCCTTCACTGTCCTCTTCTAACATTCTTGTCCATTTTTCCATCCACTTCTTCTTCTCCGCCCTTACTATGGTCTGTGCCGCTTTCTTGCTTTCCTTATATTTTACCCTAGCTTCCTCTGTTCGGGTCTGGAACCATTCTCTGAAGGCTTTGTTCTTTCGAAGTACTGCCTCTTTACATATGTTGTTCCACCATGGGGTTTCCTTACTTCTCCTCTTTGTGCTAGTTCTTCCGCACACAGTCTCAGCTGCCTCAACTAGAGCCCTCTTAAAATCTCCCCATTCTTCTTCCACTGTTCTCTGATCTTCCTTTGGCAGCTTCTTCCTGATCAGTGTCTGGTACTGGGTCCTCCGTTCATCCTCTTTCAGCATCCATGTCTTCAACCTTTTCTCCTGTATATCTGTTGCCCTCCTATCTTTTTTCTCTCTCAGGGTGGCTACCAACAGCCGATGGTCACTGTCTAAGGCCTCAGATGGAATGACCTTGACATCTGTGAGGCTGCTCATCATCTGCCTATCCACTAGTACATAGTCTACTACTGAAGTTTGGGACCAGTCTCCACTGTACCAAGTTATTTTGTGGCTACTTCTCTTCTTGTACCAGGAATTTGCGATCGCCAGCCCATTCCTCTTGCAGAATTCCAGCAACAATTTTCCTTCTCTATTTCGGTTCCCCCAGCCCTCTGGTCCCATTATCTCCTCGAATCCTTTCCTGTCTGTGCCAACATGTGCATTGAGGTCCCCTATTATAATCTGATTACCTCCATTTAGCTGCTTTTGCATGTCATCTTCAAATTCCTCCTTCTCCTTTTTTGTACACCCCACCTGTGGGGCATATGCTTGGATGATTGCAATGCTTTTTCCTTTCACTCGTACTCTGGCTTTTATCATTCGATCATTGATACCTTCCACCTCCTCCTGCAGACCCTCTCTGACCACTATTGCCACTCCATTTCTTCCCCTCTCATCCCCTATCCAGTACAGTTTACATCCTTTACTTAGTGGTTTTTCACCAACTCCTCTCCACCTAGTCTCAGCAAGTCCCAAGATGTCCAATTTCCTCCTTTCCATCATTTCTACAATTTCTTCTAACTTCCCAGTTAGAGTCCTTACGTTTAAGGTGCCCAGTCGTAAACCATCTCGTAATCCTTTTCCATTGCTTTGTCGGTTTCCTTTAAATCCGTTCCGTGATCCGAGGCATGTTCCCTTTTTAAAAGCAGTTGATTTATCCATTACTGGCTTGCTAGGCCTATCGCAGCTTCTCCAGAGCCCTGTTAGCCGTCACGTTTCAGGGTTCCCATAGGGCCTTCCCAGCTACCGTAGCGGTCCTGGGGCACACGAAGTCCCCGCTGTACATCGCCCCTATAGGCAGTCCCCTACTTTGTGCCGTTGCCCATCTCCCACGACTTGGACGAGGGGTTGGACTTATGGGAGACAGCTATCGATAGTGAGACTACGAATTCACAGGTGAGGTAGCATTAGCATTGACTCTGTCCCTCTGTTTCTTGACAAGGGAGAGAGCCGGATTCCAAACAGAGTTTAAACAGAAACCTCCATCCCTGTTACCGAGGTTGCTCGCTAATTTAATCTCAACTGCCTCCTTAATAACACTGTCCAAATAGCTGGACGTGCATGCCAATATCTCGGTGTTATTATATAACATTGGGTGACCAGTATCCAAGCAATGTTCGGCAATAGCAGATCTACTTGGCTGCTGTAATCGTGTGTGCCGTTTATGCTCAGTACATCGGTCCTCCACGGTCCTGATGGTTTGACCAATATATGCCATGCCGCAGCTACAAGGGATACGATATACACCCGCCTTACGCAGTCCAAGATCATCCTTAACGGAACTCAAAAGCGCTCTAATTTTAGATGGAGGTTGGAAAACGCATTTCACATCGTATTTCCGTAAAATACGACCGATCTTGTTGGACGTGTTTCCTACGTAAGGCAAAAAGGCAGTTGACTAAGGTGTTAACTCAGAACTATCATCAATCACCTGATGTACAGTTGGTCGATAGCGCAACGCACGTTCAATCTGTCTATCACTATAACCATTTTGACGAAATGTAGCTGCAAGATGGGACAGCTCAGCTGGCAAAGTCTCAGCGTCAGAAACGACATGTGCCCTGTATACCAAGGTACGTAGTACCCCTCTACGCTGTGCCGGATGGTGACATCTATTAGCCTGTAAATACAAGTCGGTGTGAGTACGTTTCCTGTATATCGTATCCCTTGTAGCTGCGGCATGGCATATATTGGTCAAACCATCAGGACCGTGGAGGACCGATGTACTGAGCATAAACGGCACACACGATTACAGCAGCCAAGTAGATCTGCTATTGCCGAACATTGCTTGGATACTGGTCACCCAATGTTATATAATAACACCGAGATATTGGCATGCACGTCCAGCTATTTGGACAGTGTTATTAAGGAGGCAGTTGAGATTAAATTAGCGAGCAACCTCGGTAACAGGGATGGAGGTTTCTGTTTAAACTCTGTTTGGAATCCGGCTCTCTCCCTTGTCAAGAAACAGAGGGACAGAGTCAATGCTACCTCACCTGTGAATTCGTAGTCTCACTATCAATAGCTCAAACTTTGGTCATCTTTGGTGGCACTAGTGTTCAGTGTGTGTGTTATCTTTCCTGCATCAGTCCGAGAACCGAGGTTTTAAATTTGCATGTACGCCGCCTGTCCTTTGCAGTTTGCCCTGAAAATGGCGGGGTGTTCTCCCGCCGAAATATCGGCGGTCGCTGAAAGTGTTACCTGGCTGAATTCCCGGAAGTTATTTGAAAGTTATATACGCCAGGAGAAACTCAGGTCTCACAGACATTGATGTGTTAATACACTTGTCAGTCTGTGCGCACTCTAGCGCCTGTAGACGAAATTAGACGACCTAGACCGTTCTGTCCCAGTAGTCCATTCCGCCTCGGCTCCCCTCCCCTGTTCCCGTGCCGCGCCATTTCATTCGCACACTGTAGGGCACGTGTCATCTGCACAGCCGCAGAACTGTGTCTTGAGGAAAGCCAGAATGTGTACTCTCTTCCGACAATACGGCACTCCCGTTGCGCAATGGTCTAAGTGTTAGACGACATGTGTAATTATTTTTTGAAGCGCCTACGTTTCTTTGAGCAGTTTTAGATTATGATTTCGCAGATATATATATTCATTTGAACTGACTGCCTTTATTTCACAGTAACGCTATTTATTTTAAGTTTTTTAAATCATCGTCTACCATTCGCTGTTTTCCTTCATTCTAAGCATTTAGATGCTCTTAGATAGGCAGGTGTTGAAATACTTTTTTCGGTCAGTATAGCTCCAACACACTTGTATTTTGTAAGTTACTACGGCCTGGCCTTCTTTTAGGATCATAAGAATAAGATACAAGCGCTCTGGACACAATGCTAATATTCGGGAGAGGCTACTTCCAAACCTTTTTCCAATCACTGTTCTTAAATTTTACGTTTTTCCTGAATCTCATGAATGAATACGATGGTAACTGCTGGTACGGGCGAGGCTGCTTGCTTTGCCACCATCGTCCAGCTGAAACACTGTCTCGAATGACCGCGACATCGCCCAGACAATTTTGCCTTCATGTCTTGTTTTGTGCCCAGGTGGGAACGGGATGACTGGTTCGAGGCGCAGTTCACCGGCCACCCGAAGTTCGCCTGCGCCAAGACCGGCTATCCTCGCGGTGACAAGTTCCCAGGCTACGACCGCAAGTTCCTCTTCAAGACTCCAGAATCTCCCAAGAACCTCTTCTGCGCACTCCGAGGTACGGATAATGATCTGCGAGCCATGATTCGGCACGTCGGTCTCAAATGGAGGTAAGGTCCACATTCATCTTACCACTACAGGAATATATCCTGAATGTAGCAACAGATAAAGAGTATAGAGCACGCTTGTACAGTATGGGAGACCAGTGTTAGTTGGCATAAGGAGTTAGTCGGCACACAGCTACTATTTTCTGACACCGTGAAATGAAAGTGCTGCGATCCTTTTAGTGGGGAGTGTCTGTAAAGGTGCGACATCCACTTTAGCTTCAGTCCGCTTGGATGGGTCATGAAGAAAGGACTACTGTGTATTTTTTTTTTTCTGATTGGTGAGTAAACTTTTTCTTCGCAGTTTTTTTATTCTGGTGAACCTGTAGACGGAATTGAGGAGCGGTTTTCGAAAGAATTGTAAACTGTTGTTACACGCACGATTATAATCTTTTGTTTCTGTTGTTTCGGATTGTGTGGTATCCATTTCGTTTTTAATATCGGCCTGGGCCTAATAGGCATAGTTAGATATGAGGTCAGTTGGCACGCCTATGAGAACTTGTCCCGCACCTATACCAACTAAATCCTCCATTACTGTCCTTTAGAAAAATAAAAGAATCCAGCTATAAGTGAAAAAGAACTTCCCAGAAAACGTCGACTGGAATTTTCTTCTAAGGATTCTGGTGACGGCTTGTCACATATTAACTTCACCGGAAATAACAACAGCTTGTCCTCCCTCAGTGACAGTTCAGAGGCTGAAGAAAGCTCCACGGTGAAGAGCTTTACCTTCAGCCTCTTGCCTAGGAGAAGGTAAGGTTCTCATTCGATAGTCCCCAGGAATCTTGGAGAACTTCAATAAGTTTCCTACATGTCACATCGAACAAGACTAGCAAGGAATCACCCATAATCTCAAGGGCCTCCTGATCACGCCGAATTTCATGTAAATGACTGTTATGGTGAAGTACCTCCCCGCCATTATCCTGAGAAGATTGTCGAAACCAATGGCAACGAAATTCGCGTATCTACCAAGGTCAAACAGAGCAAAACTGGAGATTGCCAGACAATGGGCAGATTCAGTTGTATACGACCAAAGAAAAATTGTGCGAAAATTGAACCCACCTGCTCAGATATACGGGTGATGAACTCCTACTTTTATGCCTGATTTAAAACATTGGTCTAATTCAATCTGAGTAAGTATAGGTAGCTGTAATAATTAGCAAGATTCATTTTTATTGAAGGATTTATTGTTTGTTTACATATTTAAGATCGTACTATTGTTTACACAACCAAGCAGAATTCATTTTTGTTCAAATGCGACTTCATTGGGAGGAATTTGTTTTTTGAACAATCCATTCTTTTCAAAGGGAGTTTCCCCAAATTTTGATAAAACAAAATGTTTTCCTTCGTAAATTGCTGTGATTTAAGTATCCCTATGCGTATCAGCTTATGCCAACTCGCTACTTGGGGCATACCAGCATCGGGGTTATATGGGATAGATGCAAGCTTTTAGAAAAAGTATTTTTAATGTTGTCTAGACACGTATTTAAATAATGGGTACAACATGGCTTTGCAGCCAAAAGATTAAGCAATCCACCACATTCACCAGAATCTCCGCAGTTAATGCACAAAACATTAAAATAATCAAAAGCCAAAATACATGCCAACTAGCCTTGGGCTCCCCTTCAATTGCGGTAGAAGTCCAGAAGGAAATTGAGCACGACTTTTTATATAATCCACCCCTGTTTAATGCAACATTATGCTGAATATATCATCAACCAATGGCCTATTGTAACAATATTGATAGGCGTTGCTCTACTCTATCTTGAGGCACTTTCTTTTATAAATGTCGGACTTCCGCTCCACTCTGAAAAAAAAAACACAAACTAGCTAAATTGCTTTGGTGATAACGCGAGATGCCTACACTGCCATCTTCAGTGAATTCTTTATAGAAGCGGTATTTATTTTTCTCAACCTATTTCGAAAAAAAAATATGACGTGTGTCTGTCTGTTTTGAAACTTTCTGAGGGATTATAACTGTGTATCAGCCTGGGACTCGCACCAAAAAGTACTAGAAGAACTGAAGCTGTGGGAGGTTGGTTGTGACATGCCTGGATAGCCGAGAGATATATTTATTGTCGGAATAAGTGCGCAGGTATCATCTGAAACTAAGGTACCTACATGGAGCAACAAACATCATAAATAAAAGATCTATTATCTAGTGACCTGATACATCCAACAATAGAAGTGAAACTTTATGATGCAGGCTTTCCTAAGACGCGAAAAAGGATAAAAATCACAGTTACAATATTCCGCAAGAGTTGAGGGGTTGAAACGATATGAGGTGGTCAACAATATCACATCCATAGGCAGGAACCCGCCCAAAATTAAACTAAGACGAGCCCACTTGTGCCAAAAGTTTTAGTTACTAGATTCAATTACACTAACAGTGCAGAATGTGAAAGTGGATTAAGAAGAAACTAAGTGCTTCGGCCACAGTTAGCGAGATATAAATAAATGTAGGTCACATACCCAGTGCAGATTGCGTATGATTTTTAAGGGCTTACAGACCAATAAGCACATTATGCGTTAGACAATAATTTACGTTCCTTGATGAATTTTTTAAAATGGTAAAAATTGAACGCGCCAAGATCACTACACTTCCAAAATGTAAGGGGAGAGATCGGGACTGAATGCAGGATGTGTAAGAGCTTCCCAGAGAAACTTCTGCAGCGTACTCGAAACAACTCCACTCACAAGTTGCCAAGGTCGTTTCGACTGGAGAGAGATCAGCGTGAGGCGTAGCGCCGTATACCGATCCTGCCTTGGAGGCGGTTAAGTGGGAGATGTCTCTCAGAGCTGGGTAGTGACAGATGGTGACGCGAGACTGGACACACATGTAGTTTATTTATCAGCCGATATAGGACAGTATTGGATAGGGGACCGTGATTTAGTTTCGATTGTGCCCACTAGAGTGCACTAAAGTAATAGAATGTTTTTCATAAACTGTTATAGTATTTTCATGAAGTGTTATTACGTGTTTTTGTGTATGTAAAATGTTATAAATGTGTTTTAGCAGTATGAATGATGCTTGGGTGTGGTTTAAGGTTAATATGAAGATAATTGTTTAACTTATGTAGTGGGATTTAGTGTGGGAACATTTCGAAGTATGGATGTGGACAAAGGGGATTTTTATAGAATAGATTTGTAAAGTAAGTTTATGGTGAAGGGAAATTTAATTCAGGTATAAATAACAATAGTACCTAACTTAATGCATAAGCAAACTTCAGCATATTAGATAATGACGTTGGTAAAAAGTGCAGTCGTTAGGTTTACTATTTTGCGATTGGTTATTGATGAAAAGCGCGGACTGACGCGGGAGAATGTTGTTGTGCTATTGGCTGTTGAGTAAACTGACCAATGGTAAAGCAATATTCTTCGCGCGCCTTTCTCTGCTGGTAGAAAATACTTTGAGTATTCTAGAGAGGAGTCGGAGCCTAGTCGTGAAACAGTTCGGACGTGTGTAGTAGTAGTTCCGATGGAAATGATAAGTTGCCGGATCTAGCAGTGTTTCATACATCAAAAGTGTTGTAAAGTGACGGCATAATTATTCCGATGGGTGTGTAGAAATTTCGGAATTTTTAAGTGAATTTTGTGACGAGAAAGGACATAAATTTCGCGTGGCGTATTGAGCAGGTCGGTGGCTAAAAACTGTGACTGCATTAGGTACCGACAGACTTAATATTTGTCGAGCATTCTCAATCAAAAACTATTCGTATTTTTGTAGCTATTACGTTTTCGGGAAATGGAACACCATAAACTTGCTAACGTGAGTGAAAGGGACTGTGAGTGACTGTGTTAAGACTAGCACGGGCTTGGCAGTGATACTTGTTCACCTAAGTTTCAGAATATATTAATAAGGACAGAATTTCCAACCTTTCATTTCGTGGGAAAACTTTCTCCCAAAACACAGATTAGTGACTTTAATTGCAGCCTGGTTCACGTCGAAGTACTGTAGGTTTCGCTCGGCTTCCCTACTGATGATCTTCTGAGACAATGTTCACAGGTAGGTGCAGGTGCGTCGTAAAGGGACGGAAGGAACCGCGCTGCCGCAGGTGCTATATGGAGGATGCGTATGAGATTTCTAGCGAATATTTTGCTGCCTAGTCCGGTCTACATATGCAATGGTTCTTTTGAGTATGCTGCATAAGTTTTGCTGGGAAGCCCTTACACATTCTCCATACAGTCCCGATCTCTTCCCACGCGATTTCCGTATTTTTGAAGAAAAACGCTCTTGGCTGTCAACTTGCTTTGGTCGAAGAGGTGCACGCTCGGGTACGATCATGGTTCCGTGGGCAAACGTAAACATTTTTCCATGAACGCATTGTCTCACAGTGGGCCAAGCGTATTAACAGCTCGGCGATTGCTTTTGAAATAATAAACAGCTTACTTACTGTTTTCATTTGACTGCCCCTTATAGAAACAATTAATGCAGGCCCTTCTTATCACGATGTACAGGTGGAGAAGGGACCTGGTCGGGATAGGGCCATTGAGTTATAGGACGATGATTTTCAGTAACAAAAAGGAAGTTTATTCCTTGTTCGGAATACAAATGAGCCTGCCCAGGTTGGCTTGTGAAATCTTAGTCAGCCACGGCGGTCATAAAAAGACGTTAATTTCGGCGGCAGGACGAAGGCCGCCAACTTCAGTCTGGAACCGCGTTACCGCTACGGTCGCAGGTTCGAATCCTGTCTTGGGCATGGATGTGTGTGATGTCCTTAGGTTAGTTAGGTTTAAGTAGTTCTAAGTCCAGGTGACTGATGACCTCAGATGTTAAGTCCCACAGTGCTTAGAGCCATTTTTTGAAGTCGCCAAAAAGGAAGCAAGAAAGGAATCACGTCATTGTTATCGAAAGGAGGGGCCAGAGAGAGGGTCCAGTTTGGAACCAACACTCCAGTAACGGTCAGCTATAACACGTGCTACCTCTCCTGTACTCCCTATGGGCTACCCACAAAGGGTGCAGGCTGTGAGCAGACCACGTTCCACAGGAACAAACAACATCTGCTAAAGTGGTTATCCTGCTCGGCACACAGGCCAAACTGAATTGTACTTGAACATCCCTGAAAAATAGTGAACTGCATAATTAAAAATAAAATAAAATTTGTAAAATATATGGACGAGTATACGAGCGCAGAACAAGGGTAGCGTACGTAAAGGAACAACCAAACTGGTAAACAAGAGTGGCAAAAGTATTGCTACCTGTTGACGGGAAAAACAACGTCGACAGATGCCAGTACTTTTGCCAGTCTAGTTTACCAGTTTCCTTTCTCCGTCGTGTGGGACCGATGTCCTCGCTGTTCGGTCCCCTCCCCCGAATTAATCAACCAGCCTCCTTCGTGTATTCTACTACGTGCTCTGCGCTCGCTGGTGGTACACCATGTCCTGTACTTGTCCTTCCTCGGCGTTCGGGGTCACAGCATGAAGTAAGTTCCTAGTGTTTATTGTGTATTTATTTACCCAGTCAGTCGTCCGCTTATTGTCTGGTGTCGCCTTGGCGTCGACTCAGGATTTACCGCAACTAGCCCGACTGCTGTGTTCTAAAATGTTATGTGTGCCTTCCTTTTTTTTCTGTTATGTACTACTGCGTGTAACAACTATTATTAGCTTCGGTCTCTTGTTTATTTTCAGTATCAAACCTGATGATGAGCATCTATTAGCCCGAAAATAAAAATATACTTATATGGATATGTCCGAAAGAACAGACACCATATCCATGTAAGTATAGTTCTGGCAACACCAGCCATGACCTTCTTCTTCTGTGCGGATGCAGGCATATTCACCGAACTCTTACGTGACTTGGAAAGAATGTCTTCCACGAGTAATGAGTGTGTTGGGGTGGGACACTACGAAAGTACTGTGTGGACATAGAAGGCGAGAATGTGGGTCTCGCGGGAGGCGTGCACGAGAGTCCCTGCAGTTGCGCTATCCTCCGTGCCCTCGGTGGCTCAGATGGATAGAGCGTCTGCCATGTAAGCAGGAGATCCCGGGTTCGAGTCCCGGTCGGGGCACACATTTTCACCTGTCCCCGTCGATATATATCAACGCCCGTTAGCAGCTGAAGGTATCAAAATAATTCTAATTTCGTTCGAAAATAAAAACAACCTCACAACTGAAGCGTTATTTTCAACCTATGCTATTACGCTCAGTTACGGATGTTCCTCTAGCAGGATTGTTTGTTTCTAAATACTACATTGACGTAAGACCCGATCTGAAGCGTCATGTGTAGCG
Organism: Schistocerca nitens; assembly: GCF_023898315.1. Classification (NCBI taxonomy): domain Eukaryota; kingdom Metazoa; phylum Arthropoda; class Insecta; order Orthoptera; family Acrididae; genus Schistocerca; species Schistocerca nitens. The sequence goes on along the minus strand of NC_064622.1, from coordinate 160,886,260 downwards.
ATGAACTGCGTCCTTTAAGTTCCCAAGTAAGCAGCGGGATTTTGGCTCGATTAATTTCATACATTAAGTATTCCTATTTATGTACACTCTGTGTCCCTGTTCCTTTAGGACTGTGGCCATGAAAAATAAAAGTCGTGGATTACATTCACAAAATCACGGTATTTATGCAAACTAGTCTCCCCCTGAATCAAAACACAACTAAAATCGTTTTAAGTTGTTTTTGAAACAGTCACTGCAGTCCTTTTTCTGGAGTTGCATTTAGTACCGAGGTACAATTTTCTCGGATGTCCGTCACTGCGTCATAACGGTGTTCTTTAATTGCCACCTTCGATTCGGGGAACAACCAGAAGTCGGCTGGGGGCAAGTCCATCGGACACAGTGGGTGATCCAGGACTGTGATCCATTTGCTGACGAAAAACTCGTGCACGAACTTTGCTTTGTGGACTGGGGTGTAGTCATGGAGGAGCAACCACGAACCAACCTCTCGGTATTCGAATTCGACGTACTCTCGCCCACAAACGCTGGAACACTCATGAAACTTGTTGCCTCGCTTCTCCACTGACATTTTCCAACGACTGTCAGACACGTACTGTCACATTTTGCGGCTTGCTACAGTAATACTAGCGCTTTGACTTTCTACACATCTGATTTTGAAACTTCAACGGTTGTAACGCAGAAAACTCTCTACGAGATAGCACCGCAGTTTGAATTTCACTCAAGCAGTCCTAACGGAACTGGGACACACTTTGTGTGTGTGCTCAGGTTGGGTGAGAGGACGGCCTACTGAAAATTAAAGCTATCCAATATTGTGCAGAACGGATGCTAACGACAGAGAAGGCAAGCCGTCGAAGGAAATCCTTCGCGGGGGAATGATAAGGCTGCAAGGAGAGGTCAGATGGTAAAAAAAGGCGAATTCTTCTGGGGTTCCTTTGAAAAAGGCACGACCGATATCATTCCTCCTCTTTTCCATACCGAGATTGTGAGGCATTTATAGTGGCTGCTTGTTCGTCGGGAAGTAAAACCCTCAATTTTCTCCTTCCTCTTTTATTCAAGATGGGCTATCATCTGCATCTGATGCTTTACTTCCTTCGGCCATCTTGCGTAATCTTGCTTTCTAGGCGGCAGAGAACCTCAATCTTCATTTTATTAACGTTGATTTCGACAGCCGCTAAGAGTTTATTGAAGGTTAAACTCAAGCTTCCACGGAGACTATAAACATTTGTGAAAATTAAAAAAAAAAAAAGAACCTAGCGCCAATTAGACACATTTTAGTATTAATCGCAACTGTCAAGTCAGCCTAATCAACGAAGGCCAAAATTAGTCGATTAGAGGCAAAAATTGTATAACCGCAAATTTTTGCACAGTGCTGGGAGGAAGCGTCCTGAAGAACATGCTAAAAATCGTGACTGATGGAGTGCAAGCGTTGGGCTGGAGTGAGTTTAAAGATCACTTTTTAATGTTTTTCTCGAATAATAAAACCGGGGCTTCTAACAAAAATGTTTCCCAGTACGAAATCAAAACTATTTTAAATTTCGTTCACAAAAAAGGCTCATTTATTTTTTTCTAGGACTAACAATTTTTGCGTTCAGGCGACAGAAAAAAATGCAGATTATTAAAAATATTGTTCTAACGGTGTAAAATTAATGAAGTCTTAACCCCACAAATATTAACCACATCTAAGTCCAGGAGAGCCGTGTTAAGGGATAAACTGCGTTCTGGGGATATAGCAGGCGTAGGGGAGGGGGGGGGGGGAGGTAGTAGGTAGAAGCGCTATAGGTCGCCGGATTGTGTTCATTCATTTCTGTGAAACTGAAAATAAATCCACTACGTAAACAGGAGCTCAATGAAGTTATTTAGTCTATTCACATAACAGAACTGGTCAGCAAATGCTTTAATACTCTGCGATTTTTGTATCTGATAAACACGAAAACTATTGGTTCTAGAGAAAAATTGAACAGGACTCTTTTCGTAGGAGATTTAATGTGGTTTCATTTTGTACGGGGAAATATTTTTGCTAGAAACCGTGGTTTTCGAGTTATTCCACAAAAAATTAAAAATTAATTTTAATCCACTACCTCCCCAACGTTCACGTCCCGCAGGCCAGGGCACACAGGGCAAAAATTTGCGGCTACACGATTTTTCCCCTAATTTTCCTTCAGTGACTGGACTAATTGATCATAGCACATAGTTCCGTGTCAGTATTCATGAAGAGACACCATCTGCTTACAAGAAATAAGAACATATATGAAGGGCTTATTTCAATAGTGGTACAAGTCCATTACCTCCACTTTTCTGCCTATAATGCTTCTGCAATTAATGATCCAAACAAACAGAAAGAAAGGTTCATCTCTAGCAAGAAGCCATAGGCTTGAATATTTCTGGTATCTCAACTACAGACTTTTCAGAGCTCATTTACCTTTAGGGCGCTGTATCTCACAATGAACAAAAATGGCCTTGTACCACTACTGAAATAAGCCCTTCATATGTAGGTGGACAAGTGTGCCAAGAAGTAAGACGTATACACTAATGTACGGGTAAGCATACTCCATCAAAGGCATTCTACATTTATCTTCGATAGCGTCTGAATGTTACTGGTGTTCTTTGTATGCAAATGCTAAAATGTCCGTTGTGCATATGTACGCCAAAATGTAAACGTTGTCAGTACTGAAATTTTGTTGACTTGCATCTATATGCTAGAATCACTTAACAAACACTTAAAATTCAAAATGATTGTCCAATTATCATCTCGTTGCTGGAGGACACATAGGTTACTAGACACGTATAAATAATATCTCCTGGATTCCAAATCTTTAATCAGCAAGATCCTATGTTGCTTCTCCTCATCTTCCACAGTGGTATTGTCCTCCAAACCTTCGGTAGTCTAGATAAAGCATTTGCGACGTGGTTATGTTCTCCTTTTACGTATACTACTCTGAAATCATATTCTTGTAAAGCCAAGGTCCAGCGTGAAGTAGTACACGGTAGTGCGTTCTCCAAACAAGTATTAGTGGAATTTTCGAAACGCCCACACAACCGCCAAACCTTCCAATTCCATTGTTGTGTATGAGCGCTCGCGACATGATAACACGCGTCTTGCGTACGCTATGGGACAGAACGCTGGCTGTTTATTGATGTCCTTTATTTGAAACAAACAGCAAAATAACCAACCCTCGATGAATCAGTCTTAAAACCAAACTCCAAAGTCATATCTGGGTAGTGTAACAATTTTGCATCCGCAAAAGTGTCTTTGATGAGTAGGAATGCAACTTCAGTCATTTTTCTACCTCCACAGTACGTTTTTTCGTAGAAGCTGGCGTAAGGGCTCTGCATTCATCAACTGTATGTTTAAAATTCGCCCATAGAAGGTCGTCATTCCTGTGAAAGATTTTAGCTGCTCGTTGTTTGATGGTGTAGGAAAATTCTTGATGGCACTCACTATCGCTGAATCAGGAAGTATTCCCTTATTGTTTATTATATGCCCATTTAGGTTGAGTGGTACCACACAGATGCTGAAATTTGTTAATGCTTCAGAGGATAATCGCACGAATCGGTGCAGAGTCTCTACGAATTGTAATATTATTGTAATATTCGAGCTGCCAGTACCAGAGATGATGCGCTACCGTAATTGGGACGACAACGCTTTTTGACGAGATGACAACGATCTTTGCTATGAAAAAAAAGCATCTTGCTTAGTTGGCAATTGTTGGAGGTAAGAAACAACTATTGGAGATAGTTTTTTTAGAGTCAGGTAAGTTTGCATGTAGGTTAGACGTAATTCGAAGCGTAGAGGAGATACAACTTATGACTCTTCAAGCTTCCCCGGCGGATGTGTCGTAAATAGGCTTTACGGGTTTGTCGCCGGATCACGTTGTGCAAGTTCCACAATATTTCCTCGGAGCAACTGTCCGACATCTTCAGCCGGTTCAACATTGCTGGTGGCTAGGTACGGCATCTAACTTGACCTTTGACTTTGACTCAGATAAGGCAGGTACTGCGTTTAAATTCTCTTTTGATTTTTTGCCTCAATGCACAGATATTAAAAATTTCTACCTGTCTAATATAAAAATCTGTGAAAAAATTTGACTATAGATAAAATGTTTTCTTTGTAGCTGCTGTAAGGAGATAACGGACTAGTTACAGGGTGTGTTCACGGTCGGAGGTTTCCATTTCTCTGCCTCTCAGAGAACGCCAGGCAAATTCGGAGAAAACTGCTACAACTCGCGATGAAGACTCTGTCTCTCGTGGCAGCTAAAGTGCTCACAGTCGCAGTAAGATTTTCTGGAAATGCTTTCCGAATGAGAAGGTTGAACAACGGTGGCAGTATGATATCTTCTTACTAACAAAATGTTTAACAGAGAAATATGCCTTGAACCATAGCCTAATGTCTATAAAACAAAAAATCACTGAAAACGTAAATACCGTGCATTGTATGGTTAAGTCCGAGTTATTACTTTGGTGCTACAGAAGAATGCTGAACATTAGATGGGTAGATCACATAACTAATGAGAAGGTATTGAATAGAATTGGGAAGAAGAGAAATTTGTGGAATAATTTGACTAGAAGAAGGGAGCGGTTGGTACGACATATTCTGAGGCATCAAGGGATCACCAGTTTAGTATTGGAGGGCAGCGTGGAGGGTAAAAATCGTAGAGGGAGACCAAGAGATGAATACACTAAACAGATTCAGAAGGATGTAGTTTGCAGTAGGTACTGGGAGATGAATAAGCTTGCACAGGATAGAGTAGCATGGAGAGCTGCATCAAACCAGTCTCTGGACTGAAGACAACAACAACAACAACAACAACATTCCATGCTCATTCGGTACAGAGCCGCCGAACGTAGTGGAAACGTGTCAGTATGCCTTGTCGACATCAAAGGACCCAATATCAGCATGTGAGTGAGTTCGAACAGGGCAGGACGATTTGTCTACATAAAAAGAGGTTTCTCATACGATGACTTTGCGGCTCGCTCTGGGCGCGCTGCAGTGACAGCGATGCAGGTGTGGAAGCAGTGGATGAGAGGAGGTTGCACTCAATGGCTAGGAGGTACTGGACCACTCACTGTGACCATAGCGCACGATGAGTGTGATTTTTTCCGCATAGCTGAAACGAACAAAACAGCTTCTCCTACAAAGTTGGTTCGCCATTGGCTCACTGCATTGGATGTGGATATGGCTGCGACGGCGGTTGGAGGCTGTCTGCCGAGGGTTGGACTGGGTGTGTGGGTGCCATTGCATCGGCTTCCATTGATCAGGAACCAGAAAACAGAAACCGATATTGTAGTGCCTGTGTCATCCAGAATTACAAGGTACAACATTTTAGGCTTTAACGAAACAAATCGGTTACACATGTATCATTCAAAGTATTTTCCATCGCTGGCCACTACTTTCTTCCAACTTTCGGGCAGTGTACGAATCCCGCGTCGAAAAAATTGTTCATCTTTTGAAGCGATCCACGAATCGATCCAATTTGTGACTTCTTTATGAGGTCGCAAGTGTTGGTCAGCCAGGGCATGCGCCATTGATCCGAACCGGTGATTGTCAGAGGGAACAATGTCTACAGGCCGGCCGTGTGGCCGAGCGGTTCTAGTCGCTTCATTCTCGAACCGCTCGACCGCTACGGTCGCAGGTTCGAATCCTGCCTCGGTCATGGATGTGTGTGATGTCCTTAGGTTAGTTAGGTTTAAGTAGTTCTAAGTTCTGGGGGACTGATGACCTCAGATGTTAAGTCCCATAGTGCTCAGAGCCATTTTTGAACAATGTCTAGAGAATACGGCGGGTGGGGTAGGACCTCCCATTTTAACGTTTCCAAGTACGTTTTGACCTCTTTTGCAACGTGGGGTCGAGCGTTGTCGTGCTGCAAAACCATTTTATCGTGCCTCTTGCTATATTGCGGCCGTCTGTCTTTTAATGCTCTGATCAAAGACATTAATTGCGTTCGATAACGAGCCCCTGTGATTTTTTCACATGGTTTTAACACCTCATAGTACACGACGCCTAGCTGCTCCCACCAAATGCAGACCATGATCTTGGAGCCGTGAATATTCGGTTTGGCCGTCGACGTAGAAGCATGGCCGGGATATCCCCACGATTTTTTGCGGTGAGGGTTGTCGTAATGAACCCATTTCTCGTCCTGGGTCACAATGCGATGCAGAAATCCCTTCCGTTTTTGCCTCTGAAGCAAATCTTCACAAACACACAAACGCCGTTCAACGTCTCTTGGTTTCAGCTCATACGGGACCCCAGTTCCTTCTTTCTGGATCATGCCCATAGCCTTGAGGCGTTTTGAAATGGCTTGTTGTCACTCCCACTAATCGTGCCAATTCTTCTTGAGTTTGACGCGAGTCTTCACTCGGCAATATCTTCAATTCTGCATCTTCGAAAACATTCTCTCTTCCACCACTATGCCGGTGTACGTCCTTACCATACGTACTTGAGAGCATTCGATGAGGCTCAGCATCTGTTTTCTTCATAATAAAACAAAACAGTAACACCTGCCGCAAATGACGAGAATTAGGCTCGTAAATTGACATTTTCAATCAAGAACAGTTTTATGATGCAGACACAAATCGACTAATGTTTGAATGAGGTTATGTTGACTGTGGTCCAAGCTAACTGCCTGGTGTCTGCGATATGTTTCTTTCGACCGCTATTTACCGTGGTCGCCACCTATCGGCAAACGGCAGAAGCAAAGTTGTACACCTTTTACGATTCAGTGTTCGTTCGGACCAGAAAGTCCTCAGATTGCAATGTGAACGTGAAAGGTGTTACTGGTGTTCTGAATGGGATAATGTAGCGTTTTTGGACGAGTCCTGTTTCAGTTTTTGCTACTGTGATGGCCACATACATGTTAGATGCTGCAGTGGTGAATGTAGTTGAACAGACTGTATTGTTGGGCGGCATAATTGGCAAACGTCAAGTGTGATAATTTGGAGCATCATTGGCTATAGCATGCAGTGTCGCCTCACTTATACTGATGAAAATATGAGCACCAATTGTTGCTTTGGGAAGGTTATAGAGCAAGGAATGTCCACATGCTATATTTCAGCAGGGCAATGCCCAAACACGTGTGGTAACAAGGTGTAAGCCATCTCGTCGGCCAGTGCGACCTAGCGGTTCTAGGTGCTTCAGTCTGGAACCGCGCGACCGCTACGGTCGCAGGTTCGAATCCTGCCTCGGGCATGGATGTGTATGATGCCCTTTGGTTAGTTAGGTTTAAGTAGTGCTAAGTTCTAAGGGACGGATGACCTCAGATGTTAAGTCCCATAGTGCTCAGAGCCATTTGAACCATTTTTCTAAGCCATCTTCGAAGAATTATGGATGTCACTGCTTCCCTGGCCTGCAAATTCACCTGGCGTGTCACACATCGACCATGTCTGGAATACGATCGGTCGGCAACTTGTTTGTTCTGGCCTTCATGCAAACACTATCGATGTTTTGTGAATGCACCTACAAACCACATGGCAGTGTATTCCCCAGCAGCATATACGAGCCTCGATTCCATGTCAACACCCTGATTGCAGCATGTGGCAACTTCACGCGCTACAGAATTCTCACGGTCACTGACTATTATCAGTGGTCACTGACGCTCATCATTAATTGTAATTACACATGTCCTTCTCGATGTTGCAATTTTCACGAACAGTAGAGTATCTATTCCAGTGACCTTGTACTACATGCCAAGTATCAACCAGTACGTTTCCTGCAGGGGGTAACGAAATCAGTGTTTACATGTCTAGTAAGATCCGAAGTGCTAAGAGGTTTTAGTGCGAACGTAAAACAATGAAAATGGTGGGAAGCATACTTAACACATGCTGGAAATAGGTTAATGATTCGAAAAATGTAGATGAATTTTACGTAATGTTTGTTGAACAGCGCGCGCTCGCTGCGCCGCGGCGGCATGATAGTGGAGGTGTCGGCGCCGGAGGTGCGGTGCGTGCCGCGCCCCCGGCTGCTGGCGTCGCTCTTCGACCTGGTGGTGGTGGCCGGACGCGCCCCCCACCACGCCGCCTGGTGCCTGCTATTGCAGTCACCGCCCCCGCCACACGACGCCTACCGCCCACGCTTCCCGCAGCCCACCGGCGGCGCTCTGGCCATCAGGTATGTATTGCTGCTCCTGTGAACTAGACACCACAAACGGAACGATTATGACTTTCCTGTTGCGGGTTGCATGCATTTGAAATCGAGGCGCCGCTCTTACGTCTGTCCTACACTACTGACCATTAAAATTGCTACACCACGAAAATGACGTGTTAAAGACGCGAAATTTAACCGACAGGAAGAAGATGCTGTCATATGCAAATGATTAGCTTTTCAGAGCATTCACACTAGGTTGGCGCCGGTGGCGACACCTGCAACGTGCTGACATTTGGAAAGTTTCCAACCGATTTCTCATACACAAACAGCAGTCCACCGGCGTTGCCTGGTGAAACGTTGTTGTGATGCCTCGTGTAAGGAGGAGAAATGCATACCATCACGTTTCCGACTTTGATAAAGGTCGGATTGTAGCCTATCGCAATTGCGGTTTATCGTACCGCGACATTGCTACTCGCGTCGGTCGAGATCCAATGACTGTTAGCAGAATATGGAATCGGTGGGTTCAGAAGCGTAATACGGAACGCCGTGCTGGATCCCAATGACCTCGTATTACTAGCAGTCGAGATGACAGGCATCTTATCCGCATGGCTGTAACGGATCGTGCAGCCACGTCTCGATTCCTGAGTCAACAGATGGGGACGTCTGCACGACAACAACCATCTGCACGAACAGTTCGACGATGTTTGCCGCAGTATGGACTATCAGCTCGGAGACCGTGGCTGCGGTTACCCTTGACGCTGCAACACAGACAGGAGCGCCTACGATGGCGTACTCAACGACGAACCTGGGTGCACGAATGGCAAAACGTCATTTTTTCGGATGAATCCAGGTTCTGTTTACACCATCATGATTGTCGCATCCGTGTTTGGCGACATCGCGGTGAACGCACATTGGAAGCGTGTATTCGTCATCGCCATGCTGGCGTATCACCCGGCGTGATGGTATGAGGGGCCACTGGTTACACGTCTCGGTCACCTCTTGTTCGCATCGACGGCACTTTGAACAGTGGACGTTACATTTCAGATGTGTTACGACCCGTGGCTCTACCCTTCATTCGATCCCTGCGAAAACCTACATATTAGCAGGATAATGCACGACCGCATGTTGCAGGTCCTGTACGGGCCTTTCTGGATACAGAAAATGTTCGACCGCTGCCCTGGCCAGCACGTTCTCCAGATCTCTCACCAATTGAAAACGTCTGGTCAACGGCGGCCGAGTAACTGCCTCGTCACAATACGCCAGTCATTACTCTTGATGAACTGTGGTATCGTGTTGAAGCTGCATGGGCAGCTGTACCTGTACACGCCATCCAAGCTGTGTTGGACTCAATGCGCAGGCCTTTCAAGGCCGTTATTACGGCCAGAGGTGGTTGTTATGGGTACTGATTTCTCAGGATCTATGCACCCAAATTGCGTGAAAATGTAATCACATGTCAGTTCTAGTATAATATATTTGTCCAATGAATACCCGTTTATCATCTGCATTTGTTCTTGGTGTAGCAATTTTAATGGCCAGTAGTGTATAATAGCCGCCTTCCTTCCCGCCGTAGTATCGCGAGTGTGACGAATCTGAAAACGATGCTCTTGCGATAGCTTCCTACTCGTTCTCTCCTACTGAAGTGTGCAGGACTGTAAGGCTAGTCTTGACTTAATGTGACTGACTGCCCGCATCAGATGGACTCTAAGGAAGCTGTAAGGAAATTAAATATTAAAATAAATTTATGGCAGTCTTCAAAAGCGTTGTACACATTTACACTCAACCAAGCATATATACACTCCTGGAAATGGAAAAAAGAACACATTGACACCGGTGTGTCAGACCCACCATACTTGCTCCGGTCACTGCGAGAGGGCTGTACAAGCAATGATCACACGCAAGGCACAGCGGACACACCAGGAACCGCGGTGTTGGCCGTCGAATGGCGCTAGCTGCGCAGCATTTGTGCACCGCCGCCGTCAGTGTCAGCCAGTTTGCCGTGGCATACGGAGCTCCATCGCAGTCTTTAACACTGGTAGCATGCCGCGACAGCGTGGACGTGAACCGTATGTGCAGTTGACGGACTTTGAGCGAGGGCGTATAGTGGGCATGCGGGAGGCCGGGTGGACGTACCGCCGAATTGCTCAACACGTGGGGCGTGAGGTCTCCACAGTACATCGATGTTGTCGCCAGTGGTCGGCGGAAGGTGCACGTTCCCGCCGACCTGGGACCGGACCGCAGCGACGCACGGATGCACGCCAAGACCGTAGGATCCTACGCAGTGCCGTAGGGGACCGCACCGCCACTTCCCAGCAAATTAGGGACACTGTTGCTCCTGGGGTATCGGCGAGGACCATTCGCAACCGTCTCCATGACGCTGGGCTACGGTCCCGCACACCGTTAGGCCGTCTTCCGCTCACGCTCCAACATCGTGCAGCCCGCCTCCAGTGGTGTCGCGACAGGCGTGAATGGAGGGACGAATGGAGACGTGTCGTCTTCAGCGATGAGAGTCGCTTCTGCCTTGGTGCCAATGATGGTCGTATGCGTGTTTGGCGCCGTGCAGGTGAGCGCCACAATCAGGACTGCATACGACCGAGGCACACAGGGCCAACACCCGTCATCATGGTGTGGGGAGCGATCTCCTACACTGGCCGTACACCACTGGTGATCGTCGAGGGGACACTGAATAGTGCACGGTACATCCAAACCGTCATCGAACCCATCGTTCTACCATTCCTAGACCGGCAAGGGAACTTGCTGTTCCAACAGGACAATGCACGTCCGCATGTATCCCGTGCCACCCAACGTGCTCTAGAAGGTGTAAGTCAACTACCCTGGCCAGCAAGATCTCCGGATCTGTCCCCCATTGAGCATGTTTGGGACTGGATGAAGCGTCGTCTCACGCGGTCTGCACGTCCAGCACGAACGCTGGTCCAACTGAGGCGCCAGGTGGAAATGGCATGGCAAGCCGTTCCACAGGACTACATCCAGCATCTCTACGATCGTCTCCATGGGAGAATAGCAGCCTGCATTGTTGCGAAAGGTGGATATACACTGTACTAGTGCCGACATTGTGCATGCTCTGTTGCCTGTGTCTATGTGCCTGTGGTTCTGTCAGTGTGATCATGTGATGTGTCTGACCCCAGGAATGTGTCAAGAAAGTTTCCCCTTCCTGGGACAATGAATTCACGGTGTTCTTATTTCAATTTCCAGGAGTGTAGATATTTTTTTCTCCTTTTTGTTTTTTGACTCATCAGTCTTCTGACTGGTTTGATGAGGCCCACCATGAATTCCTCTCTGTGTCAACCTCTTTATCTCAGAGTTGCACTTGCAACCTATGTCCTCAAATATTTTCTGAATGTATTTCAACCTCTGTCTCCCACTACAGTTTTTACCGCACTATAGCACCCTCTAGTACTATGGAAACTGTCCTATGATACCTTAACAGACGTCCTACCATCTTGTTATTGTTTTCTATATACTCGCATTCCTTTCCATGACGATTTTGCTGAGAATATCCTTATTTCTTTCCTTAGAACCACATCTCAAATGTTTTGGCTCTCTTCCGTTTCGGTTTTCCCACTATCCACGTTTCACTACCATAAAATGCTGTACCCCAAACGTACATTCTCAGAAGTTTCTTCCTCAAATTGTATGATATTAGTAGAGTTCTCTTGGCCAGGAATGCCCTTTTCGCCAGTGCTACCATGCTTTTCATGTCCTCGTTTCTCCGTCCATCATGGGTTATTTTGCTGCCTAGTTAGCAGAACTCCTTAATTTATCGACTTTGTGACCACCAGTTCTGATGTTAAGTTTCTCGCTGTTCTTATTTCTACTACTTCTCATTACCTTCGTCTTTTTTTCAGTTCACTCTCAATCCATATTCTGCATTCATTAGACTGTTCATTCCATTGAGCAGAGCCTTTAATTCTTGTTCACTTTCACTGAGAACAGCAAGAGCTTCAATGAAACTTGTCACTGATAGTCTTTCACCTTATATTTTTTCCCACTCTTGAACCTATCTTTTATTTCCGTCATTGCTTCTTCGCTATATACAGAAGGGGCGAAAAGACTACATCCCTATCTTACATAGCATACATTCGTGTGCTTCGTCCTTGGTCTGTCAGTTTTATTATTCCCTCTTGGTTCTTGAACGTACTATGTGTTACACGTCTTTACCTATAGCTTACCCCTATTTTTCTCAGAATTTCAAGCATCTTACACCATTTTACATTATCAAATGCTTTTTCCAGGTCGACGGATCCTGTGAACGTGTCTTGATTTTTCTGTAGCCTTATTTCCGTTATCAACCGCATCGTCAGAACTGCCTCTCTGGCGCCTTTACCTTCCTTAAAGCCAAATTGATCTTTTCCATTCTTCTGAATTTTATTCTACACCTACATTTATACTCCGCAAGCCACTCAACGGTGTGTGGCGGACGACACTTTACGTGCTACTGTCATTACCTCGCTTTCCTGCTCCAGTCGCGTATGGTTCGCGGGAAGAACGACTGCCGGAAAGCCTCCGTGCGCGCTTGAATCTCTCTAATTTTACATCTGTGATCTCCTCGGGAGGTATAAGTAGGGGGAAGCAATATATTCGCTACCTCATCCAGAAATGCACCCTCTAGAGACATGGACAGCAAGCTACACCGCGATGCAGAGCGCCTCTCTTGCAGAGTCTGCCACTTGAGTTTGCCAAACATCTCCGTAACGCTATCACGCTTACCAAATAACCCTGTGACGAAACGCGCCGCTCTTCTTTCGATCTTCTCTATCTCCTCTGTCAACCCGACCTGGTACGGATCCCACACTGATGAGCAATACTCAAGTATAGGTCGAACGAGTGTTTTGTAAGCCACCTCCTTTGTTGATGGACTACATTTTCTGAGGACTCTCCCAATGAATCTCAACCTGGCACCCGCCTTACAAATAATTAATTTTATATGATCATTCCAGTTCAAATCATTCCGTACGCATACTCCCAGATATTTTACAGAAGTAACAGCTCCCATTGTTTGTTCCGCTATCATATGTTGTTGTTGTTGCTGTGGCCTTCAGTCCTGAGACTGGTTTGATGCAGCTCTCCATGCTACCCTATCCTGTGCAAGCTTCTTCATCTCCCAGTACCTACTGCAACCTACATACTTCTGAATCTGCTTAATGTAGTCATCTCTTGGTCTCTCTCTACGATTTTTACCCTCCAGCTGCCCTCCAATGCTAAATTTGTGATCCCTTGATGCCCAACATGTCCTACCAACCGGTTCCTTCTTCTCGTCAAGTTGTGCCACAAACTCCTCCCCAATTCTGTCAATACCTCCTCATTAGTTATGTGATCTACCCATCTAATCTTCAGCATTCTTCTGTAGCACCATATTTCGAAAGCTTCTATTCTCTTCTTGTCCAAACTATTTATCGTCCAAGTTTCACTTCCATACATGGCTACACTCCATACAAGCTTCTATTCTCTTCTTGTCCAAAATATTTATCGTCCATGTTTCACTTCCATACATGGCTACACTCCATACAAATACTTTCAGAAACGACTTCCTGACACTTAAATCTATACTCGATGTTAAAAAATTTCTCTTCTTCAGAAACGCTTTCCTTGCCATTGCCAGTCTACATTTTATATCTTCTCTACCTCGACCATCATCAGATATTTTGCTCCCCAAATAGCGAAACTCCTTTACTACTTTAAGTGTCTCATTTCCTAATCTAATTCCCTCAGCATCACCCGACTTAATTCGACTACATACCATTATCCTCGTTTTGCCTTTGTTGATGTTCATCTTATATCCTCCTTTCAAGACGCTGTTCATTCCATGCAACTGCTCTTCCAAGTCCTTTGCTGTCTCTGACAGAATTACAATATCATCGGCGAACCTCAAAGTTTTTATTTCTTCTCCATGGATTTTAATACGTATTCCGAATTTTTCTTTTGTTTCCTTTACTGCTTGCTCAATATACAGATTGAATAACACTGGGGAGAGACTACAACTCTGTCTCACTCCCTTCCCAACCGCTACTTCCCTTTCATGCCCCTCTACTCTTATAATTGCCATCTGGTTTCTGTACATATTGTAAATAGCCTTTCGCTCCCTGTATTTTGCCCTTGCCACCTTTAGAATTTGGAAGAGAGTATTCCAGTTAACATTGTCAAAAGCTTTCTCTAAGTCTACAAATGCTAGAAACGTATGTTTGCCTTTCCTTAATCTATCTTCTAAGATAAGTCGTAAGGTCAGTATTGTCTCACGTGTTCCAATATTTCTACGGAATCCAAACTGATCTTCCCCGATGTCGGCTTCTACCAGTTTTTCCATTCCTCTGTAAAGAATTCGTGTTAGTATTTTGCAGCTGCGACTTATTAAACTGATAGTTCGGTAGTTTTCACATCTGTCAATACCTGCTTTCTTTGGGATTGGAATTATTATATTCTTCTTGAAGTCTGAGTGTACTTCGCCTATCTCATACATCTTCTTCACCAGATGGTAGAGTTTTGTCTGGACTGGCTCTCCCAAGGCCGTCAGTAGTTCTAATGGAATGTTGTCTACTCCCGGGGCCTTGTTTCGACTCAGGTCTTTCAGCGCTCTGTCAAACTCTTCACGCAGTATCGTATATCCCACTTCATCGTCATCTACATTCTCTTCCATTTCTATAGTATTGTCCTCAAGTACATCGCCCTCGTATAGACCCTCTATATACTCCTTCGCCGGCCGCGGTGGTTTAGCGGTTCTAGGCGCTTCAGTCCGGAACCGCGCGACTGCTACGGTCACAGGTTCGAATCCTGCCTCGGTCATGGATGTGTTGTAGGCAGTACCTATCTTACTCCTAGTGAGATAGGCCTCTACATCCTTACATTTGTCCTCTAGCCATCCCTGCTTAGCCATTTTGCACTACCTGTCGATCTCATTTTTGAGACGTTTGTATTTCTTTTTGCTGCTTCATTTACTGCATTTTTATATTTTCTCCTTTCATCAATTAAATTCAATATTTCTTCTGTTACCCAAGGATTTCTATTAGCCCTCGTCTTTTTACCTACTTGATCCTCTGCTGCCTTCACTACTTCATCCCTCAGAGCTACCCATTCTTCTTCTACTGTACTTCTTTCCCCCACTGCTGTCAATTTTTCCCTTATGCTCTCCCTGAAACTCTGTACAACCTCTGGTTTAGTCAGTTTATCCAGGTCCCATCTCCTTAAATTCCCATCTTTTTGCAGTTTCTTCAATTTTAATCTGCAGTTCATAACCAATAGATTGTGGTCAGAGTCCACATCTGCCCATGGAAATGTCTTACAATTTAAAACCTGGTTCCTAAATCTCTGTCTTACCATTATATAATATATCTGATACCTTTTAGTATCTCCGGGATTCTTCCATGTATACAACCTTCTTTTATAATTCTTGAACCAAGTGTTAGCTATGATTAAGTTATGCTCTGTGCAAAATTCTACCAGACGGCTTCCTCTTTCATTTCTTAGCCCCCATCCATATTCATCTACTATGTTTCCTTCTCTCTCTTTTCCTACACTCGAATTCCAGTCATCCATGACTATTAAATTTTCGTCTCCCTTCACTATCTGAATAATTTCTTTTATCTCATCATACATTTCATCAATTTCTTCATCATCTGCAGAGCTAGTTGGCATATAAACTTGTACTACTGTAGTAGGTGTGGGTTTCGTGTCTATCTTGGCCACAATAATGCGTTCACTATGCTGTTTGTAGTAGCTTACCCGCATGCCTATTTTTTTATTCATTATTAAACGTACTCCTGCATTACCTCTATTTGATTTTGTATTTGTAACCCTGCATTCACCTGACCAAAAGTCTTGTTCCTCCTGCCACCGAACTTCACTAATTACGACTATATCTAACTTTAACCTATCCATTTCCCTTTTTAAATTTTCTAACCTGCCTGCTTGATTAAGGGATCTGACATTCAACGCTCCGATCCGTAGAACGCCAGTTTTCTTTCTCCTGATAACAACGTTCTCTTGAGTAGTCCCCGCCCGGAGGTCCGAATGGGGGACTATTTTACCTCAGTAATATTTTACGCAAGAGGACACCATCATCATTTAACCATACAGTAAAGCTGCATGCCCTCGGGAAAAATTACGACTGTAGTTTCCCCTTGCTTTCAGCCGTTCGCAGTACCAGCACAGCAAGGCCGTTTTGGTTATTGTTACAAGGCCAGATCAGTCAATCATCCAGACTGTTGCCCCTGCAACTACTGAAAAGTCTGCTGCCCCTCTTCAGGAACCACACGTTTGTTTGGACTCTTAACAGATACCCATCCGTTGTTGTTGCTCCTACGGCACGGCCATCTGTATCGCTGAGGCACGCAAGCCTCCCCACCAACGGCAAGGTCCATGGTTCATGGTGGGGGAGGGAGGGGGGCGCTATCATATAATCATACGATAAAGGATCCTTCTTTCTGTGTATTCGCAATACATCGCAATACATTACATTTGTCTATGTTAAAGGTCAGTTGCCACTCCCTGCACCAAGTGCCTATCGGCTGCAGATCTTCCTGCATTTCGCTGCAATTTTCTAATGTTGCAACTTCTCTGTATACTACAGCATCATCCGCGAAAAGCCACATGGAACTTCCGACACTATCTTTTAGGTCATTTATATATATTGTGAAAAGCAATGGTCCCATAACACTCCCCTGTGGCACATCAGAGGTTACTTTAACGTCTGTAGACGTCTCTCCATTGAGAACAACATGCTGTGTTCTGTTTGCTAAGAACTCTTCAATCCAGCCACACAGTTGGTCTGATATTCCGTAGGCTCTTACTTTGTTTATCAGGCGACAGTGCGGAACTGTATCGAATGCCTTCCGGAAGTCAAAGAAAATGGCCTCTACCTGGGAGCCTGTATCTAATATTTTCTGGGTCTCATGAACAAATAAAGCGAGTTGCGTTCCACACGATCGCTGTTTCGGGAATCCATGTTGATTCCTACAGAGTAGATTCCGGGTTTCCAGAAATGACATGATACGCGAGCAAAAAACATGTTCTAAAATTCTACAACAGATCGATGTCAGAGATATAGGCCTATAGTTTTGCGCATCTGCTCGACGACCCTTCTTGAGAACTGGAACTACCTGTGCTCTTTTCCAATCATTTGGAACCTTCCGTTCCTCAAGAGATTTTCGGTACACCGTTGTTAGAAGGGGGGCAAGTTCTTTCGCGTACTCTGTGTAGAATCGAATTGGTATCCCGTCAGGTCCAGTGGACTTTCCTCTATTGAGTGATTTCAGTTGCTTATTCTTGTCAGCATCTACGATGCATAGGCTGTTAAGCTGATTGTGCGATAATTCCCTCATTTGTTAGCGCTTGCAATCTTTGGTATTCTGTGCGTAATGTTTTTTCGCAGGTCAGATGGATTATCGCCAGACTCATGCATTCTACGCATCAAAGTGAATAGACATTTTGTTGCCACTTCCCCCAATGATTTTAGAAATTCTGATGGAATGTTGCCTATCCCTTCTTCATTATTTAGTCTTGGGTCTTCCAAAGCTGTTTTAAATTCTGATTCTAATAGTGAGGCCCTTAGCTCTTGTACATCGACTCCTGTTGCTTGACATGAATGTAGACAATGAGAGGGCTGGCAGAGTGAGTCACAACAAACATATTTCACATAATCCATGTAGGCATGTCTTAGCGTATGGCGCTAGGTGTCGCTGAACAGCGTCGCTCGCCGCAAAGAGGGTGGGCACACAACAAGTCATCTGAGCCGTCATGTAGCAGGTCTGCAGCGCAACGGTTTAAATGTATTTGTGACGTCAAGGTAAAAGTGACGTCGGGTTGAAGTTTTATATCCTTTATTTGAAAACTCTGTAGTGGACATAGTTGCGGATATTATCCTTTATTTGAAAACCCTCTAGTGGACATAGTTGCGGATATTGTAGGTGGCACAACACTTCGAATTTTCCGCCTCTTACTTGGACGCGAACGCGTTGTTTCTGGCTGTGCAAATGCCTGTTCGATCTGTGTTGCATAGAGGTCAGGAGTCTGGTTCACTGTGCGTCGGTTTGTCATCAAACAGGGTCAGACTCTGCGTATAGAAGTCTATAATCATTTGCAGTTGTAACGTGATTTAGGTTCGACACATCCTACGCAAGATCCTTCCTTATTGTTTGATAAAAATAATAAGTTTCATTGTCAGTAGGGAGTGGGTTCAAGTCGGGATCCAACACTCAGTCTAAATATGTTACGGAGTCTGATAACAGCGTATCGTTTGCTGCAGAGCGAAAGTTTCATTGTTTATGGCGTATGCTTAATTTTTTAACCGTTTGAGTACTGTGAATTTTAGTGAGAATAATCGAGCCATCCAGAAATACACAGTAACTGGTTTGAATAAACACATTAAAAGCCAGGTAACAGTGAGGACCATCCGAGATGGCTAATCTGATATCGGTTGTAAGTGCTTAGCACATTTCGGTATGCGAACGTATATTGTAAACGAATCGTTGGTGTCCAGTAATGAATTACGAGGTAGCATCTGTAGCGATTATGAACTAAGTTGGACTCATGTCCCATCTAGTTGCTCTCTAGACAGACCACAAACCACACATCCCGCAGACGTCCGCTGGAAACATCTTTTCCGAGAGCACCGGCGGCGGATCCTCATCCGAGGCTGACGTAACTCCATCTTGCAGGAAACACGGCCCGACCATGAGTACTGTCCGGAAGGGGATATTACGCAACTGCCGCCTCGGTTCGACATAAACGTCAAAGTACTCGTGTTTTCATTGAAACATCTAGAAAACCCGATTGTTTTGGCAGTATCCTGGTTTCACTGCAGGGTTCGCTTCTGATGCGTTTTTACACACAATGGTTTCAGTCTCTTCCTACACACATGGAAAGGAATTTGTGTACACCGTTCGTCCGCTATTGTCGTTGTGTTCTAGATACATATGCGATTCATGCAGCTGTACGATGAATGGTGGACTATTCCAACATTATCACACACACACACACACACACACACACACACACACACACACACAATATCATCCACCATCTTTTCCATTCTATTCACGAATGGGTCGGAGGAAAAACGTGTGTACATTTCCACAGGCGCCAAAAACTCCCTCTCCTTATTCTTACTGTGTCTACTAAGGGCGCTCCATGACTAGTATTGTTTATATCGTGCACCATCTTTAGGTTAAGGTCTGTCATAAGTAACGAACTTGTGCAGTTTCAGTATTTTTAATATTTACCCTTAGATCTTGACTTATACTAAGTTTCGCGTATAAAAGGTCGAATGCAAATGAGAACAGGAAGATAAAGAGGTTAACTATCACTGTGTTTCATTTAAAATAAAGACATTTGCGGCTGAGAACGGCGTTTACACATACTTTCTCTAATTATCCAGTCTTGTCTTATTATCCAGTTGTTTAGGAAGACTAATCGTGTATTAAGCTGGAAAGGAAATCTAGTCTATCCAAAGAGCAAAATCAAAGCAAACAAGTAACCGCAAAAGTAATAGAGGGGAATAAAAGCTATAAAGGAAAATATTTTATAAGTTCACGGTATTATTAATGTAACGTAAAACTTTTATTGCAGCCACCACTCGACCCTCCCATTCTCCCGAACGATTCAACCACCACTAACTTGAGACGTATCTCCACTTACGTATATGCTGTACAAATAAGTCATTGTACAGTGCATGGTTGAGGGTAGTCGTAGTTCCCCCAGTCGATGCTGAGCAGGTTAAGGTCATCATCTAGAATAGCAGAGTTGGCGAATTTCATCACAGACAGCTGCGGTGGCTTGTAGCGAGTGCTTCACGCGCCTCTCTCAACCAGTCATGTAGCGCTATTTTGTATAATTCCCTGTAGCAGTGCCTCAGGTTTGGCACAATTCTAGAAAAAACTGTTATTTCGTCTGGGACAATTTATTTTCCGGAAATGAAAGCTGGCAACAGCACTGCCAGCTGCCAGAGGTATTTCTTCGTCGCGTCTACTATAGCACCATATGGTTGTGGTATTACCTCGATATCGAGTTTTGGCTATCTTTTAACGACCGTATGACTGATTGGTGTGAATCTGATGGTGGGCAGGAACATATGACTACTTAGAGCGGTTACTCTTGTCCACATTTGTTCACCCTTGTATTCATTTGTGATTTCGTTTGACTTAATGATTCTTCTTGTTGCTGTAAACACTCCTCCTCAGGGAGAGTCTAATCCGGCAGTTAAGAACAAATTTTTGTAAGATTATCATCTCATTGTTTGTATCCAGTTTGTTGGCAGAATTGCTTTACATGACGTCAATATTTTTCCTATGCGTTGGGGTTTTGCACAATCTAAAAACAAAAAAGTTGCGTTATAGGTGTTGGGGGTATATGTCCGTACGTGTGTTTTTCAGAACAAAGGTATGGTAAAATATTTTCTGGCATTATCGTACAACGTTCTACACACTTTTCTTCTTTTCTAAAAATATACTAAATATTTTACAGGATTCTGTTCGTTCTACTCTCCTGCACGGCAACTGATACACACGAATATCGTAAGCTCTGTCATCTATGAGTCTAGCGTCTCAGAGCTGATTAAGCACTAAAATCGGTCCACTTCAATTTTTCTTCTAGACCATTCCCTTCCTGTTGGCACACCAATCCCAAAAGGTAAAATGTCATCGGGATTTCAGGGGTGGGACAGATGTCTTAATCCAACACTTTTTTCCCCGTTTGTAGATACCAGTCAGCCACGATAGTGCGGCGGTCTGTCACGCCAAGGGCCCGGTTTCGATTCCCGGATGGGTCGGGGATTTTCTCCGCTCAGGGACTGGGTGTTGTGTTGTCCTCATTATCATTTCATCATTACCAGTGGAAGGCAACGGGAAACCACCACTGGAATCACTTCCCAAGACGCTCATGCGGTGCACCTCTCTGACGAGGCTTCCCCCATGACAAGACCTGCCGTAATGCAAAACACAAAGCTTTTTTTAAGTAGATACCAAGCGTACTAACAGTTGTTCTTGAACTTCACACTTATGCTAGAATATATTCTTTTAATTCATTCTGTATATGCGAAAAGAAAATTTGGATATCTACACCAGGAATGAACGAACCGCTAACATCAAAACCTGACAGAGTGTGCTTCTGAAAGGTACTTTTACAGTCCGATAGTTTATCTCTCAATTTCTCATCAAAACTATGTTGTTGAGTCTGGAATATTTAACGACTGTGCTGCTATTGAAAGTGTGTGTAGAGCCGCAGCGTGTTTTTATCTTTCTGTCTAATAAGGTCTAGAATCTATTAACGCTGATAGTGTAGCGCCGTTTAGGTGGTGACTGAAAAAAGCTGTGAGAATGAGTGTGGCAGCGTTATGGTCGCTGTGTGTCCTGAAGGTTTGCAAAATTTTTAAATGTAGGCGAACAGACGTGGTGCAGAAGTGTTGACACTCTTTATCCTGACAAACATAGTAATTAAAAGATGGCTCGCTTAACTCAACATAGTTCTGAATATGAATATTTCGTTGGAACACACTGTGTGGATTTGCTCCAGGATTTTGCCATGCACTGTAGAACTATGAGGCACAGTCACTTTATGAGCAGTGACTACTGAAACTGATTTAAAGATACGACAGGTGCTGATTTTTCGTGGTTACTATATAGAGCACTAAATAAAAATGATTGACAAATTCCAATTTGTAACACTGTTAGTTGGTACATGTACGCGGTCAAAAATTCTTTAACTTTACTTATTGATATGGTATTCCTACAGCATCACTGTCAGGATATGATAACCATGATCTTACAGTTTGTAGTAGTTGCCTGTTCTGTACGCAGTGTTTTCTTTGGCCTTCCTAAATCTCTCTTTCACTTGACTGTGATATCTGGCACATTATAAACTTCTAGTTTTTTGCCTGTGGAAGCTATTTTCGCTTTTAATCGCATAGCCTAAGTTATTTTCCAGACTTTTTCTGTATCACAGTACTGAGTTTAAAAAATCTCATCTTTACATTCTCTAGCATTGAAATTGTTTGACATGCTATTATCCAGCTATCATTACCGTACGACAACATCTGAATGCAAATTTTCACTTTAATTTCTGCTCTTGCATTATTTTTTAATTTTCTGTGTACGGTATGGCAGATTGAACTTTTGATATCTGCGGAACGTTTATCTGCTCACATCTATTCTTTGTACATTGACAGAATACACCTTGAACACGTCCCAGACGTGTTGTGCAGTCCCGACGTCAGGCGCAACGACGAAACCGAAGACACGAGTGACGAAGATGTTGACTTCTTCGTTCAAGGGTTCTTGGAAAACTGGAGCACTTACTTCAGGTGTAATTTCCAAAGAGCTAACAACACTACAGGTACGTTTTTGAATTAAGCGCGTCCTATTCTACATTAGAAATAACCTTTCGACCATGAGTTATATTTCACGAACCTATACCTTCATTTTGGGCAGCGGCAGGCAATACTTCTCAGACATATAAAGGGTTATTTATTGTCCCTGAATCCCACATACGGTTTCGAAACCGACGAAGTATTTGTCTAAGCTGTTCACTCATGTTATGAAATGACAATTGTTTATGGAAATGATTATCATAAATAATAAATCCCAGTACAATAACGAAGATAATATTCTAGAACAAGTGTCGGACTTGAATTGTAGGGCCCAACATAAGCGTCAATGAGATACTGGCCTCAGATCAGGTAGATTTTCGGAATTACGGAACATGTTTTATGCTCACGCATTATGACGGTCCTGGAGTACGAAAATCTCCTCTATAAAAATCACTATGGATTCTGCAAATAGAGATCTCGCTCGTCATCTATGAGATACATAGGGCCATGTATTTATAATTTAGGTAGTTCCGTAAGGGAGAGTTATAGAGCCGCTGCAATTTACTATTTATATTAATGGTGTTACGGGGAAAGTAAAGAGGCCTTTGGAGAAAACAAAAAAAAAAAAACAGCTGTTTGAATATCAGGAGCTCAGATGGAAAACCAGTCATAAGCAAAGAAGGGAAAACTGAAATGTTGAACGAGAATGTAGGTGGTCTATACAAGGAAATGCACTTGAAGGCAGTGTTATGGAAACGGAAGATAACTTACATGTAGGTGAGATGGGAGATATGATACCGTGAGAGGAATTTGTCAGAGCACCAAACGACGTAAGTCAAACCAAAGCCCCGGAAGTAGACGACATTTCGTCAGAACTACTGATAGCCTTGGTAGAGGCGTCTTTTGGCCAAGGATGCACTCTGCTTTTTATGTCCTCTTTGCTGCGTCCGTCGTGTGCTACTTGGATGTCAGGAAGAATCCTTCACTTCGCCCTCTTCGCAGACCCCAAGCCTTATGTCAAGTTTATCGCTGAAATCATTAGTCATTCTTGAATTTATACCCAGTCGATAGTCCGAGCTCATCAGATCGTTCATTCCATTGAAGGCGTTCTGCAATTCTTCCTCCCTTTCACTGAGGATAACAAAGGCATCATCGAATCATATTGTGGATATCCATTCGCACTGAATTCTTAGCGCAATGTACTTTCTGTTTCTGTCATTGCTTCGTCGACATATAGGTTGAATACTAGAAGGGCGAAAGACTATATCCCTGCCTTACGCACTTTTTAATCCGAGTATTTCATTCTTGCCCTTGCATTCTTATTATTCCGTCTTGGTTCTTGTACATATTGTACTATTACCCGTCTTTCCATATACACTAATCGGAAGTAGCCAGAAAGTTGTTAATGGACGTTCATACTGCCTTCAAGATGGCTTGAACGATGCTGGGAAAGCCATCAGTGAGGTGTCTCAATGTCTGTGGGGAAGCCGAAATCTGAGAAGGTGGAGATGTTGAAAGCTGCGGTCTGACGCAATGTTCACGTTCTAACTGATCCCAAAGGTTTTACATTAGAATCATATCGGGGCTCTCGGCAGACCTCTACATTTCAGGAACGTTATGGTCCACAAACAATTGTCTTATGGATGCTGCTTTATGACAGTGTGCATTGTCATTCTCATACAATCATCGAATTAGAACTGTTACTGTACTGCAAGCTGTACATAATGACGTAAAAGTGTCCATATCCTTGCACATTTAGCATTTTCTTAAGCACTCCAACCACGAAAAACATCTCCATATCGTAACGCCACCTCCTCTATACTTCAGTGTTGGCGCTATTCAAGATGGCAGGTAAATTCACCGGGAATTTGCCAAACCCAAATACTTCCACTGGATTGCGGCTGGGATAGCGTAATTCGTCACTCCAAATCATTCGTTTCCAGTTACATACTATTCAGTGGCGTAGCTCTTTAAAATGCACTGATTACAGAAATGTATGGCTTGTGAGGAGCTACTTGAACATCGCACCCCGTTCTTTTTAACTCCCCGTGCACAGTCATTGTGCTAGTTGGGTAGTTGGACCGGTGGTAGAACTTCAGAACTCACGAGTGAGTCCTTCTGCTGATTTCTTGCGATATTTAATAACCACTCTCGGCTAATTCTTGACAGCTACAGTCTGAGAGTGAATGGCGTCTACCTGATCTTAATTTAGATGCGGTTGTTCTTTCACGTTTCCCAATGACATTACCAGCAGCCGACTTGGGTAGCCTTAGACGGGCTGAAATATCCCTGACAGATTTGTTACTCAGGTGACACGAAATAACTAGTCCACGTTCGAAGTTGCAGAGTTCTCCAGTTTTTAATCCTTATTTACTAACAGCTCAGTACTCACCGCCTTCTTTTATACCAGCGGGTCCGCGTCTCCTAACATCCAGTGGTTAATTCCGAATTACATAGGATGTCCGGATGCTTTTGATCAGACCGTGTATCTTACATCTATGCTTCTGACAATTTCGAATAACTTGCTCTTTCTCAATCTGCTAGCTCCATATCATAAATGTAAGATCCATTCAGTCAGACCTCTGGGCTGGGCATCGTGCTCCGTCATTCTTCCATGCGTACAAAACTAAGGACGAGAGATCCCTTTTCCAAATACAATGGTTCTCGGGAAGGAACCAATGCTGTCATTAGCGAGATACTTTTGCCCTGTGCTTTTAGGCTTCCTTTACACAGACTTCACAAAACACACGAATAACTTTCATACAGCAATGTCGCGAGAGCAGACGATAAAAAAAAGTTAGTAAAATCAAGGGCCAACGATGAGAAACCTAAGTAACTAATTATTTTGACTTTTACTGTATTGCTTCCCAATATGATAGCAACCATATCAATTTTTTTTTTACAATTGAAGCTGCCACTTAAAATGCATTTTTGTTGAGCATTATGGCCACCGATACAAACCTGTCCAGGTGATAGCAGTGTCACCTGGCACGGTGCATATGCACACACCAAAAAAAGTTTTACATCACTCCGGTTCCCAGAACTCCTGAAGATAGACGTTGACTGTGGACATTGTATCACAGACATAGTCCCTTTGACTGTTCAGAGATGTCACCAAACCTGTTCAGAGATGTAAACAATCATGGGCGAGTAGCACCTATTAAACCGAGGGAGTCCGACAGCCGACCAGTTCCAGTCATTACACCAGGAACGCTTGTGTTGTCTGCAGTTCAACCATGCCTAGACGGTCCATGCCGCGGTTCGATCGCGTCCGCGTTGTTTCTTTGTGCCAGGAAGGGCTCTCAACAAGGGAAGTGTCCAGGTGTCTCGGAGTGAACCAAAGCAATGTTGTTCGGACATGGAGGACATACAGAGAGACAGGAGCTGTGGATGACATGCCTCGCTCAAGCCGTTCAAGGGCTACTACTGCAGTGGATGACCGCTACCTACGGATAATGGATTGGAGGCACCCTGACAGCAACGTCACCATGTTGAATAATCCTTTTCGTGAAGCCACGGGACGTCTTGTTACGACTCAAACTGTGCACAATAGGGTGCATGATGCTCAAACTGTGAGCAACTTCACTTCAGATGTTCATGGCGTGGTCCATCTTTGCAACCACGACACCATGCTGCGCGGTACAGATGGACCCAACAACATGCCGAATGGACCGCTCAGGTTTGGCATTACGTTCTCTTCACCGATGAGTGTCGCATTAGTCTTCAATCAGACAATCATCGGAGACGTGTCTGGAGGCAACCCGGTCAGGTTGAACGCCTTAGACACACTGTCCAGCGAGGTTCCCTGCTGTTTTAGGGCGGCATTATGTGAGGCCGACGTACGCCGCTGGTGGTCATGGAAGGCGCCGTAACGGCTGTACGATTCGTGAATGCCATCCTCCGACCCTTAGTGCAACCACATCGGCAGCATATTGGCGTGGCATTCGTTTTCATGGACGACAATTCGCGCCCCCATCGTGCACATCTTGTGAATGACTTCCTTCAGGATAATAACATCGTTCGACTAGCGTGGCCAGCATGTTCTCCAGACATGAACCCTATCGAACGTGCCAGGGATAGGTTGAAAATGGCTGTTTATGACCAACCAACCACTCTGAGGGATCTATGCCGAATCGCCGTTGAGGAGTGGGACAATCTGAACCAACAGTGCCTTGATGATGGGTAGTATGCCACGACGAATAGAGGCATGCATCAATGCAAAAGGACATGCCACTGGGTATTAAAGGTACCGGTGTGTACAGCAATCTCGACCGCCACCTCTGAAGGTTCCGCTATATGGTGGTTCAAAATGCAATGTGTGGCTTTCATGAGCAATAAAAAGGGGCGGAAATGATGTTTATGTTGATCTGTATTCCAATTTTCTGTACACTTTCCGGAACTCTCGTAACCGAGGTGATGCAAAAATTTTTTTGGTGTGTGTAGTATCAGTGAGCATGCTGTCGGTGTGTAGAACGGGGAAGACGCGCGATCTATCTGAGCTTGACCGAAGGCAGATAGTGATGGCCCGGAGGCTCGGCAAGAGCATTTCGCAGACAGCATGACTTATCGAGTGTTCAAGGAGTGCTGTGGTGAGTGTCTTCAACACGTGGCGAAGCCAAGGTGAAACCACGTCCAGACGTGGGATTGGGCGCCAAACCCTCATTACAGATGTCGAACGTCGAAGGGTGCGCAGACTGGTAAAACAGGACAGGCGGCGAAGTGCGGCGGAAATAGCATCAGATTTTAATGCTGAACACATAGTGAACAGAGTACTCCTTTCGATAGGCCTCCGCAGTCGACGATCCATGCATATGCCAATGTTGACACCGCGACATCGGCAATTACGACTGAAATGGGCTCGTGAACTTTGGCACTGGTCGATGGCGCAGTGGCAGAGCGTTGCATGGTCTGGTGAATACCGAGTGATGCAGATGCTGTCGCGCATCCTTGATGTAATGCTTTGGTCACCGGAACCTCCTCAGATATTTTTGTATTTACTTGAATTCTACATGTTGTGCGTCTATACAAAGCTCCTGACGACATGGACATATAAACAACTCACTCCATCGTGTAGCATTGCAATCCACAATTTACGGAGCGGAATGAAATCACAAACTTTCTTAGGCTGAACGAAAACCACGTGTGGCTCTAAATTCGTGGTCAGTGTTTCCTCCATGAGCTGTTGAAGGCAAAAGATATTGCCTGTGCTTGACGTCCGGCAAGGAATCCATCCTGTTCTTCTTCCTACGTTACTCGCGTCTCGCGTTTATAAGTTTCCCATATGATCTAGTGATTAAGTTGGTTATACTTATTCCTCTACAGTTTGAGCAATATTTTCTGTCATGCTTTTTATCTATGTTGGACGTGTATGATGTTTTCCATTCTTCTGGTAATTGTTTCCCATTTACGAAGGAGTTTAAAACATAGGCCATCAATTTTAGAATTTTATCTGGTCCAGTTTTGAGCAATTCGATGGGCTATCCATTTGGATCTGAAGCCGGTCACAATTTGATATATTGTAGACAAATTTCCAGTTCTGGTATTTGCCTCACAACCAAGGGAAAGACAATGAAAACGTTGGTGAGAACCGGGTGATGCGGGAAGAAAATGTCCAGAGAAAAATAACGAAAGCCCAGTGTGTATGTAAGTGTATTTGTTTAAGCGTGAAGTAAACGACTCGAGCGAGGTGTGCAGCGTATCTATAACGCTGCCCATTGCGGACTATCCTCAGTTATTTGTTAGATGTATTCCTGTCTCTGTCTTCCTCTACAGTTTTTACCCTCTACAGCTCCTTCTAGTAGCTTGTAAGTTACTCGTGTTAACATATGGCCTTCCGTCCTGTCCCTTTCTCTTGTCAGTGTTTTCCACATATTTCATTCCTCGCCAATTCTACGGAGAACCTCCTCATTCCTTACGTTATCAGTCCACCTAATTTTCAGCAATCTTCTGTCGAACCACATCTCAGATGCCTCGATTCTCTTCTTTTTCCTGTTTTCCCACAGTCCATGTTTTACTACCATACAATGTTGTGCATAAACCTACATCCTCAGGAACTTCTTCCTCAAATTAAGCCCTATGTTTGATATTAGTAGACTCCTCCTGGCCACGAATGCCCTTTTTGCCAGTGATAGTCTGCTTTTTACATCCATCTTGCTCCGCCCGTGATGGGGTATTTTACTGCCTAGGCAGCAGCATTCCTTAACTTCATCTAATTCGTGAACACCAGTCCATACATTAAGTCTCTCGACGTTCTAATATCTGCTACTTCTCAATACTTTCGTCTTTCTTTTACATTTTGCATATTACCGGTCTCTCCCTATACCTTGCCCCTATTTTTCTGACAATTTCGCATATCTTGCGCCATTTTACATTGTCGAACGCTTTTTCCAGGTCACCAAATCCTATGAACATCTCTTGATTTCTCTTCATTCTAGCTTCCATTATCAACCGCAAAGTCAGAATTGCCTCTCTGGCGCCTTCACCCTTTCTAAAGCCAAACTGAAAGTCATCTAACACATCCTCAATTTTATTTTCCATTCTTCTCTGTATTATTCCTGTCAGCAACTTGGAAGCATGAGATATATTATTCCCGTCAGCAACTTGGACGTATGATATGTTAAGCGAATTGTGCGATAATTTTAGCACTTGTCGGCTCTTGTAATCTTTGGAATTCTGTGGATCATATTTTTCCGAGAGTCAGATGGTGTACCGACAGACTCATACATACTGTACATCAACGTGAGGAATCGTTTTTTTGCCACTTCCCCCAGTGATTTTAGAAGTTCTGATGGAATGTTATCTACCCCTTTGCCTTGTTCGATCTTAAGTGTTCCAAGGGTCTTTTAAATCCTGATTCTAATACAGAATCTATCTCTTTCATATCAGCTATTGCTTCATCTTCTATCACGTCATCATACAAATTTTCCCCCTCGTAGATATCTTCAACGTACTCTTTCCACCTATCCGCTCTCTCCTCTGCATTTAACAGTGCAACTCCCATCGCACTCTCAATGTGTTCACTCTTCCTTTTAATTTCACCGAAGGTTGTTTTCATTTTTCTACGTGCTGGGTCATTCCTTCTAAATATCGTTTCTTTTTCGATTTCTTAACATTTTTCGTGCAACGATTTCGTCTTTGCCTATCTACACTTCCTGTTTATTTCATTCCTACGTGACTTATATTTCTGTATTCCTGACTTTCCTTGAACATTTTTATACTTCTTTATTTAATCGATCAGCTGAAGTATTTCTTCTATTAACCCTGGTTTCTTCGCAGCTACCTTCTTCGTCCCTATGTTTTTCTTTCCAACTTTTGTGATTGCCATTTTCAGAGATGTCCTTTCCTCTTCAACTGAAATGCCTACTAAGCTATTTCTTATAGCAGTATCTATTGCCTCAGATAACTTCAAGCACATATCTTCGTTCCCTAGTACAACCACATTCCACTTTTGGGCGCATTGATTCTTCCTGACTAGTGTCTTAAATTTCAGCCAGTTACTAAATTGTGATCTGAGTCTATATATGTTCCTGGGTATGCCTTATAACCCATTCTGAATTCTGAATCTCTGCCTGACCATGATATAATCTAACTGAAAACTTCCCATATCTCCCGGCGTTTCCTCCTTTTCTGATTCTTGAACAGAGTATTCGCAGTTACTATCTTAAATTTATTGCAAAACTCAATTAGTCTTTCTCCTCTCTCATTCCTAGTACCAAACCCATATTCTCCCGTAACGCTTTTTGTACTCCTTTCCCCACAACCGCATTCCAATCCCCCATGGTTTTCATTTCCCTTTACGTAGTGACTTACCTGTTCAATATCCTCATACACTTTCTCTATCTCTTTATCTTCGGCTTGCGACGTCGGCATATATACTAGAACCACCGTTGTCGATGTTGGTTTGCTGTCGATTCTGATGAGAGTAACCCCATCATTGAACTGTTCACATTAACTCGCTCTCTGTCCTGCCTTCCTATTCATAACAAAGTCTGTCCCGTTATATCATATTTCTGCTGCTGTCTATATTATCCTATACTCATCTGACCACAAATCCTTGTCTTCTTTTCATTTGACTTCACTGACCCCCACTACAACCAGACTGATATTTTCTAGTTTCCGTACCACGTTGAAACATCCACGCCTCGACTCGCAGAAAGTTATCCTTTCGTTGGTTATTCAAACTTTTTCTCACGGTCACCCACCCCTTGGCAGTCCTATTCCGCAGATCCGAATGGGAAACTATACCGGAATTTTCCGCTAATGAAGAGATCATCATGACAGGTCATATGAAGAGGGCGGAGTTAATTAGTTGCTTGTTTGTTAGACGAAATCCACGGTAGACGTTATGACTTATGAAATGGAACGTGTCAACAGCAGGCCGGGGTGACCGAGCGGTTCTAGGCGCTACAGTCTGGAACTGCGCGACCGCTGCGGTCGCAGGTTCGAATCCTGCCTCGGGCATGTATGTGTGTGATGTCCTTAGGTTAGTTAGTTCTAAGTTCTAGGGGACTGATGACCTCAGAAGTTAAGTCCCATAGCGCTCGGAGCCATTTGAATCATTTTTGAACGGGTCATCTGAATAAACACAGGACGACAACTGAGAGTTAAAAAAACAGTAATATTTATATTACTACGTGCTATACGTTTGCAGTTTTTTCCCTTACAAAACACTTCTCTCTTCTCAAGAATTCCTCCATGATCTAGAAATATCATTAATGCACACTTGAAAACTCTTATGCTATCTGTTGGACATTTTATTTCCATGGATAGATTGTCAAAGAGTTTTATATCTGCTTATTTCACCCCTTTCTGTGCCAAATTTAGATTAATTAAGAGGCAATGTAGATAATTTTTGCTTCTAGTGCTATGCTTGTGAATATCTCTCTACTTTCAAGGTTGAATGGATCCTTTATACAAAAATTTCATAACTGAATAAATGTACAGCTAGGCTGTGGTTAATATTCAAAACATTATTGTAATTAGTTTCTTTTGTGTAATGAATACTTTTTACCTAAACGAACTTTAAACATACTGGCTTCAGTATGCCCAAAGTTGGCAATTATTCTTATGGCAATAGTAGCTGAACTTAGCCATTGTAGCAGGCTTATGTTTTCATCAAATTTCACAACTAAGAACTTACAATATTCTACCCTGTATGTTACTTCTTGTTGGAATACTATGTTAATGGAAGGTGAGATATTTTTGACAGTACAAACTGGATGAGCTGCATTTTTTTTTTTCGAAGTTTAGAGCTCTGCTTGTGACTCTCTCCCTTACTTTCAAGCTCGGATGGATCCTTGATACAAAAATACCAATCAGTAAACTTTAAAACCATCACTTCCTATTTTCTCGATTGATACTTCTTTGGTTGGCTTCCGAAAATGCCTGTATCATCTGCAAACAGGAATAATTGTATCTCTTCATTGAAATAAAATGGCATGTTATTAGCATAAAGCAAGAAGACTACTGCGCCAATGAACAAACTCTGCGGGACTCCTATCGTAATTTCTCCCCATGCAGATGATGGCATCTCTCGTTGTATTACTGTAACTAACTAGGGTACCTTCCTACATTTTGTTTCTTATATTTAAACCAAATCATGCATTTGCTGAATTACATATTCTGTAAAAACTTAACTTCTCCAATATCATATTATGACTGACACAATCAAACGTCTTCAATAAGTCACAGAAGGGCGCAGTTCAAAAATGGTTCAAATGGCTCTGAGCACTATGGGACTCAACATCTGTGGTCATAAGTCCCCTAGAACTTAGAACTACTTAAACCTAACTAACCTAAGGACATCACACACATACATGCCCGAGGCAGGATTCGAACCTGCGACCGTAGCAGTCGCGCGGTTCCTGACTGAGCGCCTAGAACCGCTAGACCACCGCGGCCGGCGAAGGGCGCAGTCGGTGACATTTTATCATTTAAAGATTTTATTATGTGCTCAGTAAATGTATGGATAGCTTAGTAGAATGGCCCCTTCGAAATCGAAACACAGGTGGATGGCAACCCTGGACTACATTACCTTTTCAAAAAAATTAGGAAATGACGTAAGGAGTGACAGTGAATGGTAGTTATTGACGTATCTCGAGTCCCCTGTTTTGTAGAGAGGCCTAACAATGGCACATTTCAATTTTTCAGAGAAAACACCGTGAGTGAATGACATTACGTAAGTGACTTATAGGGCCACAACTTCTTGATGTCTTATTGCAGATGATATCCAACTCGAATGAACTTTTACTTTTTAGAGTAACGATGATATTCCTGATTTCATATGGGTATGTGAGATTGATATTTGTTTTATAAATATCTTGTTTATTGCTTCTTCACTGTACTGTTTACTGAGTTATTTGCGTGAAATATCTCACCTATTTGTGGAAAGATATTATTAAAAATAGCTGCCACACTTGAACTGCCATATGCAACGCCCCCATTCTCTTCAAAAGAAATCGTATTATCTTCTGTGGCTTCTTTCCCTGTCTCTCTTTTAACGGTATTATTCCATTTCGGGACAATATGTATTACTGCACTTTTCTTACAACTTTTATTAGTATGTTACAGTTCTGTTTACAATTAAAAAGTATTTCTGCTTCATTTCTTGTTATGAATATTTTGTACAAGCGCTTTCGCCGTTGTGAGATTTTAATACCGTTAGTAATGCGAGGTTTTCTAATGACTTGACGTTATTACATTTAATTATATTTTTAGGAAAACTACTTTCAAAAATGGAACTTAGGAAATATGTTGAACTTAAAGTTAGTATTAGGCTCACTATAAGCTTCACCTCAGTCAACATTTTTTAAGCTTTATTTAAAATCTTTAGTAATTTTGTCATTAATCAGTCTCGCTGTTGTCTTTAAAAAAATGTGTGTGAATTCCTAAGGGGCCAAACTCCTGAGGTCATCGGTCCCTGGACTTACACACTAGCACGCTACTTAAACTAACTTTAACTAAGTTATGCTAAGAACAACACAGGCACCCATTCCCCAGGGAGGACTCGAACCTCTGGCAGGAGGGGCCGCACAATCCGTGGCATGGCCTCAAGACCGCTCGGCCACTCCTCGCGGCTGTTTTCTTGGAGTATTTCCGTATTGTACATGGTGTACATGGAACTAAGATATAAAAAGTGACTGATTGTGTATCGTCAACTGACAGTCCGTTTACAACCATATAGGCATGTTCTGTTTAACGTCGCTTGTTGAATTAATACATTATCTATAAAAGTTTACTACCCTGAGCATCTCGGATAGGGAACATTATAACTGATGCCAAATTCAGATTGCAAGTGGCTAAGGGACTCTTTCTGTCAAGTTTCTTCAAGAAATTTACATTAAAATCACCAAAAAACTAATAATCCCTTCTTTCTGCCTGACAGAGAGCACAATAATTCGTCAATGACCTGTATACTGCAGCAGTAATTTTATTCATAATAATTAATAATCACAAATTGGATGGATTAGGCTGTTCGAAGCCAGGAACTCTACAATAAAATACACTGCTGGAAAAAATTAGTAAACCCTTTTAGAGGTTTCCAATTCACTCAAGATTTATTCTTGCGAAAGTGCATACAGAGTACATTCACAGATCAGTAGTAGAAATGGCTCTAGGTTTCTGGTGTTGAGTCATATCAGTACGAGGTGTGGCCTAACTCTGGCGTACAGTCGATCGCACAGATGGCTTATACTTTCCTGGGATGCACTGTGCAACGATTGCTCGACCTGAGTTTTTGGTTGGTGAGCTGTACGATAGCTGCGGTAGCTGTACGATCTGCCACAGGTGCCCTTACGATACAACGAACCTGGTATGTGTCTGTGCTG
Organism: Schistocerca nitens; assembly: GCF_023898315.1. Taxonomy (NCBI): domain Eukaryota; kingdom Metazoa; phylum Arthropoda; class Insecta; order Orthoptera; family Acrididae; genus Schistocerca; species Schistocerca nitens. The sequence continues at coordinate 160,852,053 of NC_064622.1, read as the reverse complement.
CATGGACGTCCAGAACCTCGTATGAGAATGTTCACATAATCACTGGTGCCGGCCGAAGTGGCCGTGCGGTTAAAGGCGCTGCAGTCTGGAACCGCAAGACCGCTACGGTCGCAGGTTCGAATCCTGCCTCGGGCATGGATGTTCGTGATGTCCTTAGGTTAGTTAGGTTTAACTAGTTCTAAGTTCTAGGGGACTAATGACCTCAGCAGTTGAGTCCCATAGTGCTCAGAGCCATTTGAACCATTTTTAATCACTGGTAGCAGCATCGTTACATAACTGATGCAGGACGTCCAGCTTGTGTGATGAATCTCCAATAGGACCATCTCACCACTCGGAAGGCCACAATGTGACCTGTTTCAAACTTGCTCATTTGGGCGTAGTAAACATGACTCCATCTCTGTGGCATGGTTGCGTGTCTGCTTCACACGTTTGGAGCACACACTGGTTGTGAGCATTCCCTATTAAAGGGTAGACACGGATGGCGCTCATGTAGCTACACCACTACGCTATCTGTTGGCGGACGACGCTGAAACCATTATCATTACTTCTACTATCCCCAGGTGACACATGCAGTCATAGGATAAAAACCGACGTCGTGTTTAGAGGTGTACTAATTTTCCTTCGGGCTTTTTAGTAGGCGAGCTGTGCAGAAGGAATCCCGTTTGGCAATATCTGGGATGGAGTTCCCACATACCCTGGAAGTCACCTCAGAACTGTGGGAAATCTTCCAAACAACCTTGGTCAGAACCAGTGGGTTTGAGACTATTTTAATGTAAGTCTCTTGTCACAGACAATAAACGCAATTTACTGTCAGGATATTGCTGTGACGTTTGAGTCAACACGGAAATGTAATCATTCTTCGCACATTCCATCTACGAGTGGGAGAGAAACAGGCAGTAGTGTAATAAAAACAGAACATTTCCGCGGATGTTCAGTGTGTGGCTGCAGTTGTAGCCTCGGCTCCCTGCTGTACCAGCGACTACTACCGCAGGCCCGTCGGCGCGCACGCTGCTGCTCTCGGTGGTGCTGGAGCTGGGCCTGAGCTCTGGCCTGTACCGCGGCCGGCCCGTCACCTGGCTGCCGGCGCACACCTGCCGCGAGGCCTGCCCCGAGCGCGCGCCGCGCCCCGACGACCTGCTGCGCCTGACGGGCTCCTACAAGGACGACTACGGCCTCGACGTCACCGTCACGTCGCCGTCGGGCCGCGCCGCCACCTGCGACGTGCCCGAGCGGCCCTTCCTCGGCGCCCGGGGCCCGTCCTTCCAGCTGGAGGCCACCTTCCCCGACCGCACCCCCCTCGTGTGCCACAGCCACCGCGTACCCATAGGCCAAGACGTCGACGGCACCGAGTTCTACTTCATCGTCCGTCTGGATGTGGAGTTCGAAGACGCCAAGGTGTTCCGCTGTAAGATGAAGTATGGAGAGCAGCTGGGTTAGTGCCTTTACTTTGCCTTTCCTATGTACGCGATGGCTATAATTAAACTTTCCCTATTTAACACGTTATAATACGGAAACTAATTACCGTACGAGTACCAAACTTGGCGGCATTAATGTCCATAGTATAGGTGGAAAGAATACATTGAAAGCCTCTATGAGGCTGAAGATTTGTCTGATATGATACAAGAAGAAACAGGAGTCGATTTAGAAGAGATAGGGGATCCAGTATTAGAATCGGAATTTAAAAGAGCTTTGGAGGACTTAAGGTCAAATAAGGCAGAAGGGATAGATAACATTCCATCAGAATTTCTAATATCATTGGGGGAAGTGGCCACAAAACGACTATTCACGTTGGTGTGTAGAATATATGAGTCTGGCGACATACCATCTGACTTTCGGAAAAGCATCATCCATACAATTCCGAAGACGGCAAGAGCTGACAAGTGCGAGAATTATCGCACAATCAGCTTAACAGCTCATGCATCGAAGCTGCTTACAAGAATAATATACAGAAGAATGGAAAAGAAAATTGAGAATGCGCTAGGTGACGATCAGTTTGGCTTTAGGAAAAGTGAAGGGACGAGACAGGCAATTCTGACGTTACGGCTAATAATGGAAGCAAGGCTAAAGAAAAATCAAGACACTGTCATAGGATTTGTCGACCTGGAAAAAGCGTTCGACAATATAAAATGGTGCAAGCTGTTCGAGATACTGAAAAAAGTAGGGGTAAGCTACAGGGAGAGACGAGTCATATACAATATGTACAACAACCAAGAGGGAATAATAAGAGTGGACGATCAAGAACGAAGTGCGCATATTAAGAAGGGTGTAAAACAAGACTGTAGCCTTTCGCCCCTACTCTTCAATCTGTGCATCGAGGAAGCAATCATGGAAATAAAAGAAAGGTTCAGGAGTGGAATTAAAATACAAGGTGAAAGGATATCAATGATACGATTCGCTGATGACATTGCTATCCTGAGTGAAAGTGAAGAAGAATTAAATGATCTGCTGAACGGAATGAACAGTCTAATGAGTACACAGTATGGTTTGAGAGTAAATCGGAGAAAGACGAAGGTAATGAGAAGTAGTAGAAATGAGAACAGCGAGAAACTTAACATCAGGATTGATGGTCACGAAGTCAATGAAGTTAGGGAATTCTGCTACCTGGGCAGTAAAATAACCAATGACGGACGGAGCAAGGAGGACATCAAAAGCAGACTCGCTATGGCAAAAAAGGCATTTCTGGCCAAGATAAGTCTACTAATATCAAATACTGGCCTTAATTTGAGGAAAAAATTTCTGAGGATGTACGTCTGGAGTACAGCATTGTATGGTAGTGAAACATGGACTGTGGGAAAACCGGAACAGAAGAGAATCGAAGCATCGTGAATTTTCCGCAGCCCAATAGTGCATATTATGCCGGTTTACGTTACCGCTGTTGGTGAATGACGCTTCGTCGCTAAATAGAAGGCGTGCAAAAAATCTGTTATCGTCCCGTAATTTCTCGTGTGCCCAGTGGCAGAACTGTACACGACGTTCAAAGTCGTCGCCATGCAATTCCTGGTGCATAGAAATATGATACGGGTGCAATCGATGTTGATGTAGCATTCTCAACACCAACGTTTTTGAGATTCCCGATTCTAGCGCAATGTGTCTGCTACTGATGTGCGGATTAGCCGCGACAGCAGCTAAAATACCTACTTGGGTATCATCATTTGTTGCAGGTCGTGATTGACGTTTCACATGTGACTGAACACTTCCTGTTTCGTTACAAAACGTAACTACCCGGCGCAGAGCCGACCCTCAGCACTAGTGTGTACAATTGGCCTCTGCTAAAACTTTTGTAGTTTACTCTAATCTCGTCCACCTGTTTTATAACAGAACCCCAGTACGATGACATATGAGGCAACACTTTCGTCTTTTCAAATTCGTAATCAAACCGTACTCCATTCTCCAAGAAATTTTCACCTGCAGCCGACTTATCAAGCTCCCTTTGTTTGAAATGTCACGTGTGGCTTAGCACAGGCCACTCGAAGAGCTATGTCGTCTCTAACAGGGCGTAACATATCTCGTATCTTGGGGGCAGACCAGAGCGCTGCTGATCTCAGTCCACGTTCCTACAAAACACCGTGCCATCCCTGGTTGTTTCTTCCTCGTGGTAATGATGGCGGAGGCAGCTGTCGGAAGCTCGAGTGTTTTATTGGAAGTGACACGCTTTGTAAACAGAGAAGATTTTACTCATGCACATCACCATAGAAGTGTCCGAGACATTCAGTGGTGTTCAGCGTTGAGCTTTGGTTACGTTTATTGTGCGCGGTTAGATGCCAGCGTATCCACTGACCATCTGGTGAAAGTCACGAAAAGCAGCTTACACGACAATCGCCTTGAGGAATGTATGGCTAACCACCCTGCCAGGTGCCATGGCTCTATATATCATGTTTGGAATGCAGTGGGAAGCACACTAGCCACCAGCCATCAATCCTCATGAAGTGGAACTGCGAATGATGCAAACACTGCAAAAAATCCTTGAAGATGATGATCGAAGGATGTTTGCTTCCATGGTACAGCGAATAAAAAGAGATTTTGAGGATAGACATCGCTTGTGAATGGAATGGAAGTTTAGTCATCCAATATCCGTCATGTGATGAACATAACTACAAAGTTAGATGAGTACTGGGCTGCTTTCCGGGAGGGAAGGAGCGCCTGGTCCCCGGGACGAATCCGCCCGGCGGATTTGTGTAGAGGTGTGGGGAACCGGCCAGTCTGTGGATGGTTTTCAGGCGGTTTTCCATCTGCCTCGGCGAATGCGGGCTGATTCCCCTTATTCCGCCTCAGCTACACTACGTCGGCGATTGCTGCGCAAACAAGTTCTCCACGTACGCGTACACCACCATACTCTACCACAAAAACATAGGGGTTACACTCGTCTGGTGTGAGACGTTCCCTGGGGGGTCCACCGGGGACCGAACCGCACAATAACCCTGGGTTTTGTGGGGCGGCGGAGGCGTGAAGTAGACGGCGGTAGTCGTCGTGGGGTTGTGGACCACCGCGGCTGCGGCGGGGACAGAGCCTCTCCGTCGTTTCTAGGTCCTCGGTTAACATACAATACAATACAATACTGGGCTGGTGCTTTATGTTGTAACGTTTTCCATTTTTATCATTGTATTTGTGCTTTCTGCTGCTCCTCTCACCACCATTTGAACTATTTCTTGATGTCGTAGCTGTTACCCTTCATCTATACATTCAGTACTCATTCATTTAGTAATTTATCTGGCCACGTAATTTTAATATTCTTCAACAGCACTAAATTTCAAATTCTTCCAGTTTCTTCTTCTCTGTACTTCTGATGTTCTTTCCTTTCCATACAATGTTGTGATCCAGAGATACAGTTTCAGCGAACTTCTTCCTCAGTTACGTATCAACATCTCAAATCAGTAGAGCTCTTCAGGTATGTCGAACTATGCCTGTTACTTTTCATGCTTTGGTCATATAACATAATCTTGCTTCCTAGGTGGGAGAATTCTATACTCCGTCCATTACTGCGTCTTTGATGTTAAGCATCTTGTTATTCTGTACTCTATATCCCTTTCGTCTTTGCTTTACTCATTCGTATACATATTCCGCGCTAAGTATGTAGCCCTTCTCTTGCAACACGTCTTCTACGACTTCTTTACATCTGAGAAGAAGCGCCATGTCTTCTGCGAACCTTAGCATTGATATTTAGTCCACCTGAACTTTTATTCCTCTTCTGAAAGTTTCTTTTACTGCTTTTATTGCGTCTTCGACTAGCAAGTTCGACATCAGTGGAAATACGCTACAGCCCTGCTTCACATCACTCTTAACACGCTCTTTCTTTGCCTTCCGCTTTTATTACTCGCGCTTAGGTTTTGTAGATGTGTTAGATTATTCGTCCTCTCTCTGTGCTTTAGTTCCAGTCTTCTAAGAATTGCAAACTTCTTACTCAATCTTACATTGTAGAATGATGTCTCTTGGCCTTTAAAAGCTATCCTTTCTATATCAAAATCGACAACCAGACTATGCAAACTAACGGGTCCTCATGAGCAGTGCATCCTACGCAGTTCGCAGCAACATTAAAGTCAAACTCGACTGCCAATATATGGAATATTCACAATTCCATACACTATCTGATGAAAAGTATCCGGACACTCATATGTTGTGCGGAATTGACCACTGGATGCAAATTTGGAAATTTGTGGTAAAGTCTTACGGGACGAAACTGCTGAGGTCATCGGTCCCTAAGCCTACACACTACTTAATCTAACTTAAACTAACTTATGCTATAGACAACACACACACACATGCCAGAGGGAGGACTCGAAACTTCGACGTGGGGAGCCGCACGCCCGAGGCCGCGCTGCTACCCAGCGCGGCGGTCCACTAGATGCCACGAGCGGCCGGCCCACCTGTATAAAAGGAGGTGGGGAGAACTTTTTTGGCAGTAGGGAAGCAGTAACAGCGGAAAGGTCGGTCACCAGGGCTCAGTGACTTCCCTGAATGTCACCTGAGTAACACATCCGTCAGCGACGTTTCACCCCTTCTAAAGCTGGCCGAGTCGCCCGTTGACGATGTGATTTTCAAGTGGATATGCGAAGGATGAACCACAGCTAAGACCAAGGCAGAACTCATGTATTCAAGGACAGGAATCAACGGATATTGCAGACGGTGGCTGTAATAATCACTTGACGTCGGCGAAAGGAATCACTCGTGTGTTTCAAAGTGCTGCCACCAGTCCAGATAGGACAGTGACCGCACGTAGGGAATTTTAACTTAAAATATGGTAAAAGAAACTGTAGTCAGTGCTAAGTGAGACGTGAGGTGACGTAAAGAGCGTCGTCACTGGACAGTGGTTGACTGGAAAAGAATGATTCGTAGTGAAATGAAATGATCGTTTGGCGTCATTGGCCGGGAGGCCCCTTGCGGGGCAGGTCCGGCCGCCTTGGTGCAGGTCTTATTACATTCGACGCCACATTGGGCGACCTGCGCACCGGATGGGGACTAAATGATGATGAAGACAACCCAACACCCAGTCCCTGAGCGGAGAAAATCTCCGACCCAGCCGGGAATCGAACTCGGGCCCATAGGACGGCAATCCGTCACGTTGACCACTCAGCAATTTTTTTTTTAGATCCCATTCGGTTCTATATTGCTCGTTGACTTTGTTCGTGGCGGACGTCCGATGACACTCGTTCAAGTTGTTCGTAGATCCGTTCACTCAGTTTTTTATTACAGAGGGTAGCTAAACCCTCTGACCGAACACGCTGAGCTACCGTGCCGCCTTAGTGGGGCGGACATTCGTAGTGATGAATTACGCTATACCCTGTGAACATCAGAGGGAAGGGTCTAGGTTTGGCGAACAGCTGGAGGGCATTACGTGCCATAATGTGCAGTGCCAATAACGAAGTATGGAGGAGGTGTGTTACAGTAGGAGGGCGTTTTCCTCGGGTAGGTTGCGGCCCCCTTATTGTGCTTAAAAACGCTAAGTGCGGAAGTATATGAATAAATTTTACAGCTTTGTGTATTCGCGGGTCTGTGGACATTAACATTCCAAAAATGGACTGAACTGCTCAGAGTCCCGTCATGAGCCCAATCGAACACATTTGCGATGAGTAAGACTGTCGATTTCTCTCCAGATCTCATCGTCCAGCATCACTATCTTCTCCGGCTTCGGCTGTTAGGGAAGAATGGGCTGCTGTCCGTCCACATACGTCAGGCACCTCTTCGAAATTGTCTCCAGCAGAGTTCAAGCCGTCATAAAGGCGAATGCTAGATACTTCTTCTTCTTCTGCTGCATATCCACTAATGGATTTTGCGATCACATTTGTCAAGTCTTCTCTATCTCTTCCAGCACGGCTCAAGTCGCCGGCGTTTCTTATTCCTGGCCACTGTCTGATGTTGCGGAGCCATGACGTTTTTCTTCTGCAAATTCCTCTTTTGCCTTCAGTCTTCCCCTCAGTTATCAGTTTAAGAAGGTGATACCTTTCATTTCGTATTACATGGCCTAAGTAAGCTGTTTCCTTACGTTTGATTGTGGTTAGCGGTTCGCGGTCTCTTTTTACTGTTCTCAAGATCTCTCCATTTGTTTTTCTTGCTGCTCACTGAATTGTAAGTATTCTTCGATATAATCGCAGCTCAAATGCTTCCAGCTTGTTCACGGTGTTCACTTTCAACGTGCAACTTTCCACGCTATACAAAAACACCGACCACACGTAGCTCTTCATAAATCTAACTTCGAGGTTAAGTTCAAAGTCTGTGCTAGAGAACACTTTGTTAAAATTCATGAATGCGCTGCGGGTATTCTCTATTCTGCATCTGATTTCCATGTCCGATGACCAATTTTCGCACAACCACGTCCCCAAGTAGTGCAATCTATTCAACCTGTTTATGGGTTGATTATTATCCATTAATTGCTCATCTGAACTGCGAGTGCCTATCATAAATTTGGTGCTGATATTCAGACCCACATTCATGCTTTGTTCTCCCACTGTAGTTAGAAGATCTTGCAGCTCGTTCATGTTATCTGCAATGAAGACTGTGTCATTTGCGTATCTTATGTTGTTAATCCATACCTCATTTACTTTTATACGTATCTCATAATCTTCAAGCGCTCCCTGGAATATGTGTTCTGAGTACAGGTTAAAGAGGAGTGGTGAGAGTACACAGCCTTGTCTATCTCCTCTAAAGATGTTTTGTGCTTCTGTCGATTGGCCGCCAGTTCTGACCTCAGCAGTTTGATTCCAGTACAGATTTTCTATGCAACGAATATCTTTCCCGTCTTCTCAAAATTTGTACAAGCTTATGGTGTTGCACTCTGTCAAACGCGCTTTCAGAGTCTATGAAGCGCAACATTCTTCCTCAGATCGTAGGACTTTTGAACAAATACCTTAATCGCGACCAATGCTTCCCTCGCACCTAGACCCCGTCTAAATCCAAACTGTGACCATCCCATATCCCTATCACACTTGGTTGTGATTCTATGTTGGATGACCTTGAGAAATATCCTTAGGTTGTGGCTTATCAGGCTAATTTTCTGTAGTCTCCGCATTTTCTTGCATTGTTGTTCTTGGTCAAAGGGATGGAATGTGACGTCAGTCATTTGTCAGGAAATTTAACCGTATTACTAATTTGATTGAATATTTTTTGGAAAACTGAGATGCCGTTATCATCTAATAATTTCAGAATTTCAACTGGTATTTGATCTGGACCAACTGCTTTTCTATCTTTTGCCGTTCATATTGCTCTTCTTATTTCATCTTTTGTGATGGCTGGACCCGATAGATCCTCGTCATCTTTATTTTCTATTTCAGGTCTTTCATCTGCAAAAAGATTGTTTATATAGTCATCCCTGGTAATTTTCTTTTGCTGATTCTCCTATTCTATTTCGTCTTGTTCATTTTCTGTATTTGAGAAGATTTTCTTACGACATATAACTGCAGTTTCCTTTATCTTCTTATGTAAGCTAAAGTCGTCATTTACACTCCTGGAAATTGAAATAAGAACACCGTGAATTCATTGTCCCAGGAAGGGGAAACTTTATTGACACATTCCTGGGGTCAGATACATCACATGATCACACTGACAGAACCACAGGCACATAGACACAGGCAACAGAGCATGCACAATGTCGGCACTAGTACAGTGTATATCCACCTTTCGCAGCAATGCAGGCTGCTATTCTCCCGTGGAGACGATCGTAGAGATGCTGGATGTAGTCCTGTGGAACGGCTTGCCATGCCATTTCCACCTGGCGCCTCAGTTGGACCAGCGTTCGTGCTGGACGTGCAGACCGCGTGAGACGACGCTTCATCCAGTCCCAAACATGCTCAATGGGGGACAGATCCGGAGATCTTGCTGGCCAGGGTAGTTGACTTACATCTTCTAGAGCACGTTGGGTGGCACGGGATACATGCGGACGTGCATTGTCCTGTTGGAACAGCAAGTTCCCTTGCCGGTCTAGGAATGGTAGAACGATGGGTTCGATGACGGTTTGGATGTACCGTGCGCTATTCAGTGTCCCCTCGACGATCACCAGTGGTGTACGGCCAGTGTAGGAGATCGCTCCCCACACCATGATGCCGGGTGTTGGCCCTGTGTGCCTCGGTCGTATGCAGTCCTGATTGTGGCGCTCACCTGCACGGCGCCAAACACGCATACGACCATCATTGGCACCAAGGCAAAAGCGACTCTCATCGCTGAAGACGACACGTCTCCATTCGCCCTCCATTCACGCCTGTCGCGACACCACTGGAGGCGGGCTGCACGATGTTGGGGCGTGAGCGGAAGACGGCCTAACGGTGTGTGGGACCGTAGCCCAGCTTCATGGAGACGGTTGCGAATGGTCCTCGCCGATACCCCAGGAGCAACAGTGTCCCTAATTTGCTGGGAAGTGGCGGTGCGGTCCCCTACGGCACTGCGTAGGATCCTACGGTCTTGGCGTGCATCCGTGCGTCGCTGCGGTCCGGTCCCAGGTCGACGGGTACGTGCACCTTCCGCCGACCACTGGCGACAACATCTATGTACTGTGGAGGCCTCACGCCCCACGTGTTGAGCAATTCGGCGGTACGTCCACCCGGCCTCCCGCATGCCCACTATACGCCCTCGCTCAAAGTCCGTCAACTGCACATACGGTTCACGTCCACGCTGTCGCGGCATGCTACCAGTGTTAAAGACTGCGATGGAGCTCCGTATGCCACGGCAAACTGGCTGACACTGACGGCGGCGGTGCACAAATGCTGCGCAGCTAGCGCCATTCGACGGCCAACACCGCGGTTCCTGGTGTGTCCGCTGTGCCGTGCGTGTGATCATTGCTTGTACAGCCCTCTCGCAGTGTCCGGAGCAAGTATGGTGGGTCTGACACACCGGTGTCAATGTGTTCTTTTTTCCATTTCCAGGAGTGTATTTGTTGCAGTCGTTCCAACTCTTTACATTGTTGTTTCAGCCAGTTATTTTTTGCTGCTCTTATCTCCTTTCTTATGACTTTCTGCATGTCCCTACGTTTGTCCTGGTTTATTTCGTTTTTGTACTTTCTTCTTTTTTTAAAAAAAATTAATGCCAAAATTTCGTCTGTCAGCCAATTTTTCTTTCGTGTTTTCTGTTTGTAACCTATTTCATTTTCCACAACGTCTGTCACAATTTTATGTATTTCGTCCCATACGTTGTTTATATTTGTTCCTTCTCCTAGTTGTGGTTTAAATGTTTCTGTAACTCTTCCCCTGATTTTTGTGGTTACCTTGTTTTCGATATCTTCATCCGTAAGGCGATCGTATTCTATTTTCCACTGTTGTGTATGTTTTTGGACATTTGTAATTTTTATTTTTATTTCTACTAATAGGTGCATGCCCTCGTTACCGAGGATGCAAAGCGCTTGTTTAGCAGAATGTAATCTACTTGATTCCGTACTATACTGTCAAGGGGGTCAACTGGAGCTCTCTATGTGTACAAGCGTCTAGTTGGTAACTCAAACCAAGTGTTTGTTATCTTCATCCTTTACTCTTGACAAAAATAACAAAGCCTTTCGCCTCGATCATTAAGTACCCATAATCCACATGGACAGGCTAGTTCTTCAAATCTTCCCCCTCGTATTTTAGAGTTAAAATAAACCATTATTATCTCATGTTCTTCCTTTTACCAGCCTAAGAAGTTGCTTCAACTCTTCGTAGAACACTTCATCTTCAGTTGAATCTGATGTGGGCGCGTTTACTTGGATGATGTTGACATTAATTGGAATGGCATTAAGTTTAATTAAAGCCAGTCGATCTGAGTGGGGAAGAAATTTATTATAGATTTCGAAACTTCTTCTGAGGCAGTTAATCTCACGCCTTTTCTGTATCTATTGCCTTGATTCCCTGAATAGTAGATAGTTCCCCCGTGAACCTCACACATTCCGGCATGTGTCCACCACGTCTCTGCCACTCCTAGAATATATGTTTTCATTCTTCCCATTTCCTGCATTAAGTTTGCTTATTTCCCAGATTCATACAAACTCTGTACGTTCCAGGTACCGATCCTTACTTAGTTTCGAAGATTCATGTTGCTACTCTCAGGAGCAATTAACACAGTTCCCACCGGAGATCCGATAGTGGAACCATTTATACCTCCTAAAAATTTTGGGTTAAATATGCTTGTCTTTTTGGCTTATGTGATTCTCTTGGGAATTATTGTCGGAGGTAGTTTCCGGTTGCCATCCTCCCCATGTGCAGGGTGACACAGAAAAACTGGAAAATTTTCACAACCCAATAAAACTAGAAGTGATGAAGGAAAGAAATTGCATTCATAGTAACTGAAACCTTACAACTTTGCCATTTACGAAACACTGATGGCATTTATCATTTTTAAAAAGTTACGTCCTTTAGATGGCCTCCTCCTGTACGAATACATTTGTGAAATCTGCTGTTGAGATTCATCATTGACCGCTGCAACATCTCAGCTGAAGTACTGTAAATTACATCCGCAATTCTCTGTTTTAAGTCATCCAAGGTTCTTGGTCGAGTCCTGTAGACTTTTATCTTGAGGTACCCCCCCCCCCCCAAGAAAAAATCACAAACGGATAAATATGATGATCTAGGGGGCCAAGGAATGGTACCGAATCGCTAGATCACACTGTTGCCAAGCAATTCTCGCACACGTGGCATTGATTGCCGTGCAGTATGTGAAGTTGCTCCGCCCTTCTTGAACGTTAGGAAAGTTATTCAGACAAGTGTAAGGAAAGTTCGTAACATCTCCACATAACGATCGGCATTGACAATTATTCCTTTTCCCTGTTCATTTGTGAAAAAATACGGTCCGATAATCCCACATGATGAAACGCCACACCGTAGTGTCACTTTACTAGCGTGTAAAAGGCGCTCATGAGCGTCATTATGACTTTTGTTTGCCCAGTAACGGTAGCTCTGTTTATTCACATAACCTGTGAGATGAAAATGTGCCTCATCTGACATCCACAACTTGTTTAAGGATTCACCGTCATTGTCTATTTTTGTTATCACTTGTTGACAGAATTCTAATCGTAACCGGAAATCATTGTCCTTCAATTGTTCCACCATCTGTAGTTTGTATGGATGAAATTTTAAATTAAGATGTAGAATTCTGCGAACACTCTTCCGGGACATTCCAACCACTGCTGCTTGCTTACGAATTGAACGCCTTGGACTTCGTAAGACAGACTCGTGTACATCAACGTTCGCTGGAGAACGCTCACTTCTTGGTCGTCCTGCTGGTTTCTTCTTGAGGGCAGATCCAGTCCTTTAAAAATTATTAATCCATCACTGTATCGCGTATTTCGGCGAAACGGCATCATGACGTTCTAAATTATAAAAGCTATAATATCTGATGTTTTCATAACTATTACAATTGATTGACTTAATCCTATTTCTACATCAAAGATTAGAAAAATTACAGAAATTAAAAAGCGCTACCAAACTGTCATTGTTTTTTTAAAACATTTTATGGCTAACGCACGCTGTTGTCCGTTCCACTGATCCATGATTACTGAAATGGCGTTCTGTTTACTCGCTAACTGTCACCAATCCGCAGTGCTGCCAGCTGCCCATGGCTGCCACTACTCATTTCAAACATTCCCGTCATTCTGTGTCAGCGTGTAGTAGACAGCCGCTCTTAAGCTAGAGAACACGCGCTGCCGTGAAGCCGATCCTCTGGGGCACAGACGCCGCCAACGGTGCTGGTTTTGGTCCACCCCAGGCGTTTCATTTCCCCGGTACGACCCACATCTGGGAGGCATTCCCCTATCCGCCCTATTAGCATCTGGATCATTTTGATCAGATAGTGTATGCTGTCACATACTAGTTTAATAATCCTTTTCTCCCGTTTGTAGCAGCATCATGTAGCGAAAGCAACTGTCTAGGTCTCTGTGACACTCGCTGCCCCACAGCGCTATGTAATTGCTGCACTGTCGACGAATCGAATATTGACCATCGGTCTCTGACTGTACTGCAGGTGGAGACAAAGAAGTGGAGGCTTCGCTGATGGACCTGGCGCAGCAAGTGGGCCTCCGGGTGTTTCACGAAGACGTGGAGCTGGGCCGGACTGTTCCCAGCGTGCTCCTGGGCCCCTCCAGTTGCGAATCGGAGCCGCCACCCGGCTACCTCCACCACTTCCAGGTGACTGGAAACTTCACGCCGGTCACAAAGCACTGCGCCTTCGGCCAAGTGGACCGGCCGGACGAACGACAGGACCCGGTGAGGAACATATTTTGAAGACTTTCTGGATCTGGATGCAGATATTGATGTTCGTTTATGTACGATGCTCACTCCAAAGCAAGTCCACAATGCTTTTTTTTTAAAAAAAAAACTTCCAATTAATTTTCCATATTTTTGATATTTTTTGCAGTATGTTGATACATTATTGAGAGAATAACTGTAATACTTCCACATAGTCGCCATCCCTTTAAAGTGGGTTGCGCCACTGCGGAACTAAGACTTGTAAACCTGTGTGGTAAAAGTCAGGATCAGCACGTCTGAGCCACTGTTTAGGAGCCTTTCCAAGGGCGTGATAATCTTCAAATCTAGTTCCACGACGGTATTCCTTAAGTTTACTGAAGAGGTGGTAATCCAACGGTGTCAAGTCAGGATAGGTGGGTAGGTATTTCAGTGTTGTCCAGTCGTCAACGTTCTCGGAATCCACCTGACGCAAATCTTTTTCAACTACTTCAATATTCTGCACATTTTCGCTTCCCCCTCTCCAATTCGGATTGGCAGTTAGTTCAGTGTTACGCGTTTTTCAGCCAGAATTAGTTTGTGAATACGCTGCACAGTGGAATCCGTGCGGTTTTCGGTCTGCCTCTGCGCGGGGTCCGCAGTATTGGCGTGCCCACATTCACCAATAATCTGCTTGCTCAACGAATAACTGTACTGCGATCGACAGCGCCATTCCCATACACGCTCTTCAGTCTCTTGTGAAACTGTGTCATTGTCTCCTTATCACATCACAGGAACGCTGTAACAGCACTTTTCTTCAGACAAACATCAAGTGAAACACCTTTTCTGAGGGAGCGCTACGCCAGCGTCACTGGTGGAATCCTAAGCACACTCTGGGACCCGGCGCTCAGCCAACTAAAATGACAGCGTCAATTGAGAGCCACAACCGCCCACGAAGGAAGCCACAGAAGCACTGAGAGTCGGGGGTTCGCACCCAGCTTTCAGTCATGTCGTCCCCCTCCCCCGCCACGCTCCCCCCCTCCCCCCCCTTCCCCTGCTCCAACTGACGCGTTGTGCCACGATGTAGTGCGTAAGGGGTGGCGAGCGATCGCAGAATAAAGGAGGCGGAATACAGAGAAGACAATCATTCTGCTGGTATCACCTGAAGATGACGGCAAGGTCGAAATATCGCGTTACGAAGAGGACTACACGCGGCTGGACACCTGAGAACAGTGTAAACAGCAAATGTGTAGAACGAAAGTTGGACGCATTTCTTTTGGAGTGACCTTCGAATAACCGCAACAAGGCTCTACAACCACAACACTACAATGTACAATCATCAAGTTCATTTACGTGACGCACGTACACACCTGATACTTGATAAGAGATAAGAGCAAGGCGACGGCTGACCAGAACTACTGAGACATTACCCTAGACAGAAACAAAAGATTTCACATGTATGGTGCCAACGACGATTTCCTGAGTATGGAACTGAATTTTAACGCATATACGAGGGCGTGCTGAAAAGTAATACCTCCGAAATTTTTTTCCTGTTCTCAATATTGGTGAAGCATATGTCATGCTTATTACTCGGTCGAGTTTCCCGCTTCGCTTACGCAAGTTGCAAACCTCTGCCGCTAGTGGGCTCGGAACTGTAACGTGTAACGTGGCGGTGTGTATCTTAAGTATGTCGGTGAATGGGAAACAGCTCAGAAAATTGAAAGAAAAAATTGGTTCAAATGGCCCAGAGCAGTATGAGACTTAACTGCTGAGGTCATCAGTCCCTTAGAACTTAGAACTACTTAAACCTAACTAACCTAAGGACATCACATACATCCATGCCCGAAGCAGGATTCGAACCTGCGACCGTAGCGGCAGCGCGGTTCCAGACTGTAGCGCCTAGACGCGCTCGACCACTCCTGCCGGCAAATTGAAAGAACGAATTCGAAGAACTTGTTCACCCATGGAGGACCCTCTGCTTCGGAATGACAATGCCAGACCACACACGAGCGCTGCGACTTCTGAAACAATCCGAGGCCTTGGTTTTACCGTCTTCGATCATCCTTCATACAGTCCAGACTTGGCCCCATCCGATTCTCATCTGTTTCCAAAACTTAAAGCACAGCTTCGAGGACTTCAGTTTGATGATGGTGAAGCGGTGCAAGAAGAGGTGAGATTGTGGCTCCGTCAACAAAGTAAAGCATTCTACAGTGATGGTAACAATAAGCTGGTCCCTCGTTGTGAGAAATGTGTTCGACACCAGGGTGACTATATTGACAAATTCCCCGGCACGAATCCTCCCGGCGGACTTGTGTCGAGGTCCGGTGAGCCGACCAGTCTGTGGATCGTTTTTAGGCGGTTTTCCATATGCCTCGGCAGTGCGACTGGTTCCCCTTATTCCTCCTCAGCTACACTATGTCGGCGATTGCTGTGCAAACAAGTTCTCCACGTACGCGTACACCACCATTATTCTACCACGCAAACATAGGGGTTACGCTCGTTTGGTGTGAGACGTTCCCTGGGGGGGGGGGGGGGCGGTGTCCACCGGGGGCTGAACATAACCCTGAAAGAGTGGTTCGGTGTGGGGCGGCGGAGGGCTGAAGTGGACTGCGGTAGTCATCGTGGGGTTGTGGACCACCGCGGCTGCGGCGTGGACGGAGCCTCTCCGTCGTTTCTAGGCCCCCGGTTAACATACAGTACAATACAATGTTGACAAATAAAGATTTAGAATTATAATAAAGTTTGTTTCCTTTATTAAATTTTAAAACTTTCCACATAAAAAATTCGGAGGCATTACTTCACAGCACGCCTTTGTAATGCTATGACACTTTTGATCACTTTACACATCTGTATACTTGAGCAACAGTCTAAATGGTAATAAGTTCGCTATTTGATTATTCTTTTATTTCGCTCTGGAAACTATCGCAATTTCGGGTTCACAGATTCGCTATTTGGTTTTTCTTTTACTTAGCATTAGACGCTATTGCTACTTCATGTCTATAATAATCTTTTAGTTTCTCATTATCATTATTCCATGTGTCGTAATCGTAAAACGATACTTCTGCACACTTCCCTGTCGCAAAAAGTCGTAACGAATGAGAGACGACTGCTGTCTGCTTCTTCACGATGTACGGACGACACAATATAAGCAGCTAGTTCCATTGGCTCTACGATCCAAGAGCTTGCAAACGATTGCTCACGCATTTCCTTGCAGGTGTAAGGAGGAAAACTCAGAGTAACTATTATAAGTCGCTAAGATGGAGGATGTGACAGCGCCAGGAAGTGTTAACCGTCACATACGATAGCCACTCCCTGCATCTACTGGTTATACTACGCACTCGCCTTTCGAAATGTGCCTCGTGACATTTTTTCTGGTGTTGTGAACCTCGTCCATACATTGCTAGCCATTAAGCAGCAACGTCATCAAGACAGCGTGCAAGAAACGACAACTTTCCGTGTTTTGCTCAACGTGCTACGATATGCAAATGTTCAGCATTTCAGAGCAGCCCCATATGGATAGAAGTAACATCATCTACACGCTGCTTATACGGAAAGCTTACGAAAAAAAAACAAAAACAAAAAAAGAAACACCATTTGAATGTTGGTTCATTGTGAGGAGACAGCTTTATCTCTCGTGTAAGAAAGGGCCAGCATCTGATGAAATAAGACAGACCCGGTTTATTGTTCCGCTTGATAACACCTCGAGCTACTCTGGAACTCACGTGTGTCATGCGAATACTCAATCGAAATATTCAAAAGGGCGATACTGCCATGAACAATATTAACTGCGTCATGGAGGACAGACATAGCTGCGGTGACAAAAGTCAAGAGATAGCGATTGAAAATATGCAGATGGCGGTACCATCGCGTACGCAAGGCATAAAAGGGCAGTGCATTGGCGGATCTGTCATTTGTGCTCAGGTGCTCCAAGTGAAGGGGTTTCCGACATGATTATAGCCGCACTTCGGGAATTAACAGACTTTGAACGTGGGATGGTAGTTGGAGCTAGACGCATGGGACATTCCACTTTGGAAATCGTTAGGGAATTCAATGTTCCAAAATTCACAGCGTCAAGAGTGTGCTGAGAATACTAAATCTGAGGCATTACCTCTCACCACGGACGACGCAGTGACCAAAGGCTTTCACTTAACAATCGAGAGCAGCAGCGTTTACAGTGCTTAACAGACAAGCAACACTGTGTGAAATAACCACAAAAATCAATGTGGGACGTACGACGATGGTATGCGTTAGAACATTGCAGCGAAATGTGGCGCTAATGGCCAACAGACGACCCACGCGAGTGCCTTTGCTAAGCAGCGGCTCTCCTGGGCTCGTGACCATTGCGTGTGGAGCCTAGACGACTGGAAAACCGTGGTCTGATCACATAAGTTCCGATTTCAATTGGTAGGAGCTGATAGTAAGGTGCGGCGCATGCCCACGAAGCCATGGACCCAAACTGTCAACAAGGCACTGCGCAAGCTGGTGGAGGCTCAATAACGGTGTGGATTGTATTTACATGGAATGAACTGGGTCCTCTGGTTCCACTGCACCGGTTATTGACTGGGAATGGTCATGTTCTACTAACATTTGCAACCATTCATGGACTTCACGTTCCCAAACATTGATGGAATTTTTATGGATGACAATGCACCATGCCATCGTGCCACAATTGTTAGCGACTAGTTTTCTGGCCACCCAGATCACCCGACATGAATCCGATCGGACATTTATGGATAATAATCGAGAGGTCAGTTAGCGCACAAAATTCTGTTCCGGCAACACTTTCGCAGTTATGGACTGCTAGAGGAGCAGCAATGCTCAGTATTTCTGCAGGGGCTTCCAATGACTTGTTGAGTTCTTGCCAGGTCCAGTTGCTGCACTACTCTGGGCAAAAGGAGGTCCGACACGATACTGGGAGGTATTCCATGACTTTTGTCATCTCAGTGCAGATATAATAACGTACCATATTAACTAGTGGGTTCGTAAGAGCTGATGGTATGATTCGAGCGTGGCGCAAACCCAGCGAAGCCCTGGACCCGAGTTGGCAACAACGCACTGTGCAGGCTGGTGGTGCCTCCATAAAGGTGTGGGCTCTGTTTGCATGGAATAATGGACTGATGGACTGGGTCCCCTGTTGCAACTAAACCGATGACTGGCTGGAAATTACGTTCGGCTACTTGGAGACTATTTGCAGCCATTCACGCCCTTCATGTTGCCAAACAACAATGGAAAGTTTATGGATGACAATGCGCCATGTAACCGCCAAACAGCCGGCCACTGTGGCCGAGCGGTTCTAGGCACTTCAGTCCGGAACCACGCTAGTGCTACGGCCGCAGATTCGAATCCTGCCTCGGGCATGGATGTGTTGATGTCCTTAGGTTAGTTAGGTTTAAGTAGTTGTAAGTCTAGGGGACTGATGATCTCAGTTTTTAAGTCCCATAGAGCTTAGAGCCATTTGAACCTTCAGCGTGCAACAGTTGTTCGCAACTGGTTTGAAAAACATTCTGGACAATTGATGCAAATGTTTTGGCCTCCCGACTCATCACAAATGAATCCAGTCGAACATTTATGGGTCATAACCGCGAGGTCAGTTCGTGCACAAAGTCCTGCACCGCCAACACTTTCGCAATTATAGACGGCTATAGAGGCAACATGCCGCAATATTTGTGCAAGGAATTTCCAACGACTTGTTGAGCCCATGCCACGTCGAGGTGTTGCATTACGCCAGGCAAAAGGAGATCAGACACGGTAATAGGAGATATCCCATGACTTTGTCGCCTCAGTGTACTGTTCGCTCGGCCGGATCGTGTAGCTACGTCACGCACACTGTGTCAGGGAATTGCTCGTTTACATGAAGCCAATTATCGACACAGTCAGTGCGACGGCATCTGCAGCACCAAGGCCTGTGAGCATGGCGATCACTGTTGCGGCTTCCCTTGACGCGGCAGAAAGTGAGGGGCGCCCAGTGACACACACGGAACTGGCACCACGTCGTCTCTTCCGACGAGTCCCAAATTGCGTATAATATGCAGAACGTCGTCCCTTCCGACCTGTCCCAGTCTGTGCACACCATCGCAATGGCCGCAAATGTGTGTGTAGACTAGCGTGGCAATGGAAATGAGCGTTTGGCCTTATGGGGCAAGCCCGGCCGCCTTGGTGCAGGTCTTATTACATTCGACGCCACATTGGGCGACCTGCGCGCCGGATGGGGATGAAATGATGATGAAGACAAAACGACACCCACTCCCTGAGCGAGGAAAAAGTCCCCGACACACCCGGGAATCGAACCCGGGCCCGTGGGACGACAATCCGTCAGGCTGACCACTCAGCTATCGTGGCGGACAGTGTGGCAAATGAAAGTTTCCAGATTGCATTCAGCATCATTCCGGCTCAGCAAGTTGCGTGACGGAGTGGGGTTCTATTGAGTACACTATCCGATCACCTCCTGTTCAAACAGACGGTGATTTGGACAGTAGGCGTCACTTTTCTGCCTTGATAAGTCTAATGGCTCTGCTCCATCTCCCAGATCTCTGTGTTGTTATATCTCAGCGATATAAAACAAGACTGCTTGTTGGTCGTTCTGTCCCGATCTGTCTCGATACAGAGGCGTTGGAACCTTCTCAGGACGTTCTCCATTCCTCCCACCCGTTGAAAACATCCATGAATTGTCGAGAAACTGCCATACTATCTCTCCCCAGCCACTACAGTTGATGAAACCTGGTATAGGGTTAAAGCAGAATGGGAAGACATACCCGTATCTGTCATTCACACTCAATTTGATTCGATACCCAGCCCAGTTAAAGCGTTGTTTGTGACAGCGGTGGGAGCTCAGTGTGCTAAATTTCGCACGACGTATCCCCCAAATCAACTTCACTGTATCTATTATTCCTACTACACTGTATACACACAGCAAGTAAACTTTTGTTATTTGTTCTCTGGCAGTTACAATGGCCGGCAGTGTATACGTTTTGTATGTCTGGTGCCCTACAACTTAGATGAATATTAAGAGCATCATTGTCATTCAGAAATAGACAAAGAATTACACGAAAGGTTATTGTTCTCAAAAACTCTTGACTAATTTTGGGCCGGACACTTCTTTGTAAGCAAACAGAACTGTAATAGACGTATAAAATTGTTGCAACGTGTTGTTTACTGTTCGCTATAAACACTGTCGTTACTTTGCTGTACTGTGACAATCAGCGTCACTTACGTGTTTTCCTCACATATTTTATACCACATATAGTTGGGTTGGGTTGTTTGGGGAAGGAGACCAGACAGCGAGGTCATCGGTCTCATCAGGGGACTAATGACCTCAGCAGTTGAGTCCCATAGTGCTCAGAGCCATTTCATCGGTCTCATCGGATTAGGGAAGGACGGGGAAGGAATTCGGCCGTGCCCTTTCAAAGGAACCATCCCGGCATTTGCCCGGAGCGATTTAGGGAAATCACGGAAAACCTAAATCAGGATGGCCGGACGCGGGATTGAACCGTCGTCCTCCCGAATACGAGACCAGTGTGCTAAGCACTGCGCCACCTCGCTCGGTAGCACATATAGTGCTTACGTCTTTTGGATTCCCATAATCAGCATAATCATGAGGTACGATCCTAATCGGGTAACTCTAATAAATATATAAATAAAAATAGTGCGTATTAAAACTGGAAAGATTCAGAAGTGGGATTAAAATCCTGTTGTGATTTTGTAATGGCACTATTGTCCTAGAAGAAGACTTGCAGAACCTGTTGAAAGGCATGAGCAGTTAATTCAATTCAGAGTGTGATCTGAGCGTAAACCGAAGGAAGAAACGATGAACTGAGTAGGAATGATTTTAGCAGCGAACTTGAGTTCAAAATTGGGAACCACGTACTTGACGTAGTGAGGGAATCTCCTACGATGGAAGCAAAATAACTTGTAATAGGGTAAAACAAAGAGAACATGAGATGTTGATTAGCACAGGCAAAACGAGCATTCGTTGGAGGAAGAAAGTCGTCTAGGATAATCAGACATGGGACATAGCTGCAGAAAGAATTTTCTGGGAATGTTCGGAGCTCAACACTGTGTGGAAGTCAATCATGCATTGCAAGGAAATCGGGTAAGAGGATAATTGAAACGTTTGAAATGTGATGTTACAGGACTGCGAAAGCTAACCACACTGATACTGTGATGAATTTTGCCGTGTAATGTTACGCTTATTTATCGCGGGGTATTTCATCGTATAGGTGATAGATTTTGAGCAGTGAACGGACGCTACGAGACTTTAACTTTGAGGCATTATTACGTTTGTTCTGGAAGAGTGTAGACCAGCCTGAGGTGACATGAGTTATTATTTGCAGCGAGTTAGCAGCTGGGCTTGAAAGAAGACGTGTTCGGCTCGATCCCATGACTTCATCAGCCATTTTTTTAAAACAGAGCTGCGAAAAGCGCAGTTACCTAAGGTGCGAGCGACAACAGGTAAATTCGCAATTGTTTTGTTCGTACGGACTGTTGCTGAGACAGCAACTACTCAGGAGAAAACGGTTATGTAACACTGCAGTCAGAGACTCAGCATGGAAGGAAATGTATGCCAAACATTAACAAGACAAGGTGAAGGATGATACGACACGTGTAAGACTTCCATGATGTTAGGGAGGGCTTTAGAGAGCGAAAGTTGTCGGAGAAGGCTGTAGTATATCCAAGAATAATAACTGAGGACGGAATGTGTAACTGCTCTGAGATGAAGAGATTGAAATTAAATCTTGGCGTGGCACATGAGACCATACAAAAACTATGTAAACAATGGATGCATCTGCACGACCAATAACAGCCTGATACTATTTCCATCACGAAAACTTAGGACACGAACGTAAGGGTCAGAAAAAAAATTATGAAAGGTAGATGGGCAAATTATTTATTTCGAATACTGTTGTATGCGTTAAAGATTTGTTCCCGATATCAAATCAGTTAATTCTCTGGCGTTTTTCTTATCATTTGCTATGCTAATTAGCCGTCGTCCAATTGGGTATCACATTATGAATACTCATAATACGTTTTTGTGTGCTATGTCAAAGCTTCTGTACAATAATTCTGAAGCCATGTGTACTACATTTAATTGTTTTCTGTACTCTATGTATAACTTTCATCCCTTCGTTCATTGATATTATTGCCAATCGTTTATTTCAAGTGTGAATTACACTACAGCTGAAAAGAGCATTTATTACGTTCGTTCTAATATTGCTGGAGATGTTACTACATACGAGTAAATTGCTTCTTGGAAAGGATAAAAATAAACATTTCTTTACAGCGTTAATAATAATTCTGATGTTTCCTTTCTTTTATTATTTGCATTTCTAAAGTGTTTTTCTTTCACTCTCCTTTCTAACACCTATGTGATGTGTTCACAGAATAATCCAGCTGGAGGCTTGCATTCTGACACGAGAATGTATTGACAGGTAACGAGAGTAAAATGGTGGAGTATATGTCACTTTGATGAAGAATACTAACGAAGCTGATACATAGAATTTGACCTGAAATTGTACTGAAATAAGTTTACGTAACAACAAGAAAAGTATGGAACATCAGCTATAATTTAGTTGACAGCAGATTTCATACAAAGTGTAATGCTATGAAAAGATACTGCTAACTTCTACGTATTCCTTGTTTTATATGTCTTACTGATGGAGATATAAACGATTGAAAACCACATTAGTTTAACTGCAGAAGGTACTATTTTATTAATTTCCAATCCATATGCTCTGAGTTTCTGCTAACATGTTTGTTAAATAAGTACTGTCAGGAAGAAACAGATTTGCTCTATTGTAAAGCTACGTTTGGTAATTTTCACAACTGAGCAAGCAATGGAAGAAATCTGTTGGATATAATTTCATTTTTGCTATAGTTGTACACGACAATAATAAAGACTCACGAAGATGATTTCTGCCTCTAATAGTGTAGAGTATTACATTGCTAAAACAATGCTGTTTACTTCATAACATTCTATCAGCGAATAATGGTTGTATGCAGTGAAACAGTCCCTAATCCAATATTATGGTTTTACAGTACTGATAATGAACTGATTTTGATACAGTTTATTCACTGCAATGCTGTTGTTATAAAAAAAAAATGAAAAAATCCTTGCGGCAAATGTAGACATTTGCTGTAGATGCGTAATATAATATTTCAACTCCGCTTCACAGCTAATCATTGATAATGTTTGCTAGTGGAATTGATAAGAGCAGCAATGTTGTAAGGAAGAACGAGACGTTCTGATGAAGGAAATAAAATGAATAAAAGTTTTACTTTAAAACTGGTTTTCGTGGTTAGTTATTAATAGGGTGGCCCAAGACAGCGTATCGGTAGTAAATGTTTGAATCGCCAATGCTGGGGCGCATAAAAATGCTTACAACAAATTTAAATCGGACTTCGCAAATCATGAAAAGATAATGAAGGCAGGTTCTATGATTGGTTATACAAATTTGCATATAGGCTGCCACAATAGCGGTCGTTCCAGACATTAGTAATACCGCACCTCCTATCATAGAGTGCGTCTACATCGGGAGCTAAGGCAGTAGCGAGAGAGGGAGACAAGATCCGTCACTAAAGAAACTAGAATAATTTGTTTCAACAGACATTAGTTCACATTTTTAAGAGTTACTGATTACGCTTACATAACTTTCTTCGTCTATGGATTGGGATGACACACGCCCCCTTGAATGCGGTGACATAGTTTAGATTCTAACTATGCGACGCCATTCAACAAGTAGTGAGGTGGTGGCTGTTAATTATCTGTTATTCTCATAATCATTTCTCTTTAACTCACATTCACATTAATAATTCAGTAACTTACTTTACAATACATTGTGCAGAGTTTTAGCTTTATATACATTTGAGTTCATAAATAATAGATGGTAGTTCTATTTACACAGTTATTGTCTTAACTCAGTTTGGGAACTGCATTGTCCTTTTCTTTTGACTGCGACGTCCTCAACGTACTTTTTTGTTGTCGATATTGGATGCTACATAGTCGTTTAACTGTTAAGAAAAAGAATGGTTTACACGAGGAATAAAGGTTCCAGTTTCAGTTTCTCCACTGATTTCGTATAACAATAAATTATGTGTCTAGACGTAGAGCCGTTGTCGACGTAGAGATCACGTGTAACGGGTGACAATTCAGGATGACCAATGGTACCAGCCCAAGGATTAGGACGCAAGCAAGGAGTTGTCTGTCCGGACTGTCATATGGCGTTGTAGGATGACCAGGATGTCATTCGGGTAGGGTTCAGGTGCTCAACAGGTTTCGGAATCATGAAACAGTTGCACAAAGGGATGATTGATATCTCAGCACAACACACAATGGTTGTACTGAAAGAAACACATTATACATAAAAATATAAAATTATCGTTCTTGACATCAAACACAGAGAAATAAATTTAAAACTTTTTTTGTATTTGCCTTCGAGATCCGTTGAATTTTCTGCCAAGGGATATGACCTTTCGTAAAGTTTATTTGTCTTATTTTGTTTATGATTTTTTTCACGCGATTGTGGTACAACACAACGCAGTCTTTATCATACTCTTACTCCATAAAAGTTCACAATACGTGCTCTGTATAAGCATCAAGATTCGAATGTGATCTTAGCAAAATTGTTTCTCCAAAAGTGCCTGAAGTCGTCCTAACTGTCTCTCGTGTGTTTTCTTTCGAATTCTGGAGGGTTCTGTCAGTGCGATTAGTGTGTCTCTTACCTTTTCTCGTAGGGTGATTTCTTCTTTCGGCAGGTATGGCAAAGGATTTATCCAATCATTTGCTACTCTGTTGTTCCTTAGTAATTCAGGAAGTGAGTGTGGTGTGGTGTAAATTGGCAGGTAATTCAATATTTGTTCAAAAGGTTCTATAAACTCTACCTAGAGTGTGTGTTGTGTATTTGCGTATGTTCTTGTAAATCGATTAAATTCCCTAAAATTATTTTTAGCGGGATTACTTTGCGGATGAAAGCGAGATACCAAAATTCGCTTAATGTCATCGTCTCTCAGAAAATCTTCGAAGCATCGTCTGTAACGAGTGCAACAACTTTCCAACAGTGGATTTGTTCTGTTTGTGCATCCTTATTATCATAGCAAATGCTGTTATTGACTTCAAGGCAGATAATTTATCATATTTAGAGAAAATAACATAGAAAGCTAGTAAATATTTGACACTACCTCATGCGGCTGACGCTGGCCCATCCATACCGACAGATGCTAAAAGCATTGATTGTGTTCGAGGTTTTTAGTTCAATATTACAACATTTGTTTGTTTGATTAGCTTTCTTTTACATGAGACAAGTTTTTAAAAGCTGTTGAGTGTTGTTTGTTGTTGTGGTCTTCAGTCCTGAGACTGGTTTGATGCAGCTCTCCATGCTACTCTATCCTGTGCAAGCTTCTTCATCTCCCAGTACCTACTGCAACCTACATCCTTCTGAATATGCTTAGTGTATTCATCTCTTGGTCTCCCTCTACGATTTTTACCATCCACGCTGCCCTCCAATACTAATTTGGTGATCCCTTGATGCCGCAGAACATGTCCTACCAAACGATCCCTTCTTCTAGTCACGTTGTGCCACAAAGCCACAAACTTCTCTTCTCCCAAATCCTATTCAATACTTCCTCATTAGTTATGTGATCTACCCATCTAATCTTCAGCATTCTTCTGTAGCAGCACAGCTTCTATTCTCTTCTTGTACAAACTATTTATCGTCCATGTTTCACTTCCATACATGGCTACACTCCATACAAATACTTTCAGAAATGACTTCCTGACACTTAAATCTACACTCGATGTTAAAAAATTTCTCTTCTTCAGAAACGCTTTCCTTGCCATTGCCAGTCTACATTTTATATCCTCTCTACTTCGACCATCATCAGTTATTTTGCTCCCAAATAGCAAAACTCGTTTACTACTTTGTCTCATTTCCTAATCTAATTCCCTCAGCATCACTCGGCTTAATTCGACTACATTCCATTATCCTCGTTTTGATTTTGTTGATGTTCATCTTATATCCTCCTTTCAAGACACTGTCCATTCCGTTCAACTGCTCTTCCAAGTCCTTTGCTGTCTCTGACAGAATTACAATATCATCGGCGAACCTCAAAGTTTTTATTTCTTCTCCATGGATTTCAATACCTACTCCGAATTTTTCTTTTGTTTCCTTCACTGCTTGCTCATTATAGAGACTGAATAACATCGGTAAGAGACTACAACCCTGTCTCACTCCCTTCCCAACCACTGCTTCCCTTTCATGTCCCTCGACTCTTACAACTGCCATATGGTTTCTGTACAAATTGTAAATAGCCTCTCGCTCCCTGTATTTTACTCCTGCCACCTTCAGAATTTGAAAGAGAGTATTCCAGTCAACATTGTCAAAAGCTTTCTCTAAGTCTGCAAATGCTAGAAACGTAGGTTTGCCTTTCCTTAATCTTTGTTCTAAGATAAGTCGTAAGGTCAGTATTGCCTCACGTGTTCCAGTATTTCTACGGAATCCAAACTGATCTTCCCCGAGGTCGGCTTCTACTAGTTTTTCCATTCCTCTGCAAAGAATTCGCATTAGTATTTTGCAGCTCTGACTTATTAAACTGATAGTTCGGTAATTTTCACATCTGTCAACACCTGCTTTCTTTGGGATAGGAATTATTATATTCTTCTTGACGTCTGAGGGTATTTCGCCTGTTTCATACATCTTGCTCACCAGATGGTAGAGTTTTGTCAGGACTGGCACTCCCAAGGCCGTCAGTAGTTCCAATGGAATGTTGTCTACTCCGGGGGCCTTGTTTCGACTCAGGTCTTTCAGTGCTCTGTCAGACTCTCCACGCAGTATCGTATCTCCTATTTCATCTTCATCTACATCCTCTTCCATTTCCATAATATTGTCCTCAAGTACATTGCCCTTGTATAGACCCTCTGTATAGTCCTTCCACCTTTCTGCTTTCCCTTCTTTGCTTAGAACAGGGTTTCCATCTGAGCTCTTGATGTTCATGCAAGTGGTTCTCTTTTCTCCAAAGGTCTCTTTAATTTTCCTGTAGGCAGTATCTATCTTACCCCTAGTGAGATAAGCCTCTACATCCTTACATTTGTCCTCTAGCCATCCCTGCTTAGCCGTTTTGCAGCCGGCCGCGGTGGTCTCACGGTTCTAGGCGCGCAGTCCGGAACCGTGCGACTGCTACGGTCGCAGGTTCGAATCCTGCCTCGGGCATGGATGTGTGTGATGTCCTTAGCTTAGTTAGGTTTAAAGTAGTTCTAAGTTCTAGGGGACTGATAACCACAGCAGTTGAGTCCCATAGTGCTCAGAGCCATTTGAACCAACCCGTTTTGCACTTCCTGTCAATATCATTTTGGAGACGTTTGTATTCCTTTTTGCCTGCTTCATTTACTGCGTTTTTATATTTTCTCCTTTCATCAATTAAATTCAATATTTCTTCTGTTACCCAAGGATTTCTACTAGCCCTCGTCTTTTTACCTACTTGATCCTCTGCTGCCTTCACTACTACATCCCTCAAAGCTACCCATTCTTCTTCTACTGTATTTCTTTCCCCCATTCCTGTCAATTGTTCCCTTATGCTCTCCCTGAAACTCTGTACAGCCTCTGGTTCTTTCAGTTTATCCAGGTCCCATATCCTTAAATTCCCACCTTTTTGCAGTTTCTTCAGTTTCAAGCTGCAGATCATAACCAATAGATTGTGGTCAGAGTCTACATCTGCCCCTGGAAATGTCTTACAATTTAAAACCTGGTTCCTAAATCTCTGTCTTACCATTATATAATCTATCTGATACCTTTTAGTATCTCCGGGATTCTTCCATGTATACAACCTTCTTTTATAATTCTTGAACCAAGTGTTAGCTATGATTAAGTTGTGCTCTGTGCAAAATTCTACCAGACGGCTTCCTCTCTCATTTCTTAGCCCCCATACATATTCATCTACTATGTTTCCTTCTCTCTCTTTTCCTACACTAGAATTCCAGTCATCCATGACTATTAAATTTTCGTCTCCCTTCACTATCTGAATAATTTCTTTTACCTCATCATACATTTCATCAATTTCTTCATCATCTGCAGAGCTAGTTGGCATATAAACTTGTACTACTGTAGTAGGTGTGGGTTTCGTGTCTAACTTGGCCACAATAATGCGTTCACTATGCTGTTTGTAGTAGCTTACCCGCATTCCTATTTTCCTATTCATTAGTAAACCTACTCCTGCATTACCCGTATTTGATTTTGTGTTTATAACCCTGTTGTCACCTGAGCATATGTCTTGTTCCTCCTGCCACCGAAATTCACTAATTCCCACTATATCTAACTTTAACCTATCCATTTCCCTTTTTAAATTTTCTAACCGGCCTGCTTGATTAAGGGATCTGACATTCCACGCTCCGATCCGTAGAACGCCAGTTTTGTTTCTCCTGATAAGGACGTCCTCTTGAGTAGTCCCCGCCCGGAGATCCGAATGGGGGACTATTTTACCTCCGTAATATTTTACGCAAGAGGACGCCATCATCATTTAACCATACAGTAAAGCTGCATGCCCTCGGGAAAAATTACGGCTGTAGTTTCCCCTTGCTTTCAGCCATTCGCAGTACCAGCACAACAAGGCCGTTTTGGTTAGTGTTACAAGGCCAGATCAGTCAATCATCCAGACTGTTGCCCTACTGAAAAGGCTGCTGCCCCTCTTCAGGAACCACACGTTTGTCTGGCCTCTCAACAGATACTCCTCCGTTGTGGTTGCACCTACGGTACGGCTATTCGTATCGCTGAGGCACGCAAGCCTCCCCACCAACGGCAAGGTCCATGGTTCATGGGGGGGGGGGGGGGGTTGTTGAGTGTATCAGTGGATATTTGAGAAATAGCGGTTTCGAACACAGTGAGTATGCCAGATTAAAGAACCTCTACATGCGTTAGGGATACATAGACACCAGTTAGTGCTACTGACATTGCATCTGTAGAACAAACCATTATTGTGGGTCTTGTAATGTTCTTGAATTCCCTCAGTAGGGTTGTCTGATAGAAGTGTTTCTACCTTATGCCACCTAGGATCTAAATCCTGCAGTGTTGCCGTATTATTACACATGTCTAAATAATATTGGGTATAATGAGTGTCTTTCATTAAAAGTATACAGTAACCTGAGATTTTTTGAGTGAGGTCAGAAAGTTCAGTTATCCTTTGCGAAACACTCAGTAAAGCGTCAGTGATGACATTATTCTTACCCTGTAGATGTATTATTTCCAAGTCCTGTTCTTGAAGAAATGCCATTCATCTAGCAATTATAGGGTGCAGTAACTTTTATGTTAATAGAAAACTAAATGTCTTTAGATTGTAGTACACTTTGATATATTTTTGCCAAAACATAATAATTAAAGTTTTTAAAAGCTCAAATGAGAGCTAGAGCTCAATATCCATGTTCACATTTAGATTAAGTTCTGTTTGCAAAACTCATCATATCAGTCTCAATTTTACCCTCTCTCTCCAGGTTGTATGTAGTTTCTACAATAGACTAGAAATTCCTTCATTAACCACTTCACAACATATAAACGAACAAATTGACACCACAACACAACAATATGTTATGGCTGCTGTAGGGCCTACACCATTCTACACTCCTGGAAATTGAAATAAGAACACCGTGAATTCATTGTCCCAGGAAGGGGAAACTTTATTGACACATTCCTGGGGTCAGATACATCACATGATCACACTGACAGAACCACAGGCACATAGACACAGGCAACAGAGCATGCACAATGTCGGCACTAGTTCAGTGTATATCCACCTTTCGCAGCAATGCAGGCTGCTATTCTCCCATGGAGACGATCGTAGAGATGCTGGATGTAGTCCTGTGGAACGGCTTGCCATGCCATTTCCACCTGGCGCCTCAGTTGGACCAGCGTTCGTGCTGGACGTGCAGACCGCGTGAGACGACGCTTCATCCAGTCCCAAACATGCTCAATGGGGGACACATCCGGAGATCTTGCTGGCCAGGGTAGTTGACTTACACCTTCTAGAGCACGTTGGGTGGCACGGGATACATGCGGACGTGCATTGTCCTGTTGGAACAGCAAGTTCCCTTGCCGGTCTAGGAATGGTAGAACGATGGGTTCGATGACGGTTTGGATGTACCGTGCACTATTCAGTGTCCCCTCGACGATCACCAGTGGTGTACGGCCAGTGTAGGAGATCGCTCCCCACACCATGATGCCGGGTGTTGGCCCTGTGTGCCTCGGTCGTATGCAGTCCTGATTGTGGCGCTCACCTGCACGGCGCCAAACACGCATACGACCATCATTGGCACCAAGGCAGAAGCGACTCTCATCGCTGAAGACGACACGTCTCCATTCGTCCCTCCATTCACGCCTGTCGCGACACCACTGGAGGCGGGCTGCACGATGTTGGGGCGTGAGCGGAAGACGGCCTAACGGTGTGCGGGACCGTAGCCCAGCTTCATGGAGACGGTTGCGAATGGTCCTCGCCGATACCCCAGGAGCAACAGTGTCCCTAATTTGCTAGGAAGTGGCGGTGCGGTCCCCTACGGCACTGCGTAGGATCCTACGGTCTTGGCGTGCATCCGTGCGTCGCTGCGGTCCGGTCCCAGGTCGACGGGCACGTGCACCTTCCGCCGACCACTGGCGACAACATCGATGTACTGTGGAGACCTCACGCCCCACGTGTTGAGCAATTCGGCGGTACGTCCACCCGACCTCCCGCATGCCCACTATACGCCCTCGCTCAAAGTCCGTCAACTGCACATACGGTTCACGTCCACGCTGTCGCGGCATGCTACCAGTGTTAAAGACTGCGATGGAGCTCCGTATGCCACGGCAAACTGGCTGACACTGACGGCGGCGGTGCACAAATGCTGCGCAGCTAGCGCCATTCGACGGCCAACACCGCGGTTCCTGGTGTGTCCGCTGTGCCGTGCGTGTGATCATTGCTTGTACAGCCCTCTCACAGTGTCCGGATGGTGGGTCTGACACACCGGCGTCAATGTGTTCTTTTTTCCATTTCCGGGAGTGTATTATCATTGTTATTATTATTATTATTATTATTATTAGTAGTAGTAGTAGTAGTAGAATATTAGTAGTAGGAGTGCTAAGTCACGAAGCATTGGTAGCTCGAAGTCTTCCAATTTCTTGCACTTCAAAAGTAAAGAGTCCAACAATCAAATGATTTAATAACAGTAAGTATAATACAGACACTTCAGCTTTGCTGATTTTAAATGGGGGTGCAAGGTGTGGGTGATGCAAATACCGCTAGCGAGAGGAGTGGTGCAGACGAAGCACATTTTGTAAGCTGTGTCCCCCCTTACTGCAGGTAGCTTTCTTTTGTGAGAAGGAGTTCTAGGTAGGACTCATGATACACTGACAATTGCTTCATCTTTCCATAAAAAAGGTTGTTAGAAATAAGCAGTACCAATTATATCATTGTCTCATCAGCTTGCTGTTTAATAAAACACGTAAAAAACGAAATATAATTTACACTTCGTCATTTTAAAAATAAAAGTATTCGAAGAAAATTATTTTTCATTGTAAAGTTTAGTTCGGCGCTAATGTTGGTGACGGTGGGGGAGGGGGTTGAGGAACTACCAAATGTGATTGATTGATCTCAGGGGTAATGATCTCATAAAGGCTTCGAACCACTGATAAAACTGACAGGCACGTCAAAGTCTTTCTCATAATCTGTATCCCAAACATAGCAGTAATTCAGACTCATTGCTGCATATTATACGTTCTATAAAAGTTTACAAATCATGTATTGTGCTATATTATATCTAAGGTCAGATTGTTTCTTACCTTGATTTTATATGTGCTTCTTGGCATTTTTTGTGAATATCTAGAAGATTAAAAAAAAAGTGAGGGTGATATATCTGTAGACTTTTGTGTCTTGTTTCTTGTGTAACTATAGCATTTGTCTGATCATTAAAACTGCAACATGATGCAAGTGGCATGCAACGAATGTCATATTTGCACGAAGTGTACTGCACACTTGCATGTGCAAAATATTGGCATTTCAGGGCAACCGCACAGAGTATGTAGGAGTAACACCACCTACATTCTGTATATTAGAAATATTATACAGCGAATTTCACATTCAGAAACCGTATCTGAATGCTGTTTGTTTGCGGTAAGATCATGCTATGCCTTATGCAAGACGGGACATCTACCCTAATACGTAGGAATTCTGCAGCGGGCGAATTATGGCTTACCTGCACTGCGCTTTATTATTGTACGATATCGCAACTCGCATCTGTGAGGTTCTCATGACTGTCATGTAAATGTTAAATCAGTGTGTTCAAGCTGAGTGTACTCAACGCCATACAGATCTCACCACGTCCATCGTTGGCTCGGCCGTGCAGGATTGCACAGTTGCGTAGTGTTCCTTGAGTCAGAATACCGGACTGTCTGCAGCGAGTCAAGTATCCTCACAGACAGTGACAGTACGTGGGAGCACCGCGGACTGTAAGCAAGGTGCACATTGTTGCGGCTGTCTATGAAACAGTAGCAGGGAGTGTGGTGCGTCCACGGAAAGACTGTACATGACAGTGGGACCACGTCGTCTCTTCAGGCCAGACTCGGTTCTGCGTGCAGTATTGTGATGGACTCAACTGTATGTGGGGCTACGGATATAATAAACGTTACCACACTGGAGTCGTCATCATCATGCTGACCAAGCACTAGGCGTGATACAATGGGATGCTATTGGGTACGCAATCCGATCACCTCGTGTTCAAATAGACGGTAATCTGAACAGCTGGCTTTACATTCTCTCTTGTTAATTCCGGTATCTGTATTCTATCTTATTCCGTTCGGTTGTTAAAACGGTTCAAATGGCTCTGAGCACTAGGGGACTTAACTTCTGAGGTGTGTGTGTGAAATCTTATGGGACTTAACTGCTAAGGCCATCAGTCCCTAAGCTTACACACTACTTAACCTAAATTATCCTAAGAACAAACACACACACACCCATGCCCGAGGGAGGACTCGAACCTCCGCCGGGACCAGCCGCACAGTCTATGACTGCAGCGCCCCAGACCGCTCGGCTAATCCCGCGCGGCACTTCTGAGGTCATCAGTCCCCTACAACTTAGAGCTACTTAAACCTAACTCACCTAAGGACATCACACACATCCATGCCCGAGGCAGGATTCGAACCTGCGACCATAGCGGTCGCGCGGTTCCAGGCTGTAGCGTCTAGAACCACTCGGCCATCTCGGCCGCACGTTCGGTTGTAACACGCACAATTGTATGGGTGCTGTTTTTTTTCGTTGTAGCCTCATATTATCGCATTGATGTCACTAAGTCGTAAGTGAAACGATTGTGCAGGAGTTACTGCTTTATATACAACTCGAAGCATACCGATATCTCGTTACAGATGTGTGATACTGTGTTTAAATTTTTGGAAATTTTCAAGATGGTTTATCGGGATCATATGCGTGGATAAAAGCCTTAGTTGTGTATTATTTATTGTATTTTGACGTTAGACAGACGTATTTCATTATCTGAAAGGTATACGGAAACAATTAAGAATTATGAAACTTCGTGGCAGATTAAAACTGTGTGCCGGACCGAGACTCGAAATTTCATTCTAGAAACATCCCCCAGGCTGTGGCTGAGCAATGTCTCCGCAATATCCTTTCTTTCAGGAGTGCTAGTTCTGCAAGGTTCGCAGTTTGGAAGGTAGGAGACGAGGTACTGGCAGAAGTAAAACTGTGAGGGCGGGGCGTGAGTCGTGGTTGGGTAGCTCAGTTGGAGTGTGAACCTGTGGTCTAGTGGTAATCGTCGTGCATTCTAAACTTATGGGGCCGGCACGGTAGCTCAGCGTGTTCGGTCAGAGGGTTAGCTGCCCTCTGTAACAAAAAACTGAGTCAACGGCTCAACACTGAACTTGAACGGGTGTCCTGGGACATCCGCACCGAACAAATGCAACGAACAAAATCGAACAAAATGATAACAATAAAAAAAAATGGTGGAGTACTTGCCCGCGAAGGGCAAAGGTCCCGAGTTCGAGTCTCGGTCCGGCACACAGTTTTAATCTGCCAGGAAGTTTCATATCAGCGCACACTCCGCTTTAGAGTGAAAATTTCATTCTAGAATTAAAAATTTGTTCGACAAAAATTTTTAAATTGTTCACAGCTACAAAGACAGTAACTCCTTCACGCACAGTTACGCATGTAGGGACTATGTGTTCGGCGTATGCTCATTTCAGTCGATGTATGAGGTTAGGTTTTGGAGCAGATAACGGAATAAACGTTTCGTACTAACGTTAGTTTTACACGTTATTGTCACAGTAAGTTAGTTTTCTTAAAAAAGATTTTAGGACTTATCGGTGAAGAAATTCTAGCTTTATTACATGAAGACAACAAGGAAGACATCAGAGAGTTTCCGACAGGTGATTAGGTAAGTGCCAATTTATTCATCTTCTGGCGGAGAACACCTAAGGGGACCTGACAAAGAGCCACCAAATAAAATATACAAATCAGCGAGTGCACCGTTTGATAAAAAGCCACACAGGTATCAGCACTGGCCTACTGTTGATGATTTGTACTTCAATCATTGCTGCAGGCAAAATAATTGCAAAAGGAGGACAAGAAAACTGCGTGTGAAGTGTAATAATTGATAGCCAAGAAGACCGAAACGGCTTTCACGAGAAATATACCATTTTATGAATATTGGTCTTCCAGTCGTATTATTCCCTCATGGTTCTTGTACATATTGTATATTACCCATCTTTCCCTTTAGTTTACCACTATTTTTGTCAGATTGCGATCATCTTGCACCATTTTACATTGTCGAATGCTTTTTAAAGGTATACATATTTTATGAACGTGTATTGATTTTTCTTCAGTCTTGGGACCATTATCAACCACAACGTCCAAACTGCCTCCCGTTGCCTTTACATATCCTAAAGCCAAATTGGTCATCTAACAGATTGGAAATTTTTTTTCTCCTTCTTCTGTGTAGTTTTGTTGCACAGAAACTATAGGGAAGTGGTTGTCAAGCTGCGTCCACGGCAGAATGCGACAGAAATCAAGTATTCGTGCGGCCCGAGGTTCTTAACTATATTTTACAACAATATGTATCTAGTAACTAACAGACGCGCGGGATTAGCCGAGCGGTCTGGGGCGCTGCAGTCATGGACTGTGCAGCTGGTCCCGGCGGAGGTTCGAGTCCTCCCTCCGGCATGGGTGTGTGTGTTTGTCCTTAGGATAATTTAGGTTGAGTAGTGTGTAAGCTTAGGGACTGATGACCTTAGCAGTTAAGTCCCATAAGATTTCACACACATATGACATATGACAGTAACTAACACCTGAAACCAAAAACGTCAATAAAAGTCAACAGCTTCTTAAGAGTGTACGCTTCCCCACAAAAATACGCACACTGACAGTAATATTTTTAGATGTGCTTTATTTACATTGACGGTGATGAACTCTACCATGAGCCAAGTAAAGGTGGCCGCCAACCTCAGCGGCTGAGGTGTAAGTAATGCGCCCATAATGCGGCCACTGTGGAGTTAAAGGATGTGAGAAGGGAAATGTTTTATTGTTTGTCTTCCAGTGCTGCTCACAATTAAGCTGCACGTATGCTTCATACTGATAAGCTGCTATGGTATAAATTTCAAACGGAAGTAACATAGTATCGTGAATGCACATTATAGAGACGGCCATCTACATATGCGGTACATATTTGTAGCAAGGAATACGACAGTAAATTAAGGCTGCTGTAATACAGTGAAATTAATAGAAAAAAGTTATGTTCAAAACATTGAATAACCATCTGTGATAGCTAATTTTTGAGAACATTTCTCGTGGAGAAACAGCGGTCTGTTTAAAAGTACGTTAAAAATGGATTACAAAATAGTATCGAGAGCAAGCATTTACTTCGGTGGTAACCAGTTTTGGTCAGTGTTTGACCGTCCTCGAACCGTCATACCATGATGTTAGGCGGCGAATGGAGTGGGTGTTGTAACTCCATTCACCCTATGAGGATCTGAGAATGGTCAAACTCCGAAAGCCGTTACCAACGAAATAAATGATTTTCGCATACTTCACTTTTTTTGAGTCATTAGTCTTCTGACTGGTTTGATGCGATCCGTCACGAATTTCTCTCCTGTGCCAACCGCTTCATGTCAGAGTAGCACTTGTAACGTTCTTCCTCAATTATTTGCTGGATGTATTCCAATCTCTGTCGTCCTCGACAGATTGCAGCCCCTATAGTACCATGAAGTCAGTCCCTGATGTATTAACAAATGTCCTATCATCCTGTCCCTTCTCCTTATCAGTGTTTTCCACATATTGTTTCATTCGTCTATAGTACCACATCTCCAATGCTTAGATTCTCTTCTGTTCCTGTTTTCCCACCGTCCATATTTCACTCCTGTACAATGCTGTGCTCCAACCGTACATTCTCAGAAATTTCTTCCTCATATTAAGGCCCCTGTTCCAGACTAGTAGACTTCTCTTGGCCAGGAATGCCTTTTTTGCCAGTATAGTCTGCTTTTGATGTCCTCCTTGCTCCATCCGTCATGGCTTATTTTGCTGCCTAGATAGTAGAATTCCTTAACTTCATCCTGACCAGCAATCCTTGTGTATAGTTTCTCGCAGTTCTCATTTCTGCTACTTCTCATTACTTTCGCCTTTCTTCGATTTACTCTCAATCGACATTCTGTACTCGATAGACTGTTCATTCCGTT
Organism: Schistocerca nitens; assembly: GCF_023898315.1. NCBI lineage: Eukaryota > Metazoa > Arthropoda > Insecta > Orthoptera > Acrididae > Schistocerca > Schistocerca nitens. The sequence continues at coordinate 160,814,765 of NC_064622.1, read as the reverse complement.
CAGCAGATCACATAATCTTCTTCACTTTCGCTCAGGATTACAATGTCAACAGCGAATCCTGTCACTATTACCCTTTCATTATGAATTTGAATCCGACTTCTCAACCTTTGTTTTATTCCCATCATTGCTTCTTAGATTTACAGATTAGACAGTAGGGGCGAAAGACTACATTCCTGTCTTACAACCTTTTTACTCCGAGCACTGCGTTTAGGTCATCCAGTCTTATTATTCGCTCTTGGCTCTTACTCATATTGTATATTACCCATCTCTCCCTACAGCTTTCCCCTATTTTTCTCAAAATTTCTAACATCTTGCACTATGTTACACTGCCGAACGCTTTTTCCAGGTCGACAAATCCTACGAAAATGATTTGATCTTTTTTTTTTCAATCTTGTTTCCATTATCAACTGCAACGTCAGAACTGGCTCTCTGGTGCCTTTACCTTTCCTAAGTCAAACTGATCGTCATCTGACACATCCTCAATTTTCTTTTCCATTCTTGTGTTTATTATTCTTGTCAACAACTTGGATGCATTAGCTACTAAACTAATTATGCGATAATTCTTATTATCAGACAAATCTTTTCCCTCATCGACGACTTCAGTGCAGTCTTTCCACCTATCTGCTCTCTCTTCTGCATTTAACAGTGGAATTCCCGTTGTTCTGTTAATGTTACCATCATTGCTTTTAATTTCACCCAATATTGTGTTGACTTTCCTGTATGCTGATTCCGTGCTTCCGACAATAATTTTTCTTTCGAATTCTGCTCATTTTTCATGCCTCCATTTCGTCTTAGCTTCTATGCACTTCCCATTTATTTCATTCCTCAGTGACGTTATATCTGTTTTCCTGAATTTCACTAAACATTTTTGTACTTCCTTATTTCATCGATCAACTGAAGTATTTCTTCTGTTACCCATGGTTTCTTCGCAGTTACCTTATTTGTATCTATCTTTTTCTTTCCAACTTCTGTGACTGCCCTTTTTAGAGATGTCCATTTCTCTTCAGCTATACTGCCTAATGAGCTGTTAAGTATTACTGTATCTATAGCCTCAAATAACTTCAGGCTTATCTCGTTATTCTTTAGTACTGCCGTATCCCACTTCTTTGCGTATTGCTTCTTCCTGACTAATCTTTTAAACTTCAGCCTACTCTTCATCACTTCTACATTGAGAACTGAGTCTATATCTGCTCCTGGGTACCCCTTACAATCCGCTATTTCGGAATCTCTGTCTAACCATGATGCAATCTAACTTTTCTAAGTATACCTCCTCCCCTTGTGATTCTTAAACAGAATATTCGCTACTACCAGCTGAAATTTGTTATAGAACTCAATTATTCTTTCTCCTGTCTCATTCCTCGTTCCAAGCCCATATTCTCCTGTAACTATTTCTTCTACTCCTTCCCCTACGACAGAATTCCAGTCCCCCATGACTATTAGATTTTCATCTCCCTTTACGTATTGTATTACCCTTTCAATATCCTAATATATTTTCTCTATCTCTTCATCTTCAGCTTGAAACGTCGTCATGTATACCTGAACAATCGTTGTCGACGTTGGTTTGCTGTCGTTTCTGATAAGAACATAACTGTCACTGGACTGTTCACGGTTACACACTCTGTGCCCTATCTTTCTATTCGTAAGGAATCCTACTTCCGTTATACCATTTTCTGCTGCTGCGTATTTCATAATCCATTTAAATGTAAGTGTAGTTACCGCTATTACCCAAATAATCATCCACTCACATGGACAATGCAACAATATTAAAAAAACAATACCAGTCACCGTTATATAGGTTTATTTCTAGGCAACCAGTTTCGACCTTACATTACGTCATCTTCAGGCCAAAACTGCTCCAATCCAGTAACCTTCGTGTTACAAATATAGCAGTGCCTTTAACTCGTCTCGTAATAGCTTTTACAAGACCAGTTAAAGTCACTGCTATATTTGTGACACGAAGGTTACTGGATTGGAGCAGTTTTGGCCTGAAGATGACGTAGTGTGACGTCGAAACTGGTTGCCTAGAAATAAACATATATAACAGCGATTGTTACTGTTTTTATTGAACATTGAACAGCCGTAATCCCATACTCCACCAGAAGATGCAGCTACATTCATTAAATAATGCAACAATAGGTCGTCAGACAATTACAGTGTCACAGTTTTAGGGTCACCGAGAGTGGCAGCAATTAAACAGAGAATAGTCGACAGGGAATGTTCCGAATGTTGCAGACATAACGATCAATAATGGGGGATCAGCGGTGAACTTACTGCACCCTTACTATAGCTAGTCTATTTGGGCTCATAACGTGCTAATTCATTACCTATTAATAATTAGATTGGTACATCTGTGGTCATACATGCCGTCTAATAATGACTGCATTTGGCTCTTGAGCAAAAAAGTTTGACGACCACTGCGTTACAGCTTAAATGAGTGGGCGGTGCAATGACTCGTTCACCCCATGCATTGGTCATCGCGAGAGAACCGAGCGAGGTAACGCAGTGGCTAGCGCCCTGGACTGGCATTCGGGAGAACGACAGTTCAAACCCGCCTCCGACCATCCAGATTCAGGTTTCGCGTGATTTCCCTAAATCGCTTTAGGGCAAATGCCTTAGAAAGGTCACGGCCAGTTTCCTTCCCCATCATTCCCTAATCCGAGCTTGTGCTCCGTCGACGGGATGGTAAACACTGATCTGCTCCTCGTCCGCGAGAGTACTCCTCTGCGGAGAGCCGGACCTGCTTGCGCAGAGTCGGCGGCTGCCTGCGTGCCGGAGCTAATCGCCGCGACCCGCGGGTCAGCGCGGTCAATCAGAGCGCGGCAGTCCCGCCGGAAGCAGCTCCTCTTGGCCGCGCGGCCGCCGATTAACCCGACCCCTGCCACCAGCCTTTCCCCGTAACGGACGCGCAACAGCGGACTGGTGACGTCAGCAGGTCTACGCGACACGCACTAGGGATGTGACCACTCTGAGCACCTCAGCGGCAGTTTGACATTGTCCGTATCCAAAATCCTACCGAAAAGTTAAAAGAAAAGTTTCATTTTATTTTTATGTATGTAACTTTTGTGTCAGCGGTCTTGAAACTGACTTGAAGCGAACGGACTCGATGTCCCTTGAAAGGTGGCTACACTGAGCCACAGCGCCAGAGATCGCGCTAGAGAGCATTGTTCCGCCGCCTCCACTGGCAGTGATTATTGAGATGTCGTAGTGGGCAGTGCTTGTCGAGGACTCGTAGTAGTCAGTGTGTGTTGAGATGTGCTAGTGGGCAGTGTTTGTCGAGATGTTGTTCCATGTTTTATGCAGTTGTTTGATGGGATAGACAGCAGATGGTTCAAATGGAAATACTGTAATAATCAGAGTTCTTTTCGTCAATATATATGAAGGTAAAATATTCCGTGTTGTTTTTCATTATTTCAGTGTCTTAAATAATGCGTCATTACAGGTTCAGTCAACAAAGCATCTGGCTTGTGTTCTTGTATTAGAGTGTAATTCTGGTTTTCTTGAGTAATTATGGTATTTCTATTTTCTTTAATTAATTCAGTATAAATGATATTTAAAATTTCTTGTGTTATTGAAGAAGAACCGTGCCAGATGCGTACGTTGAGCCATACTTCCACACACAGAACAGTTACACTTGTGCTTTGGTTTCGTAGGTTTTATAGTTGCTGGGGACTTAATTAATTAATTGTGTTAATGAAAATTTCCATTTCATTCTTTGTTATTGTTCTATGCAGTCAGATAGCGTAATAATACTAGTCAGGGCCAACCGTTACGAGACTTCGTAACCGAACAGACAGCTACTAAAGCAAAAAATTAAAATTATTTGCACTCTATTATAATTAAGCCCCCATGCACGTGGCGACCCTGCCAGGATCGTCCCTTGGAATTCTTCTGATTGTAAAAATAGTAGACAGTAGTATTGTTGTAGTAATTTGTAGTTTAGTAATTGTAGTCAATACTGCATGTGTAGATTTGGTAGTTGGCATTCTTCTAATGGTATTTTTCAAAATTTTTTTTTTGTTGTCTTGTCTACGGGTTTGATAATTTAGTGCAATTATTTCAATTGTTCGTTAATCGTGTTTGAGGGAAGCATTTCGTGTGAATGGTATTGTTGGTGATAACGTGTTATATTCTCTGTAATTTTCGTATTGTGACGAGTTTTGTATGTTTTGTAAATGATTACGCGATCGATGAAAAAGAAAAAAAATGATGAATAGTGAGAATAACGAAATTGTTAACATGGCGAACTCGCCAACACAGGAGAAAGGGATGATGAATAATGGAGTTGAAAACAATTTAATAAGTCGGGAAAATAGGCCGGAAACAGTTCAAAATTTTTCACAATCGAAAAATTCTCAGATTGCGTGGTTAACGACAGAAGAAATGGAGCAGTTGATGGGTGCTATACTAAATTTGGGATCAAAAATGGGAAGACTTGAAACAACAATAGGAACAATTATAACTGAATTAAAAACAGTGGGATCACGGTTAGGATCTGAATTAAAAACAGAGATAGGAACAAGTAAAACCGAGATGGGAACAATGGAAACACAGTTAGGCTCACGAACAGGGACATGTTTCAAAAATACGAAAGATGAATCAAAGAAAGAAATTAGAGAAGAAGTACAACCGATTTTGAATGCTGACAATAATAGTTTAATTTCAACAGAAATCAGACAAGGGGAACAGGACAGAGAACGGGAAGAAAAAGATCGCGTGATAGTACAAAAATTTTCAGAGTTAAATTTACAACGCGCACACGATAAGGAAGAAATATTTGAGAAAATTGAGGAATCCGTACCAAATGACAGAATAAATAACTTAACGCAACAGTGTGAACAGTTAACTACTAAATGTGACAATACCGAAAACCGAGTCGCGACATTTACGGAAGACGTAAATAATCAGAAAGAACAATTAGGTGACTCATCGGAAAGAGTTGAGGAGATTTCAGATAAACTGACAAGTCTTAGTTTAAATGGGGATAGAGATTCAGATGATACAGCACCATTGCCATTTGCGGAAACTGAAGAGTACCAGAACATAAATAATCATGTTGAAAATCCGGCAAAATCTAATGAACGCGTTAAAAAGGAATTTGAGGCATTACGAAAGCAAGTCAAACATATTGAAGGCGAAATCGTAGGAAAGGACAGTAAAAGAAATTTAGAATCACAGATAGCAGAGGGGTTTGAAGAAAATAATTTGTTTCATTTACGAGACGCAACAAGAGAGCGCCAGGCGCGCGAACTTGACAATAATCGACATTGGGACTGGGACAGACGCGGTAGGTCTTTGTCGCCACGAAGCGAAAACTTTGACTATAAACATTTTTTGACTGTTCGGAAATTTAAGATCTTTCGCAATTCTAAGAATGACATACATCCATGTTCATGGTTAGATCAATTTACGTACGCACTTCCGCCAAATTTGCCACTAAGTCACAAACTAAAATTTATGTGCAGCTATTAATGTCCTCAGGGGATTCACTACACTAAGTGAATATGTGCCGTAGCGCTCACAGGGCCCCGAGCTGTAGTGGTGCTATTTCCCTTTTAGTTTTCTGCACCGCTGCCTACTCTTTCACTATTCTTTGCATCTATAAAAATAACTCTTCTACTATCCATCTATCTAGACAGCAGGTAAAGAGTAACCGGATTTGACTGTTTTACCCAAAAGTGACTTTGGAAATTACCGTTTGGACTTACTATATTTTCTGCAGCATTCATTCGTAGTTTAAACGAAATTTTACCTGTTTATCTTCGTGACAATATTACTTCATACGTTGACGATATTCGTATTGCTAAACGTTCTTGGTGTGAGCACAACAAAATTTTGGATTCATTATTACGTATTTTTGCAAGAGTTGGCATTAGAGTGAACTTGGAAAAATCTGAATTTGGTCGTTCTCAGGTGAAATTTCTCGGTCACATTATTTCTACAGACGGTATTCTTCCTGATCCAGAGAAACTAGACGCTAATCGTAATTATGCTGTTCCTTCCACAAAACGTGCTGTTCGTAGTTTCCTTGGTGTCTGTAATTTTCTTAGACGCTTTGTTAGATTGGATGATTTGGCCACACCTCGTTTACACATTTCAGTTATGCGCACTTTGGTCCCAGAAAATGCTTTCATAATTTACGAGAAAATTGCTACTTCAGTAATATGGAAAAACGTATTCGATCTGTTCTTACCAAATGCAAATTATGTCAAAAGGCTAAGCCGCCAATTGTTTCTCACAGAGCACCGTTGTTTCCTATCATTCCAGCGAAATTAAAGGACATGGCTGCAGTCGATTTGTTTGGTCCAGTGGTTCGTTCTACTAATGGTTTTGCGTACATTTTCGTAGCAGTGGAATTGACATCAAAATATGTGTGTTTTACACCTTTACGCAAAGCAACAGCTCGTTCAGTATCTAATGCTTTCATCAAACATTTTCTTAAAGAAGTTGGTCATGTTGATAAGGTTATATCAGATAATGGATCACAGTTTCACTCTAAAATTTGGCTTTGTACTCTACGGCGTCGTAAGATTAAACCAATTTTTATTTCACTTTTTCACCCTCAATCTAATGCTTCAGAGAGATGGATGAAGGAAATCAATAAATTGTGCCGTCTTTATTGTCATCAGAATTACAGAACTTGGGATCAGTATCTTCATATTTTTCAAAACATTCTGAATGAACTTCCTAATGACTCAACTTCTTTACCGCCTCTATTGATATTAAAAAATAAAGCACCGGCTAATCGCATTTCTGAAATCGTTCCTTTTCCGCCTACATGGAAACTGCGGCATTCCGAAGTTGTGAACCTGGCTCTGCAAAATATTGCATCTGCGGCTGCTAGAAGAGAGAAATCAGCTAAACGTCCTGGTCGTTTAAAAACTTTTTCAGTTGGTCAAAAGGTATTAATTAAATCTCATCGTTTGTCTCATAAAGGAAAAGGCTTATGTCGCAAATTTTTTCTGCTTTATAACGGTCCATATAGAATTCGCAAAATTATTCATGATAACACTGTTGAAGTAGAAACTCTTAAATCTCGGCGCTCTAAGGGAATACATCATATATCGAACGTAAAAATTTTTGTGGAATGACATACTTTTGAGAAACCAACAGATATACGTAAACATGCGGAGAATACAAGGATACCGCTCCGTGTTCCGGCGGCGGCAGATACTCAAAGCAACAGTGAAGTCTGCGCGCCGCACAAGGCTGTCGTTGACCGCAAACAATCACTTCCTACGTCACGCGCCTACAGCTGATCGAGCGCTCAGTGCGAATGCACTGACAGACGTAAACAAATACACAGTCTAATTTCTCGGATTAAATTCAGTATAAAGCTATAGTGACTTGATGAATTATGTTATTAACGTTCAGTATTTTTTAGGATACGGTTGTATAAAGTATTTAAGACCTTCAGGTAAATTCTGTGTGTGTCGGACTTTAAGAGGACTTGCTATCGAGAAAATTTCAGGAAGAATGTAATTTCGAAGAAAAAAGTAATAAACTGAAAAAGGTAACTGTTAATTGAGTTTATTTTTCAGGTAACATAATTCCACTTAGGTACGTATTTTAGATGTAATTTGCTGCTCGCGATTACGTGATTCATACTTTGTGCTAAATCTCATGTTCTATGAATTTACTTGTGAAGCGACGTGCTTGTGTACATTTACTGGTTTTGACAATTATTGATTAATGAACAGTGTTATTACTTGCGTATATTATGCATCGCTTGGCTGCTATGCTCTTTCACTGATGTCATATTTTTTTTTATTATGTGCCTGCTGTGCTTATTTATTTAAACTGTAATTGTCAACTGATTAATTGTGCTGACTGTGGTTATGTATGTAAGTTATACTTTGTGATTTATCTGCTTGCGCCTTCATGTTTACTTATTAAGATTACGTATGAACATTTATTTGCTTATGCTGATATGATGATAATGGCCTGTTTATTATGTAAGATACATATTTGCTGCTTTGCGTATGGATTGTATATTAACACATTTCCTTTTGTTGTCATAACTACTCTTCAATTTAGAATATAGCAATGCTGATGTACAGTGTACAAACATGAAGATTAGGTTACACTATTGTATTAATTGTAGATTGTTCGCTTGGCAGAGCCTCGTTATAGGGATTGTGCTGCATCCACTTGTTGACATTCTGTTCGCTACTGGTATATTGTCGCGATATTGCATGTATTCCTTACGCTCAGTGCCTTATATTTTTAAGATAAGAAAATGAACTGCTATAATGCTACGAACGACATTGGTACAAGAAACTGCATAGAAGTCACATGAGCTGGAGGTTTTATGGAAGCTGTATAAATTTATGCTAATAGGAAGGAAGCTAACGACATGACATACCAACACTAGGTTTAGACCATTGACAGTTATTACACTGCATTTTTCGTGAGTAATTGAAATAGGAAGTGACACTTGACACAAGAAATACTCCACATGTTTGCTTCTGTTTGCCATAATTTTTGAAGTGGTGTACACACTGAAAAATCACGATCATTAACACTTCGTAATCGTACTTAATTACTGAGAGTTATTCGAACTAAGTCTGTTAGAGGTCATGTATGCATTTCTTTTATTTAATGATGGACAAGGAACCAAAATGTATCTTATAATTTATAATGAGTAGAAGATTTGGGTCAGATGGATTACACAGAGGTTGTGTGTGGACACTGTGTCTTCGGATTGTATGGGATGCTGAATTGAAGTTTGCACTAGGATTTTGTCTGTACTTGTTCGAGGAGACTGACTAGAGGAAAGAGTTGTTATGGAAGTGAAATGATATTGGTGCTGAGGTTTATATATATCGACGTATTGAAGAGGTATGATTGAGGTATTGAGATTATGTGAAGTTGATGATTATTGGAGTTTTCGTGGACAAGAGGTAAGGTAAATGATATTGATGATCGACGTATTGAAGAGGTATTATTGAAGTATTGAGATTATGTGATGCTGATGATTATTGGAGTTTTGGTGGATAAGAGGTGAAGTAAGTGAGGAGCATATTTTTTTTTTTGTTGGTCTATATGGAACAAGGAGGATAAAGATGGCAGACTAGAACACTAAAGTAGCAGGAAGATTGTCTACACACTCACTTTGTTAAATCACTAAGCAGTATATACTTTTTTTGGAGAGAGGAAGTAATTGCATATCTTGGCTCACTGACAGTTGTTCAGCAACTGTACAATTTGATCTGGCTTGGCAAACATTGGTCTTGACAAAAATGGTTCAAATGGCTCTGAGCACTATGGGACTCAACTGCTGAGGTCATTAGTCCCCTAGAACTTAGAACTAGTTAAACCTAACTAACCTAAGGACATCACAAACATCCATGCCCGAGGCAGGATTCGAACCTGCGACCGTAGCAGTCTTGCGGTTCCAGACTGCAGCGCCTTTAACTGCACGGCCACTTCGGCCGGCCTTGGTCTTGACATGATGACTATGACGCTGACTAACTATTATTGACTGTTATACATTGCTGCCACTACTACTTGATACACATGATGAACATAAAATTTTGACAGAATTGCATTTACACAGTTAACACTATTCAATTACACAGTAGCACTAATGTGGATGAAAGATGAGTGAGTGTTTTTTGTGTGTTTCCCTTTCCCTATCCCAAATTGGTACCAACCTATCTCCTAAATATTATTTTACTTGTTGTTGTGGCTTGCACTGACACCCATAAAAATTATAGGTTTACTGATATTTGTGTATTTGTAATATTTAATATGACAATTATCGGATATCATTTGTGTGTTTATTATGATTTGTATGTTTAGTGTAAAAGTATTGTATGTGTATTCAAACTATTGTTCATGCCTGAACTGTCTGATTAGTGATGGTGCTGCACTTTTCAACATGATGTGTGACATTTAGTCATGTTTAATTTCTGCTGATGAACAGTGTGATTAGTGAAAGTGAATATTATGGACTGCGGTCAGCACCTGTTCATCATTGCTGGGTGCCACTGATGGACTGTTTCTACTGAAAAGATGTCACCTGTTGCTGTCTGCACCTGCTCAACATTGCTGGGTGCCACTGATGGACTGCTTCTACTGAAATGATGTCACTTGTTGGTGTCTGCACCTGCTCAACATTGCTGGTGCCACTAATGGAACTGCTTATACTGAAATGGTGTTACTTGTTGATGTCTGCACCTGCTCAACATTGCTGGGTGCCACTGATGGACTGCTTCTACTGAAAAGATGTCACCTGTTGATGTCTGCACCTGCTCAACATTGCTGGGTGCCACTGATGGACTGCTTCTACTGAAAAGATGTCACCTGTTGCTGTGTGCACCTGCTCAACATTGCTGGTGCTACTAATGGAACTGATTATACTGGAATGGTGTTACTTGTTGGTGTCTGCACCTATTCAACATTACTGGGTGCCACTGATGGACTGTTTCTACTGAAAAAATGTCACTTGTTGGTATTTGCACCTGTTGACTATTGCTGGGTGCTACTGCTGGAACTGTCAACTACTTGTTTCTTGGGCTATGGAAAGCGTTTATGTGAATATTTGTATAAACTGATTTTTTGTGTATTACTGTTTGTGAAAAGTTATGAGACTCTTACCTGCACATATTCGTCATTGCTGACGCTATTGATTGAACTGTTTAACCACATAATACTTGTGTAAACTGTTATGTAAAGTCACATGTATGAAAGAATTTCTATTGCTTACTGTATTTTATATATTAGGTTATTGAAAGGTCAGTGCAAAGCCAAAATTTTATCTAGTTATATGATATTTACGCATGAATATTATCTTTTATTTTTGTCTGTATTTTTTTTTGACGAATTTGGTGGTATTTTCACCACCAATGCTGGCAAAAATACCATCAAATTCTAGCCCGTGGAGGAAGGGCATATGAAAGGTGGCTACACTGAGCCACAGCGCCAGAGATCGCGCTAGAGAGCATTGTTCCGCCGCCTCCACTGGCAGTGATTATTGAGATGTCGTAGTGGGCAGTGCTTGTCGAGGACTCGTAGTAGTCAGTGTGTGTTGAGATGTGCTAGTGGGCAGTGTTTGTCGAGATGTTGTTCCATGTTTTATGCAGTTGTTTGATGGGATAGACAGCAGATGGTTCAAATGGAAATACTGTAATAATCAGAGTGCTTTTCGTCAATATATATGAAGGTAAAATATTCCGTGTTGTTTTTCATTATTTCAGTGTCTTAAATAATGCGTCATTACAGGTTCAGTCAACAAAGCATCTGGCTTGTGTTCTTGTATTAGAGTGTAATTCTGGTTTTCTTGAGTAATTATGGTATTTCTATTTTCTTTAATTAATTCAGTATAAATGATATTTAAAATTTCTTGTGTTATTGAAGAAGAACCGTGCCGGATGCATACGTTGAGTCATACTTCCACACACAGAACAGTTACACTTGTGCTTTGGTTTCGTAGGTTTTATAGTTGCTGGGGACTTAATTAATTAATTGTGTTAATGAAAATTTCCATTTCATTCTTTGTTATTGTTCTATGCAGTCAGATAGCGTAATAATACTAGTCAGGGCCAACTGTTACGAGACTTCGTAACCGAACAGACAGCTACTAAAGCAAAAAATTAAAATTATTTGCATTCTATTATAATTAAGCCCCCATGCACCCTTCCAGTATCCAACTCTCCATATCTAAAGGTAAGTGTCGCAGCTCGATTAGTTAAGATTGAATAAAAGTAACTTAACGTTGAGAACTGTGTCTGATCTACGACCAGTCCAGTTCAGTTTGTTGTAAAATAAACACACCAATTTGCTAAAAGGTGTTGTTTTCCAGTTCTGCAATTAGTTTATTTGTAGCGAATCAACGTATCTATAATTCAGAAATCTAATCCATGATCACTTATCACTGTGCGAATATGTTCCCTTTTCATGTGGTATGACATTTTCAGCTAGGCGCTTCAGTCCGGCACCACGCGGCTGCTATGGTCGCCGGTTCGAATCCTGCCTCGGGCATGGATGTGTGTGATGTCCTTAGGTTGGTTACGTTTACGTAGTTCTAAGTCTAGGGGACTGATGACCTCAGATCTTAAATCCCATAGTGCCTAGAGCAATTTGACCCATTTGACATTTTCACTTTTGGAACTCATTTATCTACACAACTTGTAAGTGGGCTACTGCTTAGAAACTGGACTAATACTGAGAGGTGGCAGAAACCCCGTCTCATATTTCTATCTTACTCTAATTCGATTTTTCTGTCTAATTGCATGCAGTGAAAAGTTGCTATTCCTTCACACGCGGACTTTCCACGCAGCGTCTCTCGTCACCCGGGTGGTCCAGTGACAGGCGAGTTCCGCTGAGCTTGAAGGGGTTAAGCTGTCAGGTGTGAGGGAGTCAAGTGGATGCTTTCCAAAAGCCGACATTGTCATAAGAGCGGGAGCGACACGCCCAAATGCGCCGGAAGGGGCGGCTGCGCTAGAGATTCTGTTACTTCGCAGAAACTTAGTGAAAACCGTTTCTGGCGGGCTACCAGCGAGGCATGGGAATCACTTGTGTTCCCAGGCAGTCTTGGCGGGCAAATTCCCGCGTTTTCTGCAGAATTGTAACTGGGATTGGCTTGCTCAGGGCATAGCTCCGTGACGTAGCAAAATCGGCGGCGGTTTACGAGTTGCTGATTGGACGTTTAACCAAGGCCACTGTCGTGGGGGCGGGAATGTTCTGTGTTCGGTTTGTACGGGTGCTCTTGAGAGAGTCCGCTCTCGCCTTTCGGTCGGAGTAGGTTACAAGACTGAGCTCTCGCTGCTCTGGACAGCCTGCCTTCCGTTGGCTGTCTAATATACTTTTATTTAATTGTAACTGTTTGCCGAAGTTGCTGAAGTTTCAACTTCAACGTAACTTTCCGAGTACAGTTGGCAATTGAGCGTTCTGCGTACAAGCGGCCTATGTTGTCTGTCTTGAGCAGTTTTGACTAAAGTTGACTGTATCGGAGTTACTGTGTGATTTCACTTGTTAAAATCAATCACTGTACTGTCAGTGATTGTGTGGCGAGCCTTCTTCGTCTCCCTCAAAAAAATGGTTCAAATGGCTTTGAGCTCTATGGGACTCAACATCTGTGGTCATAAGTCCCCTAGAACTTAGAACTACTTAAACCTAACTAACCTAAGGACATCACACACATCCATGCCCGAGGCAGGATTCGAACCTGCGACCGTAGCAGTCGCGCGGTTCCTGACTGAGCGCCTAGAACCGCTAGACCACCGCGGCCGGCTCGTCTCCCTCAGAGGCGTATTTGTATTGCTAGGAAGTCTTTAGTCTGGAACAACCAGACCAGGATAATTTGTTTCGGGCTATACTCGCGACATCATTATCACCACGACGGGACGTCGAGGCAACCAGCCATCGCCTCCGGTACGCCAGATCGTGTCCTTGCAGTTAAGAAGACAGCTTGGTAATGTACGTCCGCAGCACCGGCAAAGCAGGCAATTTTGCTAGAGCTCAGCAGAGCGCGCCTGTTCATCTTTTCTAACTTAGTTCTGTCTTGGGGGTTCATTGTCTGAGTTCTCACTACTGTAGCAACAATTAATGTTGGGTTTGCTGTGTGTTTATCTTAAGATTTGAGTTGCAAGGAATTGGCTCCACATACCACTTCATCATAAATGTCACAATCTAGTTTAGGGACAACTTCACCTTCACAGCATTTGTTTGAGTATCCAATTTGAGCCAATTTGATGTATTGTAAATGTTTCATGTGTTTTGTTTATTATTTTTAGTCATAATAAATCATATTGTTATTTTGGACAGAACTTTCATTCTGTTAGTCGGTAGAGCAACCCTATAATTTCTCACTACGTTAATGAAACTTTCCTTTATTTAACTTATTTATCAAATTAAATTATTGCAGGTGCCAAACTCTTTTCTACTCCACTTGCAGGGTCCATTACAGTCAGTTCGCGTTTCTTTTTAATTCATGTGCAACAGTAAAAGTCGGAGTTAGAATAGGGGGGGGGGGGGCTTAGAGCATCATTTACATATGAAGATTCTAGAAGAATTTAGTGTTAAATAAGCTGCTAGCCCCGCCACCTCGCAATACAGCAAGTAGTAGCCAGAAAATTTTATTTAGCGGAACTATGACTTTTAATGAATAAATTCATGAACCAGTGATCAATTCTGTAACGCCATCTGACTTCGAGAATAAAAAAGAAAAGTCACAGTAGCACACATTTACAAGAAATCTCGCAACTGGTAATTGAAGTGCATAATCTGTATAAATGAAAAACAAATACCGTAAAAAACTGACGTAAGATCCTATCAAAACTGCAGAAAATAGAAATGATCAACTTACAGCTGACCACGATGCAATGGCGTCGTGGCTCTTGATTGTAATCGCAGCACTTTTACTACGTTAACTGATAGTCACTAACTACTGATAACAATACTCCAAACCATTTTAATAATGATTCGATTGAAAAGCATGAACTCGTACGAACCAGTACAGCCTACACATATCAAAAAAGTTTTACATCAGCCCGTTTCCCAGAACTTCTGAAGATAGACGTTGACTGTGGATACTGTATCACACCAAGTCATAGAGAGTGTGCCCTCACAGAGTGGAACAAAAGATCCTTTCACGTAAGTTACATCACACACACGACTAGATTACGGTAATGTCCAACGCCAAGAACAACGGATTTCTTGTCTGCAAAATGAATCTAGAGGAGTCCAGGATTCTTAGCGCGCCAGTCTAAGGGTTGCTTAGAGGCTCATTCAGAACTTAGAGTACGCCTGGCTACAAATTTCACCTCACGACACTAATACATTAATGGCGAAGAAAAAGCATTCTGCAACCGTGGCTTTGTCAAAGCATTACAAAGAAACGGACAGATACTGGGAAAAATATGTGGCCAGATAACATGTCAGTTTTCCCTATCTTGTATGATAAACTTCTGCCAATAAAAAGTTCGAAGAAGTGACATGAAGCATTATGTCCCAGCTGAAAAACAGAATTTCTGTGAGCAGTTATCAAGTGAACTGAGGATATGTACGTCTGTCTGTCAAAAGCAAATTGGAACAGAAAATTTGGTGATGAACGTAAATCTTTAGTATAATTGCAATGTGAATAGAGTTAAAATTTTCCATACGATATGCTGCACCTCGAAGAGATGCTTACTGCGGTAAACATTATGTGTTTGACCTGTGCTGTTGTAATTTCTCAAAAGAAGCTTTCTGTTTGTGAAATAAGTAACACAGAGAAACCAGTGTGTTTCAACAGAAAAAATAAAAATCTGCTGCTACTGTTTTTCGAAGATAACATAAACAGTTACGTAATAATTGTTACAAAAAGATGCAGAACAACGTTTTATTTCATATGGACTGCCTGCACCAAGACGTTGGTTTTTTTGTTGCTAGAGGGTGTCGTGTCAGAGATATGAATGTCAACTTTTTTTTTATGGGATGCTACAGTTTGGTACTTAGTTTCTGATAGCGACTATCGAAACGAATCCAATGATGTGTAACAGTAAGGTCTTAGAAGGTCAACGAAGGTCACAAAGATTGTATGAACGTCCATTTACAGAAGGTGTTAGAAGTGATGACTATTGGTATCAATGCAGTGCTGCAATCTTCCTATCATGGATCGAGTGGTATTCCTTATCACATTGGCACTCATCGAAGCACATGCTCTGACAATTCTCTCTCATATATCCTGCAAATACTAAATATTCGTTGAATACGGTGTATCCAGCTAAAGTGGCATTGCCATGTAAACACCATTCGACGGTTTCGCAACAAACGGTAAGACCAGTGTCGTCGAATCAAGCGAATGTGAATGATGTATTCCTTCGAAGAACAAGTCGATATGCATCTCATTCACGGAGAATATCAACGAAATTCAGTGAGAGCTAGAGACTTATACGCTGAAAGATATCCTCAACGTACTCACAATACACGTCGTACATTTAAATATGTGTATGATAAATTGAGAACAATGGGATCCTTAATGCATCGGAAACATATCCGGCAAAGGAAAGTCACTAATGAGGAAACGGAAATTGGTACTCTTGCCACTGTGGTTCGAGATCCTTGTGTTAGTTCGCATCAAATCGCAAGGGGATCTGGCATGAGCCAGAGTAGTGTTGTTTGTGTTCTGCGTCGCCATAAATATCATCCTTACCATAACAGTCTCCACCAAGAATTAACTGGCACGGATTGTATGTGTCGCACTGAATTCTGCCGATGGGCTCAACTTCAGATTTAGAGGGATGACACATTTATTAATTTGATTTTATTTACTGACGAGGCTACATTCACGAACCATAGAAATGTTAATTTGCGTAATATGCATTATTAGGCAACTGAAAATCCATGTTGGCTGCGGCAAGTTGCACACCAAATACCGTGGTCGGTGAATGTATGATGTGGGATTCTGGAGGACAGAATTATAGTCCCTATTTAATCGAAGGAAATCTTAATGGTAGGAAGTACACCTCATTCCTGCAAGAAACATTAGGTCTGTTATTGCAAGAAATACCTTTAGGAACAAGACACAGAATATAGTATCAACACGATGGGTGTCCGGCACATTTTTCGCTGATGGCTAGAAATGAGTTGCAGAGACAATTCCCAAATCGTTGGATTGGACGCGGAGGATATGTGACGTAGCCGGCTCATTCACCAGACTTGACGCCTCTGGATTTTTCTTGTGGGTATTCATAAAAGACATTGTTTTTATAAAGACGTTCCAACTACACCTGAAGATATGCAACAGAGAATTGTCAGAGTATGTGCTTCAATAAGTGCCAGTGTGATTAGAAGATTGTAGCACTGCATTCATACCAATGGTCATCCTTTGAACACTTTCTGGAAATGGACGTTCATGCGAACTTTGTGACCTGCGTTGACCCTCAAAGATCTTACTCTTACACATCATTCGATTCTTCTCGATAGCCGCCATCAGAAAATAAGTACCAAACTATAGCATCCCATAAAAAAAAAAAAAAACGAAGCTGATCTTCATATCTCTGAAGAGACCCCACCTAGCTACAAAAAACCAACGTCATATTATGGCCCCCGTTGTCCCATGCAACTTTTGTCCAATAAACTTTTCAGCTTCTATCATACTTTTCGGAGTTTTCACCCTGCATATTTCTCAGCCATGTATTACAAAATTTAATTTATCACAATGTATTTGGAATGTTGATAATGACTAATATTTGGTAGACATACAACTGCCCCGAGTAATGCTGTTTAGCTCCTAGTAACAGAGGTTAGGGGCGTGGGTTCTATGGACTAGCCTACAGGTGCATAGGGCCTCCTGAAGTCTCAGTATGTTCAGCCTATGGGTGTCCTACTAACCTCCACTTCATCTTCGCTTTCCACTGCTTACGACGAAAAGGAATCAACAGAGTGGCTGAACCTCTGCTACCGAATCTCAGTCTCTGTATCTCTCTGTTGTGCTTTGTTGTATCGTTAACCAATGTTTAATATTGATATTTTAACAGTTTTGAAGTTAATATTTTCTGTTCCTCTCCGACGTATGAAGCTACTTAAAAAAGCTAAGAATAAAAAGAAAAATAAGAAATTTTGTTGTGCTCAAGGCGGACGCTCTCCAAAAACAAATCTAAGTTAGTAAGTTTCTTTTTGTAAATTCATTGTGTCTCAGGTATTGTCAATTTTATTTGCTTGTGAATAATTACAACACTCCGCTAACCTGAAAGCGCATAATATGTGGTAACATATTTAACTAATGATGTCACGTTTCCCGACAGTTAAGGACGTCAAACGTCACTAAAAAAGAAAGTGGCGGTTGCTCAAATTGCCCCTGTCACCCATTACAGCACAAGATCCGGGACGTCACAGAAACATCACGGTTTTGTCGAATGAACTGATAAATTCTTCAGATTGAATATACATTCAGGAACCTGAAAATTCTGCACCCAGAGGGAATAAAGGTACAAACGCGAAACTTGCAAACAAGTACAGTTAGATCCGATATGAAAATGATCCATGTTTGGTGCCAGTGTGCGTGGCCACAGACCCTGTAGTGGAGCTGCAATTGTACAGGTGACTCCATTTAAAAGGTGCATAGTAGACGAATCATACAGTGACGATTACATACCGACTCAAGGAGGATGTTCGTAGCAGCAGAATGCCAGGTAATAGTATTATGCGGCATCTATGGACAGTTTGAGAGGGGTCTAATCATCGGCATGAAAAGCACGAGCTGATTGACACAACCTGTGGTTCGCCAGGTCGATCGTTCAGAGCGTTCCATCAGATGATGTTGGGAGCGGTGGATTCTACATGGCACACCCATGGAGCGACCAGAAACATGACGAGGCGAGGGGATCGAAGGATCGTACAGCAAGCGATCAGGGATCCTACAGTGACTCGCTCCACGAAACAAGAAGATGTACGGATGCCAGTTGCTCCGCAAACGATGTCCAGACATCTTGCCGATGCGAATTTGCAGCCGAGGCCACCTTGTCTTGTACCACCGTTAACAACCCGACATCGGCGACTCCAACTACGATGGTGACCAGCCAGATCGAAGGAGACTGCCATAGTTTGGCAAAACGTGGTCTTCAGTAGAGTCCCGATTCGTTTTGGGGACGGATGCTAAAAGCATACGGGTGTGGAGGCAGCGTCATGAACGGTACTGTTCCACCCATGCTGTCAAGCGCAACACCAGACGCACAGCCTGCGTATTGGTCTGGTGGAGCTATAGAGTATGACAGCCGGTGAACTCTAAATCACGTGAACCTTAACGGGGCAGCGTTATGTTGATGACATTCTTCAACCCCATATGGGACCTCTGCTAGATGATCTACAAGGGACACTTCTCCAGCAAGGTAAAGCTCGTCCGCATACAGCTCGTTGCTCTTCTTACGTCATGTTCTGAGTATCCCATGGCCGCTCTGCTCCCCGGACTTTTCTCCTTTAGAGCAAGTGTGAGACCAGCTGAAACGCCTTATGCCCCTGTGTTACTCCGTATATAATATGGAGTTAGCTATTCAGGATTTGTGGGCCATTCTGCCTCAGGACAACTTCAGACATCTAATCAGCTCGATGCCGGACTGTGTTGCGATATGTATTGCAGCAGAAGGTGGTCGAACTCTGTTTTAGGAAACAGTGGTCATGCGAGATACAGCTGGCCCTCTTTGTACATGATGTACAACAGGCTCTTGATACCGGCTACCAGGTTGATGCCATATTTCTCGACTTTCGAAAGGCGTTCGGCTCAGTTCCGCACTGTCGCTTGCTACAAAAAGTGCGAGCTTACGGCTTTCCGATGACATATGCAGTTGGAGAGAAAGTTTTCTAACAGACAGGAAGCAGTATGTCGTCCTGAACGGGGTGACTTCAACAGAAACAAGCGTAACTTCAGGTGTGCCCCAGGGCAGCGTAATAGGTGCTGTGCTTCTTACGATTTACATAAACGATCTGGTTGATGGTATTGACAGCGGCCTTAGATGATGCTGTAGTCTACAGGAAAGTAGTATCACACGAAAGTTGTGAACAAATCAATGAGGATTTGAAGAAAATAAATGCGTGGTGTAATGACTGGCAGTTATATTAGTAACTGTATCCTACTGCGTATAACAAGGCGAAAATCTCCACTAATGTACGAGTACAAAATAAATGCCCAGCCTTTGGAAGCGGTAACGTCCGTCAAGTATCTGGGTGTGACTATTCGAAATGATCTCAAATGGAATGATCAGATTACACAAGTAACGGGTAAGGCGAACTCTAGATTGCGATTTATTGGTAGAATCCTGAAGCGATGTAGTCCTTCAACAAAGGAAATAGCTTACAATACGTTAGTTCGTTCAGTGTTAGAGTATTGTTTGTCTGTGTGGGACCCTTACCAGTTGGGTCTGATTCAAGAGATTGAGAAGGTCCAAAGAAGAGCGGCAAGATTCCTAACTGGTATATTTAGCCATCGCGAGAGCGTTACAAATCTCATAGAAAGTTTGAAGTGGGACACACTACCAGATAGACGGCGCCCTAAGCGGAAGGGGCTGCTCACTAAATTCCGAAATCAGATCTTCGCCGAGGATGTAGAGCATATATTATTACCACCAACTTTCAAATCGCGCAATGATCACGATTCAAAGATAAGGGAAATAAGAGCTCGTACTGAGGCGTTCAGACAGTCGTTTTTCCGTCGCGCGATCCACGAGTGGAACAGAGGGGGAAATATGACGGCGCGAATTGTGCCCTCCGCCACACACCGCTTGGTGACTAGCTGAGTATGTATGTAGATTTAGATGTAGATTGATGTTGCACTAGATCTGTCTACATGAACTCACTGCATTCGTTTACAAGTCTTAATTTTGGGATCAAGTAACTCTGTCATCTGTATCATTATGTCTAACAAATTTCATTTCGGTCGGTGCTCCCCTCTTGGTGCGCTAGTTTCAATGTTCCTGAATGTATACAGGAAACAATGACATCTAAAATTCGTAATCGAAAACAGAAAAAAAGTATTAGACATGCAATGAATGTAACACACACTGTCTTAAAGATCTCCCTTTAGTGCTGTTTGTCGTCATAAAGCGTCGAAAAATAAGACGTCGGCAGCTAAACATGCTACTTTTATATCTTAGCTTGGAATTAGCTTTTGGTATTATTTAATGGCTAGTTATGGAAAGGAAAGGATTTACAGTGTGTAAACTTTTTAGAGGACCTCGGCACCATAGTTATAGTCGATAAATGACAGCCTTCGAAAGTTTACAAACCACGAACCACACCTGTTGACTGTATGTGATGTATCTGGGCTAAAACTAATGATAGGATTAAAACAAAAGAATGTTTATGTATAAAATCACCCTGTTATTACTTAACATCACAATACATTAGTTAGTTTGAAATTATTAATTTGTGTACAACTTAAAATGATGAACTATGACGACACAGAATTTTACCGACACGATGTACTTGATTATATGAGAGGATAATTAAGTATTTTGTTGCATTTCAACAGATAAGCACCAATTTTATGTATGTCTACAATGCTTTCCTTGCCCTCCTCAGAGGAAGCACAGCAGGAATAGTTCACACTTAGCCTAGTGATGCCAACACCATATACCTTACTACAGGAGAATTAGGATTGTTAGGTAACTGACAGTTCAACAAATCGGGCGGAGGTGAATGAAGCCCATCTCGCACGGAGTCAGATTCTCTGGAGGGTTACTCGCTGGCTTGCGTGACAACTCCTAAGCAGGGCCAATCGAACGCTACGTTGCTTCCTTGCAGGAAGTTTCGCCTGTGATTGCTCCGGTGCTATTTCTCTTGCAGGGTTCTCATAATGCTACTCGCAATGACCAAACAGGAGTCCTGTCGGCGCCTGACGACACAGCCTGGAAGGCATTGCCTCACCGCAAGAGTGACCACGCTAGGAAGGTGCAAGACGGGAACATAACCTGAAAGTGCCTTTTAGTTACCGCAGGTGCCTTCACTGTGGAGCAAAGAAAGAATTAGTCCTTTAATTGATGTATGTGGAGAAGAATCGTTCTTATAGCTGAGAAAACAACCAGATGTTCTAACAAACACCTGCACTTTTGCCACGGTAGAACTTGCTCCAGATCTTGCAAATTAACGCCGCGTAACAGCTTCGGCAAGAGAGTTAGCTGTCCCCACTCCTTGCTAGCCACCAGTCAAGCGCACGTACGGTATGTAGCTTTACCTCCATGGTCGTAGAATAGTACAGGGAAGCGTATTCATTTGTATCAACAACGTTGGAAGTAATCTGCTGTGTCAATAACTCAGCGTGTCTTCTGTTCGAGTTCTCTTGTGGGAACTTCCACGGATGGTTGTCTTGGCCTGGTAAGCTTTCGTTTTTCATGTTAGAATCACTCTACCCAACGCGCTTCCCGTGAATATTCCTAGAATAGTTACTTTGCTCTTAAGCAGCTGTTAAGTGGAACTTGATGTCGAATAGTGTGACGAAAAAGCACTGATAAAACCATGACAAGTCTTGTTGTATCGTGGTGCTTCTGTTATTAGTTAAACGATAAGTCCTCAAACTTGAAGTGCTATATATTACAAATCATTTTACTGAGCTACAGTTTGAGTCTACTTTACCCATTTGGGAGGTTTACGTGGTGTTGCGTTCATCACCTAGCAAACTTGGGCGAATCATACAACGTGTCAGACGGATTTAACGATTGATGTCACGAATGTTGCCTTTTAGCGACATAGGGTACATTACAGATTTTGTGCAATGTGGGCGCTTTGGTGACGCTTCTTTCACCGCCTATATAGCTGTCAGTCACAGTATCATAGCAACAGCAGTCACTCTCCAAAAAAGTTCAAAACCGATACAATGTGAAAACACATACAGCTTTGTGATTGTTGAGGTTTTCCAGGCGTGATGCACATTCCTTACGATTTCGGGCTTGCAGCCGGATGACTTCGACAACTTGCCACTATATTTCGGCTCACAAGCATTCTGCCATCTTCAGGTGAATTTTGCACTGGAGACTGCTGGTGCGCGTCGCTGAATTTATGCTAAAGAGTGGTACTCGAGCGTAGGTTTTCTCTGCTGAACAGCCTTTTGTCGAATTTAGCGCCCTCTCTCGAATATTGCTCCATATGGAGAGCGGAAACGCCTGCGGAATGGCGATCAATGTCACTCCCTCTGTCGAATTTCTGGTCTCCAGAGTTGAAATTCAGTTGCCAAAATAATAAAATTAACTCTCGCTTGACGTGTCATTAGGCGTGAAATTTTGTCTTTCTGATCGGAGGTTAAAGCAGCCATCACGATTGATAAGGTCTTCCACCAAACGTATTTCTACAGATTCTTTGATAACTGAATCTCTGAACGATCTCGTGGCCAAGATTTATAGCACGTTCTATAAATTATTCTGTTACAAAAGTTTTGGCCACGACGAGATACTTCTGGGTTTAAATTTTTAAGGAGTCGGTATGGAAATACGGTTGGTGGAAGATCTTAATAATATTGCTGGCGAATTTCAACTTGCTAAGGCTTCGGATATTTTCAGAAAGACAAAGGTTCACTCTTAATGACGCGTCGAGCGACAGTTAGTTTTAGGATTTTGATAACTGAACCTTAACTCTACATGCCAGCAGTTCGTGCGTGCGGCATTGCGTCGATTTTCGTCATAGAGTCAGCGACATGCACCATCAGTCTCCACTGTAAAATTCACTTGAAGATGGCTGAATGGTTGTCAACCGAAATATCGTGGCAAGATGTCGACGTCACCAGGCTGCAAGCGCGAAGCCCCATGGAATAAATAGACCTGTGTTCGTGACGTATTTCAGACGAGTATGAGGGCAGAGCACAGTGTCCAGGTACAGAGGGGGGCGTATCGAACGCGTTCTAGGTCGGTTCGTCGCAGCAGCGGCCGTCGCTGAGGAAGCGGAATCCCGGCGGGCAGGCGGCGTCCAGCTGCTCCCTGTAGCAGGATCCGCGGGTCTCCTGGTTGGGCACGAACCAGCAGGTGGCTGTGCGCCCGCTGGGGCCCGTCACTGAGAACTCGTACCGTTCCGAGGGCAGCTCTTCTCTGGAGTCGCAGCCCACGTAAGGAAACGACACATCGGGAGGGCTCCAGCCGGACGGGTCCTGTGGGCACAGAAAGGATCCAGCTCTAACATCGCCCTCAGTCAGCTCATACATAGGATCTCTCAGACCTTTGGTCCAAAAGAAACAGGTGATAATGGGTCCACCACCGAATGCATTGAGATGACAAAACTCAGGGGACATCAATGTCCACATACACAGATGGCGGTAGTATCACGTACACAAGGTATAAAATGGCACTGCATTGACGAAACTGTCGTTTATACTCACGTGATTCATGTGAGAAGGTTTCCGACGTGGTTAAGGCTGCACGATAGAAATTAACACACTCTGAACGCGGAATGGTTGTTGGAACGAGGCGAATGGGACATTCCGTTTCGGAAATCCTTAGGGAATTCAGTATTCCTAGATCTACAGTGTCAAGAGTGTGTCGAGAATACCAAATTTCAGGCATTGCCTATCTCCTCGGACAACGCAGTGGCCAACTACACAACTGGCTATTAAACTTGCTACACCAAGAAGAAATGCAGATGATAAACGGGTATTCATTGGACAAATATATTATACTAGAACTTACATGTGATTACATTTTCACGCAATTTGGGTGCATAGATCCTGAGAAATCAGTACCCAGAACAACCACCTCTGGCCATAATAACGGCCTTGATACGCCTGGGCATTGAGTCAGACAGAGCTTGGATGGCGTGTACAGGCACAGCTGCCCATGCAGCTTCATCACGATACCACAGTTCATCAAGAGTAGTTACTGGCGTATTGTGACGAGCCAGTTGCTCGGCCACCATTGACAAGACGTTTTCAGTTGGTGAGAGATCTGGAGAATGTGCTGGCGATGGCGGCAGTCGAACATTTTCTGTATCCAGAAAGGCCCGTACAGGACCTGCAACATGCGGTCGTGCATTATCCTGCTGAAATGTAGGGTTTCGCAGGGATCGATGGAGGGTAGAGCCACGGGTGGTAACACATCTGAAATGTAACGTTCAAAGTGCCGTCAATGCGAACAAGAGGTGACCGAGACGTGTAACCAATGGCACCCCATACCATCACGCCGGGTGATACGCCAGCATGGCGATGACAAATACACGCTTCCAATGTGCGTTCACCGAGATGTCGTCAAACACGGATGCGACGATCATAGTGCTGTAAACAGAACCTGGATTCATCCGAAAAAATGACGTTTTGCCATCCGTGCACCCAAGTTCGTCGTTGAGTACACCATCGCAGGCGCTCGTGTCTGTGATGCAGCGTCAAGGGTAACCGCAACCATGGTCTCAGAGCTGATAGTCCATGCTGCTTCAAACGTCGTCGAGCTGTTCGTGCAGGTGTTTGTTGTCTTGCAAACGTCCCCATCTGTTGACTCAGGGATCGAGACGTGGCTGCACGATCCGTTACAGCTATGAGGATAAGATGCCTATCATATCGACTGCTAGTAATACGAGGACGTTCCGTATTACCTTCCTGAACCCACCGCTTCCATATTCTGCTAACAGTCATTCGATCTCGACCAACGCAAGCAGCAATGTCGCGATACGATAAACCGCAATCGCGATAGGCTACAGTCCTACCTTTATCAAAGTCGGAAACGTGATGGTACGCATTTCTCCTCCTTACACGAGGCATCACAACAACGTTTCAACAGTCAACGCCGGTCAACTGCTGTTTGTGTATGAGAAATCGGTTGGAAACTTTCCTCATGTCAGCACGTTGTAGGTGTCGGCACCGGCGCCAACCTTGTGTGAATGCTCTGAAAAGCTAATCATTTGCATATCACAGCATCTTCTTCCTGTCGGTTAAATTTCGCATCTGTAGCACGTCATCTTCGTAGAGGAGCAATTTTAATGGCCAGTAGTGTATCTTCACCCTACGACCGAGAACAGCGGCATTTGCGTAGAGATTTAAATGTTAACAGACAAGCAACACTTCGTGAAAGAATCACAAAAATCAGTGTGGAGTGTACGACGAACGTATCTGTCAGAAGAGTGCGGCGATATTTGACGTCAGTTGGCTATAGCAGCAGACTACCGACAAGAGTGTTTTTGCAAAGAGCACGGTATCGCCTGCTGGTGACCATATCGGCTGGACGCTAGACGACTGGAAAACAGTGGCCTATCAGACGAATCCCGATTTCGGTTGGTAATAGCTGATGATAGGATTCGAGTGTAGTGCAGGCCCCACGAATCCATGGACCCAAGTAGTCACAAGGCACAGTAAGCCGGTGGTGCCTCCACAATTATGTGGTCTGTGTTTACGTGGAATGGAGTGTGTCCTCTGGTCCAGCTGAATCCATCATTGACTGGAAATGGCTATGTTCGGCTACTTGCAGACCATCTGCAGCCGTTCATGGAGTGTACGTTTCCAAACAAGGACGGAACTTTAATGGATGACAATTAACCATGTCACCGGATCTCTGTTGTTCCCAAGTGGTTTGAGGAATATTCTGGATAATTCGAGCAAATGATTTGGCCACACAGATCTCCCGGCATGAATCCATTCGAGTACTTATGGATCATAACCGATAGGAAAGTTCGTGCACAAAATCCTGCATTGGTAACACTTCCGAAATTATGAACGGCTATAGGGGCGGCGTAGCTCAATATTTCTGGAGGGCGCTTCCAACGAGTTGTTGAATCCATGTCACGTTGAGTTCCCGCACTGCCTCGGGCAAAACAGGTCCGACACAATATTAGGACGTATCCCATGATGTGTCACCTCAGTCTATAATGAGATAGGTAACCAATAGTCCGAAATGCATATTTACTGTGTTATGGACATACAGAGCACACAAAGCATAACAACAACGAAGCTCATAGGAACTGTTCAAAGTGTCGTTCGCCAGTCTCAGTTCATGCATGGCAACGGCGCTTGAAGTTCTGCTGCATTCTCTCGAAGATCCCTGGCGTCTGTCGTATCAGGAGGCAGGAAACTTGGGCCCAGCAAGCAGGTCTTCATCCGTTTCCATCGTCTTGACCTAACCCCAGAGGAAAAGGTCTATAGATGTGAGATCCACCGGTGGCGCTGGCTGTGGGACAGGACCTCCTCTTCCAGTTCAACGATGATGGTACTTGTTGTTCAGGTGCTTGCGGACATTAACATCAAAGTGGGCTGGTGCACCGTCGTGCTGAAACCACATCCTTTCGCGGAAAACGAGGGGTACAGTCGGCGATAACTGTGGGAACACATCTCATGGACAATTCGAACGGGGAGGCAGCAAATAAGGTCCTATTTTCACAGAGAATCGTTGCTGGTGGACACCGATGTGTTGAACGAGGGGTACAGTCGGCGATAACTGTGGGAACACATCTCATGGATAATTCGAACGGGGAGGCAGCAAATAAGGTCCTATTTACACAGAGAATCGTTGCTGGTGGACACCGATGTGGGTGGTGGGGATTTTCCTCACTCTAGACATGGCTGTTGAAAACACCATCACGGGTGAGTGAGGTCTCGTCCGTGAACAACACAAACTCTACGAAGTTGGGCACTGCAGTACGGCGGTGGGTAATCCATTGACAGAAGTGAATGCGGGGCTCAGAATCCTTTGGTCCCAGAGCTTGCACACGTTCTTTATGATGGGGGTGTAATACCTGTTCCACCAGTACTCTACGCGGTATCCTTCGAAGTGAGCGTTTCACCGATAAGTTCAAGGGTACTTATTGCTGGGTGGTCGATCACACGATCCAACATCATCCCCTTAAAGTCTAATATTCGGACATGTCTTTGGCGGAACCTTTGGCCTGCTCTCTATGACGTGAACAATCCCGTCTTTCCTAAGTTGGTATCCAGGGGAGGTAAACTTCATCCTGTTAGGATGACGCCTGTTGGGAAAGCGTTCTCTATACATTCGTGCTGCCTTAAGAGCACTACCCCTGCCACACCGCACATTAAATACATGTCTGCAAACTGTCGCCACAAGTAACGTTCCATCTTTGACTACGTGCATTGTACACAGTAAAACACCTCTTCAAGGACATATCACAAGCTGGCACCAGGAATGTGTGCTACCGGAGCGATGCGTTCGGTCGCCACGTGATACGCCGGCATTAGCTGAGTTGTATATGGTACGTCTGTGTGGTGGTCGGGTGTGTGCGCTGTTTGTCACCCGCTGCCTGCTTCAGAACACGGCAGACAGCCGGGACCTTTGCGAGAATGCAGAAGAACTGCGTGCGCAGTTGCAATACATGCGCTGGGACTGGCGGTGCTCACTTTGAACAATTATATGAACTGCGTTGTAAAAAATGTTCAAATGTGTGTGAATTCCTAAGGGACCAAACTGCTGAGGTCATTGGTCCGTAGACACATACACTACTTAAACTAACTTATGCTAAGAGCAACACAAACACCCATGCCCAAGGGAGGACCCTAAACTCCGGCGGGATCGGCCGCGAAATCCGTGACATGGCGCCTCAAACCGGGCGGCCACTCCGCGCGGCAGCTGCGTTGTCGTTGTACTGTGTACGCTGTGTATGTCCGTAACACAATGAATATGTAGTTCGACCCTTTTCTCCGTATCTTAATATAATCGGTTGTGGACCCACTATCACCTGTTTCAGTTTGACCCAAAAGGTTTGAGACACCCTGTATGGAGAGTGCACCTTGACTACTCCAAATGCGTATCATTTCTAGTTTTCCTTCATTGGTATACTTCGTACTCACACAAAAATTCAATTGAAGGTGTCTGACCGAACAATCTGTGTGAATTTTCCTTGTATTTCCATTTGTTTATCGAAAACTGCGGCAAGTGGACGAGTTATGCTAGTTCGCATATCTGCACTGTTTTCTACTACCGGACAGTCAATGTCAGTTTTCTGTTACATATTTAATTACGTCGTGTTTTGTTGAAAAGTACAGGGAGTGGGCCAAAACACCTTCCAGCAGTCTCCGAGTAGATAAATACAAGTCCCGTATGGTTTTCAAGGGAATATTATACTATTCGTCGTACAAAATAGTGTCAAGTCAGGTAATGATAATGGAGGCGGATAGCGATCACCGAAGCGGCTCTCCAAAGAAGACCACAAAAGCTAAACAATATTTAACTCCAGTAATTGGGGTGACTAAGGAAGAAGCGATACTTCACCCCGTTGCTCAAAAAACCAGTCCACGACGAAATGAACTCTGTAAACAGGGTCCCGTGCGTCTTGGAACACAGTATCAAAATATGAAAAAAAAATTGTAACATGAGAAGGACCTGATCCACCAAAATCGTCACATAATCCCTGGCAATAATGTGACCTTGCAGAATACCACTGGGGAACGTGGAATACCACGATATGGCTGCCCAAATCTTCACCGAACCCCCGCCATGTTTCAGTCAGTTTGCATTGTGTGTCTGAGATGGTATACGCCAGACGTAAACTCGGCCACAAGTTCAAAACAGTTTGAAACAAGACGCATCCGCCCAGATGAATTTCTCTCACTGCTCGGAAGACCTCTGTGACTTCAGCACCAGGTTTTATGTTAAAGGCATTTGAATCACTGATGAGCTGCCGCGGAATTGTTGCTGTCCCAGCAATTCCATATTAACGGTGCTGAGAGTGTTTGCGAGTGCGACATTCAGCTGTCGTTCTCATATTTTTCCACACAATCCTCTTCAATGGCTGTCCGTCACGATCACCCAGCGGAAGATGTGTTTTCGTTTCACTGCGGGTGGTATAAATTTAGATACTGTGCTTGTTGAAACACCAAACCCTTCTGCTACATTGCTAACGGAAGCACGTAACAGTGGGCGCTACCAATTTGCCCACTTTGGAATGCACTTAGCTCCGACATAATACAATATCTTCGTAATGAAGAAAGTTACAAAAAAGGCAACCTTGCTGGTTAATGACCCCTTGGTAGCTGCAATACATTTGCTTGCCACATGTTTTGTTTTGCTTCTGGATGAAAAGTTATATGAGGTGGTCCCGATGAATGTTGTTGTTGTTGTCTTCAGTCCTGAGACTGGTTTGATGCAGCTCTCCATGCTACTCTATCCTGTGCAAGCTTCTTCATCTCCCAGTACTTACTGCAACCTACATCCTTCTGAATCTGCTTAGTGCATTCATCTCTTGGTCTTCCTCTACGATTTTTACCCTCCACGCTGCCCTCCAATGCTAAATTTGTGATCCCTTGATGCCTCAGAACATTTCCTACCAACCAGTCCCTTCTTCTTGTCAAGTTGTGCCACAAACTCCTCCTCTCTCCAATTCTATTCAATACCTCCTTATTAGTTATGTGATCTACCCATCTAATCTTCAGCATTCTTCTGTAGCACCACATTTCGAAAGCTTCTATTCTCTTCTTGTCCAAACCAGTTATCGTCCATGTTTCACTTCCATACATGGCTACACTCCATACAAATACTTTCAGAAACGACTTCCTGACACTTAAATCTATACTCGATGTTAACAAATTTCTCTTCTTCAGATACGCTTTCCTTGCCATTGCCAGTCTACATTTTATATCCTCTCCTACCATCATCAGTTATTTTGCTCCCCAAATAGCAAAACCCATTTACTACTTTAAGTGTCTCATTTCATAATCTAATTCCCTCAGCACCACCCGACTTAATTCGACTACATTCCATTATCCTCGTTTTGCTTTCCTTGATGTTCATCTTATATCCTCCTTTCAAGACACTGTCCATTCCGTTCAACCGCTCTTCCAAGTCCTTTGCTGTCTCTGACAGAATTACAATGTTATCGGCGAACCTCAACGTTTTTATTTCTTCTCCATGGACTTTAATACCTACTCCCTGATTTTTTCTTTTGTTTCCTTTACTGCTTGCTTAATTTTTTTTTTTTTTGTCATCAGTCTACTGACTGGTTTGATGCGGCCCGCCACAAATTCCTTTCCTGTGCTAACCTCTTCATCTCAGAGTAGAACTTGCAACCTACGTCCTCAATTATTTGCTTGACGTATTCCAATCTCTGTCTTCCTCTACAGTTTTTGCCCTCTACAGCTCCCTCTAGTACCATGGAAGTCATTCCCTCATGTCTTAGCAGATGTCCTATCATCCTGTCCCTTCTCCTTATCAGTGTTTTCCACATATTCCTTTCCTCTCCGATTCTGCGTAGAACCTCCTCATTCCTTAACTTATCAGTCCATCTAATTTTCAACATTCGTCTATAGCACCACATCTCAAATGCTTCTATTCTCTTCTGTTCAGGTTTTCCCACAGTCCATGTTTCACTACCATACAATGCTGTACTACAGACGTACATCCTTAGAAATTTCTTCCTCAAATTAAGGCCGGTATTTGATATTAGTAGACTTCTCTTGGCCAGAAATGCCAAGGCTACAGCCTTGTCTTACACCCTTGTTAATACGAGCACTTCGTGCTTGATCGTCCACTCTTATTATTCCCTCTTGGTTGTTGTACGTATTGTGTACCCCTACTTTTTTCAGAATCTCGAACAGCTTGCACCATTTTATATTGTCGAACGCTTTTTCCAGGTCGACAAATCCTATGAAAGTGTCTTGATTTTTCTTTAGCCTTGCTTCCATTATTAGCCGTAACGTCAGAGTTGCCTCTCTCGTCCCTTTACTATTCCTAAAGCCAAACTGATCATCACCTAGCGCATTCTCAATTTTCTTTTCCATTCTTCTGTATATTATTCTTGTAAGCAGCTTCGATGCATGAGCTGTTAAGCTGATTGTGCGATAATTCTCGCACTTGTCAGCCCTTGTCGTCTTCGGAATTGTGTGGATGATGCTTTTCTGAAAGTCAGATGGTATATCGCCAGACTCATATATTCTACACACCAACGTGAATAGTCGTTTTGTTGCCACTTCCCCCAATGATTTTAGAAATTTTGATGGAATGTTATTTATCCCTTCTGCCTTATTTGACCGTAAGTCCTCCAAAGCTCTTTTAAATTCCGATTCTAATACTGGATCCCCTATCTCTTCTAAATCGACTCCTGTTTCTTCTTCTATCACATCAGACAAATCTTCACCCTCATAGAGGCTTTCAATGTATTTTTTCCATCTATCTGCTCTCTCCTCTGCATTGAACAGTGGAATTCCCGTTGCACTCTTAATGTTACCACCGTTGCTTTTAATGTCACCAAAGGTTGTTTTGACTTTCCTGTATGCTGAGTCTGTCCTTCCGACAATCATATCTTTTTCGATGTCTTCACATTTTGCCTGCAGCCATTTCGTCTTAGCTTCCCTGCACTTCCTATTTATTTCATTCCTCAGCGACTTGTATATCTGTATTCCTGATTTTCCCGGAACATGTTTGTACTTCCTCCTTTCATCAATCAACTGAAGCATTTCTTCTGTTACCCATGGTTTCTTCGCAGCTACCTTCTTTGTACCTATGTTTTCCTTCCCAACTTCTGTGATGGACCTTTTTAGAGATGTCCGTTCCTCTTCAACTGTACTGCCTACTGCGCTATTCCTTATTGCTGTATCTATAGCGTTAGAGAACTTCAAACGTATCTCGTCATTCCTTAGTACTTCCGTATCCTACTTCTTTGAGTATTGATTCTTCCTGACTAATGTCTTGAACTTCAGCCTACTCTTCATCACTACTATATTGTGATCTGAGTCTATATCTGCTCCTGGGTACGCCTTACAATCCAATATCTGATTTCGGAATCTCTGTCTGACCATGATGTAATCTAATTGAAATCCTCCCGTATCTCCTGGCCTTTTCCAAGTATACCTCCTCCTCTTGTGATTCTTGAACAGGGTATTCGCTATTACTAGCTGAAACTTTCGCCTCTTTCATTCCTTGACCCAAGCCCATATTCTCCTCTAACCTTTTCTGCTACTCCTTCCCCTACAACTGCATTCCAGTCGCCCATGACTATTAGATTTTCGTCCCTCTTTACATACTGCATTACCCTTTCAATATCCTCATACAATTTTCCTATCTGTTCATCTTCAGCTTGCGACGTCGGCATGTATACCTGAACTAACGTTGTCGGTGTTGGTCTGCTGTCGATTCTGATTAGAACAACCTGGCCACTGAACTGTTCACAGTGACATACCCTCTGCCCTACCTTCCTATTCATAACGAATCCTACACCTGTTATACCATTATCTGCTGCTGTTGATATTACCCGATACTCATCTGACCAGAAATCCTTGTCTTCCTTCCACTTCACTTCACTGACCCCTACAATATCTAGATTGAGCCTTTGCATTTTCCCTTTTCAGATTTTCTAGTTTCCCTACCACGTTCAAGCTTCTGACATTCCACGCCCCGACTCGTAGAACGTTATCCTTTCGTTGATTATTCAATCTTTTTCTCCTGGTAACCTCCCCCTTGGCAGTCCCCCCCCCCCCCCCCCCCCCCCCCGAGATCCGAATGGGGGACTATTCCGGAATCTTTTGCCAATGGAGAGATCATCATGACACTTCTTCAATTACAGGCCACATGTCCTGTGGATAAACGTTACGTGTCTTTAATGCAGTGGTTTCCATTGCCTTCTGCATCCTCATGTCATTGATCATTGCTGATTCTTCCGCCTTTAGGGGCAATTTCCCACCCCTAGGACAAGAGAGTGCCCTGAACCTCTATCCGCTCCTCCGCCTTCTTTGACAAAGCCGTTGGCAGAATGAGGCTGACTTCTTATGCCGGAAGTCTTCGGCCGCCAATGCTGATAATTTATCAAAATTTAGGCAGTGGCGGGGATCGAACCCGGGACCGAAGACCTTTTGATTATGAATCAAAGACGCTACCCCTAGACCACGGGCGAATCCTTGCTCAATATACAGATTGAATAACATCGGGGACAGGCTACAACCCTCACTCCCTTCCCAACCGCTGCTTCCATTTCATGCCCCTCGAGTCTTATAACTGCCATCTGGTTTCTGTACAAATTGTAAATAGCCTTTCGCTCCCTGTATTTTACCCCTGCCACCTTTAGAATTTGAAAGAGAGTATTCCAGTCAACATTGTCAAAAGCTTTCTCTAGGTCTACAAATGCTAGAAATGTAGGTTTGCCTTTCTTTAATCTATTTTCTAAGATAGGTCGTAGGGTCAGTGTTGCCTCACGTGTTCCAACATTTCTGCGGAATCCAAACTGATCTTCGCCGAGGTCGGCTCCTACCAGTTTTTCCATTCGTCTGTAAAGAATTCGCGTTAGTATTTTGCAGCTGTGACTTATTAAACTGATAGTTCGGTAATTTTCACATGTGTCAACACCTGCTTTCTTTGGGATTGGAATTATTATATTCTTCATGAAGTCTGTGGGTATTTCGCCTGTCTCATACATCTTGCTCACCAGATGGTAGAGTTTGGTTAGGACTGGCTCTCCCAAGGCCGTCAGTAGTTCCAATGGAATGTTGTCTACTCCCGGGGCCTTGTTTCGACTCAGGTCTTTCAGTGCTCTGTCAAACTCTTCACGCAGTACCGTATCTCCCATTTCATCATCATCTACATCCTCTTCCATTTTCATAATATTGTCCACAACTACATCGCCCTTGTATAGACCCTCTATATTCTTCTTCCACTTTTCTGCTTTCCCTTCTTTACTTAGAACTGGGTTTGCATCTGAGTTCTTAATATTCATACAAGTGGCTCTCTTTTCTCCAAAGGTCTATTTAATTTTCCTGTAGGCAGTATCTATCTTACCCCTAGTGAGATAAGCCTCCACATCCTTACATTTGTCCTCTAGCCATCCCTGCTTAGCCATTTTGAACTTCCTGTCGATCTCATTTTTGGACGTTTGTATTCCTTTTTGCCTGCTTCATTTACTGCATTTTTGTATTTTCTCCTTTTATCAATTAAATTCAATATTTCTTCTGTTACCCAAGGATTTCTACTAGCCCTCGTCTTTTTGCCTACTTGATCCTCTGCTGCCTTCACTACTTCATCCCTCAAAGCTACCCATTCTTCTTCTACTGTCTTTCCCCCATTCCTGTCAATTGTTCCCTTATGCTCTCCCTGAATCTCTGTACAACCTCTGGTTCTTTCAGTTTATTCAGGTCTCATCTCCTTAAATTCCGACCTTTTTGCAGTTTCTTCAGTTTTAATCTACAGTTCATAACCAATAGATTGTGGTCAGAGTCCACATCTGCCCCTGGAAATGTCTTACAATTTAAAACCTGGTTCCTAAATCTCTGTGTTACCATTATATAATCTATCTGATACCTTCTAGTATCTCCAGGCTTCTTCCATGTATACAACCTTCTTTTATGATTCTTGAACCAAGTGTTAGCTATACGACTCCCTAAAATATTTCTACTAAAATCTAGTCACGCATACACACACACACACACACACACACACACACACACACACACACATACATACACGCACACACACAAAACATCTACATCTACATGGTTACTCTGCAATTCGCACCTAAGTGCCTGGCAGAGGATTCATCGTACCATTTTCATACTACTTCGCTACCATTCCAGTCTCGAATGGCGCGTGGGAAAAAGGAACACCTAAATCTTTTCGTTCGAGTTCTGATTTCTCGTATTTTATTATGATGATCATTTCTCCCTACGTAGGTGGGTGTCAACAAAATATTTTCGCATTCGGAAGCGGAAGTTGGTGATTGAAATTTCGTAAATAGATCTCACCGCAAAGAAAACCGCCTTTGTTTCAGTGACTGCTACCAGAACTCGCGTAACATATCAATGACACTCTCGCCCCTCTTCCGCGATGACACGAAACGAGCTGCCCTTCTCTGCACTTTTTCGACATCCTCCGTCAATCGTACCTGGTAAGGATCCC
The DNA here is from genome assembly GCF_023898315.1 of Schistocerca nitens. NCBI lineage: Eukaryota > Metazoa > Arthropoda > Insecta > Orthoptera > Acrididae > Schistocerca > Schistocerca nitens. Next base: position 160,779,564 of record NC_064622.1, on the reverse strand, counting down.
ACACCGCGCAGCAGTATTCCAGCAGAGGACGGACAAGTGTGATGTAGGCTGTCTCTGTAGTGGGTTTGTCGCATCTTGTAAGTGTTCTGCCAACAAAGCGCAATCTTTGTACGCCTTCCCCACAATATTATCTACGTGGTCTTTCCAATTAAGTTGCTCGTAATTGTAATTTCAAGGTATTTAGTCGAATTGACAGCCCTTAGATTTGTACGATTTATCGTATACCCAAAATTTATCGGATTTCTTTTAGTACACATGAGGATGACCTCGCACTTCTCTTTGTTTAGTGTCAATTGCCACTTTTCGCAACATACAGAAATTCTCTCTAGATCATTTTGTAATTGGAATTAATCGTCTGATATTTTACTAGACGGTAAATTACCACGTCATCTGCAAACAATCTAAGGGGGCTGCTCAGATTATCACCTAAATCATTTATGTAAATCAGGAACAGCAGAGAGCCTATGACACTACGTTGCGTAACGACAGATATCACTTATGTTCTACTCCTACTCCTTGATTTACCGTCTATCACTACGAACTGTGACCTCTCTGAGAGGAAATCACGAATCCAGTCACACAACTGACACGATACTCCATATGCACGCAATTTGATTAATAGTCGCTTGTGAGGATCGGTATCAAAAGCCTTCTGGAAACCCAAGAATATGGAATCGATCTGAGATCCCTTGTCGATAGCACTCATCTGCGCGCTACTTAATGCGTTCATAAACGTCGACTGTGGAATATACAGACGATAAAAGTATACACCCTCACGTAATGCAGAACTGAGTTTCAATGTAAAAGAGACGTGGAGTATTGCGTTGGTAGTAAAGAAACAGTAACAGCAGAGTGAAAATGTCAGGAGAGCTCAATAACTTCGACCGTGGACTACTCACTGGATATCACATGAGTAACGAATTTATCAGGGACATGCTGCCCTGCCCCAATCCACTGTTGATGATGTGATTGGAAGTGGAAACAAGAAGAAGCTACCACAGCTAAATCAAGACCAGGGAGACATTATGTACTGACGGACAACGACGATCCAGCATTGCGGATGTTTTTTGGAAAAAATTGCATTAAATTAATAAAAGGAATCACTTGTCAGTTCCAAAATGCCAAAAACCATATAGGTTGGTTAGGTTGTGGCCCGTTATTGCGTTTTTTTTTTTTTCATCAGCTTCTGATTGGTTAGAAGCGGCCCGCCACGAATTCGTCTCCCTTTCCAACCTCTTCATCCTAGAGTAATACCTGCAACCTAAGTCCTCAATTATTTCCTGGATGTATTCCAATCTCGGCCTTCCTCTACAGTTTTGGCCCTCTACGGCTCCCTCTACTACCATGGAAGTCATTCACTGGTATTTTAACAGGTGTCCTATCATCCTGCCCCTTCTCCTTGTCAGTGTTTCCCACATATTCATTTCCTCTCCGATTCTGCCCTGAACCTCCTCATTTGTTATCTTATCAGTTCACCTAATTTTCAACATTCGTCTATTGCAACACATCTCAAATGCTCCGATTCTCTTCCGTTCCGGTTTTCACACAGTCCATGTTTCACTCCCGTACAATGCTGTGCACCAAACGTATATTGTCAGAAATTTCTTCCTTAAATTAAGGCCTATGTTTAATACTAGTACACTTCTATTAGCCAGGAATGCCTTTTCTGCCAGTGCTAGTCTGCTTTTGATGTGCTCCGTCCGTCACTGGTTATTTCGCAGCCTAGGTGGTAGAATTCCTTGACTTCATCTACTTCGTGATCAGCAATCCTGATGTTAAGTTTCTCGATGTTCTCATTTCTGCTGCTTCTCATTACTTTCGTCTTTCTTCGATTTACTCATTACATATTCTGTACTCATTACACTGTTAATTCTATTCAACTGATCACGTAATTCTTCTTCACTTTCACGCAGGATAGTAACGTCATCAGCGAATCGTATCATTAATATCCTTTCGCCATGAATTTTAATCCTACTCCTGAACGTTTCTTTTATTTTCATCATTGCTTCTTCGATGTACAGATTGAACTGTGGGGGCAAAAGACACTACTACCCGTCTTTCCCTGTACCTTACCCTATTTATCTGAGAATCACGAACATCTTGCACAATTTTACATTGTCGAACGCTTTTCCCAGGTCGGCAAATCCTATGAACGTGTCTTGATTTTTCTTTAGTCTTGCTCCCATTATTAACCGCAACATCAGAATTGCCTCTTTGGTGTCTTTACCTTTCCAATAGCCAAACTGATCGTCTTCTAGCGCATCCTCAATTTTCTTTTCCATTCTTCTGTATATTATTCGTGTAAGCAACCTGGATGCATAAGCTGTTAAGCTGATTGTGCGGTAATTCTCGCACTTGTCAGCTCTTGTCGTCTTCGGAATTGTGTGGATGATGCTTTTCCGAAAGTCCGATGGTATGTCGCCAGACCCAAACATTCTACACACCAACGGGAATAGTCGTTTTGTTTTGCCACTTCTGTCTTATTTGATCTTAAGTCCTCCAAAGATTTCGTAAATTCTGATCCTAATACTGGATCCCCTATCTCTTCAAAATGGACTCCTGCTTCTTCTTCTATCACAGTAGGCAAATCTTCCCTCCTCAAAGAGACCTTCAATGTACTCTTTCCACCTATCCGCTGTCTCCTCTGCATTTAACTGTGGAATTCCCGTTGCACTCTTCATGCTGTTTTCACTTTCCTACATGCTGAGTCAGTCCGTCGACAATAATTTCATTTTCGATTTCATCGCACTTTTTCTGCCGCCATTCCGTCTTAGCTTTCCTGCATTTTCTGTTGATTTCATTCATCAGTGACTTGTATTTAAGTACTCCTGAATTTTCTGGAACATTTTTGTGCTTCCATTGCTGCGCTTAAGAAAACGCTAAATGCGGATGGTTATTTGAACACCTCTTACGGCATTGTGTAAATTGTGTAGAAGAGGAACAATTCGGAGACGGTAATTGTATCAACATGAAAATACTCCCTGTTGTAAAGCAGCATCTGTGGCGCAATAGCCTGTGGGCAATAACGTTCCTGAAGTGGGCTGGCGTGCCCAGAGTGCTGATCTGAGCCCGATGGAACGCCTTTGGGGTGAGTTAGAACGTCGACTTCATTACAAACCGCAGCGTCCATTATCCCGATACGTTCTCTGGTTTCTGATCTTGAGAAAGAACTGGTTGCTATTTCTCCACAGACATTCAGACACCTCATTGCAAGTGTTCTCAAAAGAGTTCAAGACGTCGTAAAGGTTAGGGTGGGCACATCTCACATTAATGTGCACTAAGAGGTGTCGGGACACTTTTGATCAGACAGTATACACCTGGATGGGAAACTTAATGGCCCGTGTTGACAATAAGCATTGGATACATGTCAGGAAAAGTGTGCCACATTCGGTCGACGACATTCGGGAAACAGATCTTTTGGTGAAGTCTGGAGGAAGTACGATGTTTCCAAAGCTACAACCTTGTTCCTCTTAGTTCACAAGTGGAATCATTCCATTTCACATTCATTATCACGATGAAAATGCGTGCTTGTTTAGATTGAGTTGATCCATGAAATCTTTATAATGTGGTCAATTTTGTACCAGTTAGTTTTATTTTCTACTGATTTGTGCTTCTAAAAATACTTCCATTTGCTTATGTACCCTACAACTGATCATGAGTGAGTGAATATGAGTGTGTCTGGAATTCCAGTGTTCCGATGGGAAACCACAGTTAGTGTGTGTGTAGTGTGCAGTTACTGGCAATCTAACCCGGTTGGGTAGTTTAGCACTGAGCGAAAATTGAGAGTAGAGCCAAAGATAAACTTTAGGTTCAAACTTTGTCGCGTGGTAATGGGTCAGACTACGGATCTCACTCCCCCTCCACTAGGTTTGAAAGCCATCCGTTTTTCAGTTAGGCGACATTCTCGCCACTCGGTGACACCTGCGTAAGTGAATGGTGACGCTCTTCTGAGCTCGCTCGTTCAACTGTGGATACAGGTATTTCAGTGCGTTAATTTGACTTGTAGGAGTTTTTAATCTGTTCTGTTTAATAATGAGTTATATTAGGCTGCAGTGTCTATGTTCTGTATTATAGTACTCTCATTTCATTTCGTGCATGAGATAACTTGATGGTCATCGCTTTGTTCGGACTTCAGCTATCACACCGCGTAGCCAGAGTCCGGTGCCTTAAGCACTGTGGGCTCTATCTTTTATTAAATGTGTTTGCTTAGTAATCTATGTATCGTGTGGAGGATTTTGTGTGGAGTAAAACTATTTTTAATTGGTCACTCTTTGTGTTTAACTTCGATTCGGTTGTCCATTAGGACTCCACGTGTTCGCGATTTCGCAGATTATGAAGAACACTACTATGCACTTTTTAGTGTGTGAGATTCTGTCCCGAACGAACTCCTATATCCAGGGAGAAAAACTGTACGTTATTCGTTAACGACTTTTCTGATGTTTAATAAAATGCTTGACCTTATGTGTATTTGAGATAATGGCAGGTACTGATATCTCTATTCGCTCTCTGGTTGCCTTAGTAGTGGTAGTAGGGGTAGAATAAATCGTTGCCTGCCTTTCCATTGTAAGAATTTAATTGAAAGGACGTGATTTTTTTTGCATCCTAGTTTGGGACGTTGGTATTTCTGATGCGAATCTGAATCCAGCCTCAATGATTCTCGAAGCCATACCCCCCTCCCCCCCAAATGTAATTTCGTATTAAATGACTCCTATGTAATCATCATTTACTTTTATCTGCTCTTATGTGTACCGTGAATTTTGGTTAGTTAATGTACTTCAGTATTGGTGACAATTCCGTATGTTTATCTAAACGAATCGTCACCGCTCCTGACGAAAGGATCGCCCTGACTCCGTAAAGAGTTTGCCACCACCAATTCCGCTGTCCAATTTCACACATATACTTACTTCTGAATGATCAATATGCAGCCTATATTAGAACAGATCAAAAGACAGAAATCAGCGGAATGAGAACCCCCTTATTCAGCAACTAGGTTCGTGTGTTTATTAATAATAGAGGACGTACTAAAGTAGATGTCATACCTGTCACGTGCCGACCCTGGTCGGGAACTGTCATGAACAGTGGTCGCTAATATTCACAATTGCTTGCTCCGCTATTTCAAGGTTACTTCTCAACCACGATATTATTGCACTTGGCTCCTCTCGGGAACACGTGGTGACATTGCAGTGAACAAGTACGCCTCAAACTGTTAAAGCTTTCAGATTAGTTGTGCGTATATTATCAATCCCGATTACGCGCTGACTCATTGTAAGCCGACCGAAACGCCCTTACTCCACTATGCAATAATATTGTGGTGCACTAATGCTGTTCTCACAACTCATACGAATATCGGTGCGTGCAAACAAGCCTAGCGAGGATAAGTGTAACTACTTCTCTGGCCACAAGGAGGGTTGGTTTCGCCTTGCGTTTAGCGCCGATGGCAGTAGTGGTGTTGATCGGCGCTATCGTTGGCGTGCCGTCGTAATTAGCGATTGTACGGATCGGTTGCAAGGATTTGACCTTGAGATGATTCGGCTGCGGATGAAAACGAAATTGGTTGAGAGAAATGGCAAATGGTTCAGTTTCACAAGCTATAAACACGACATTGTGTTACGTGTTAATGCTAGAATTGAAAAAAATGTAATTATTGGTAACTTATGTAATCAGTATTACAGTAATTATGTGATATTCATAACAGTAATGATATTTTAAAAATGATCAAAACACAATCGAACCCTACTGTTTTTACTCCTCAGAAAATTTAATTTTACCTCCCAGGTGTGATTACCCCAGGCTGGAAACACCTACAATAAAGATTGGGTGAACGGCCGAATTTCCTGTGGCGGGCCTCGGCCCCTGCGACCTTTCTGTATTGTTTGGTCGTTTACCGATCGGTTCGGTAGTTGGGCGCACCGAGTGGTAGAGTTAACGCAACCCAGCCTCCGTACACTTCCGTAAGCCATTCAGTGTGCTCATGCGGTGTTGTCGTCTCCCCTAGCAAATCAAAGACACGTGAACACAACTACGGGCGTGCTTGCCCCAAGACTGCACTCCTGGCATGGCGCACCACAGCGCATGCAGTGCCCCAAACGCGAAGCCACCAGCCTACACAACTATCAGGCACGTAATCCCGTTATTGCTTCCGAAAAATGTTTTCACAGTTGAAGTGGCGGAAGAAAATGAGAAGGTTGGTACCTTCACTTCCCAGCATCACCTAAATGGTTGTTGTTGTTTATGTGTGCTACGTCCGCCTGCTTATGCCAGCACAGTAGCTCAGCGTGTTCGGTCAGAGGGTTATCTGCCCTCTGTACTAAAGAAACTGAGTCAACGGCTCACCACTGAACTTGAACGGCTGTCATGGGACATCCGCACCGAACAAATGCAGCGAACAAAAAGAAAAAAAGAAAAAGAAAAAGAAAAGCTGAGTGGTTACGTGCTTGCTTCCCATGCAGTGAGGCCAGTTTCGATTCCTGGCTGGGTTGGAGATTTTCTCCGCTCGTGGAGTGGGTGCTGTGTTGTCCTCATTATCATTTCATACTCATCAACGGCACGCAAGTCGCCCCACCCAATGTTGCATCGACTGAAATAAGACTTGCACTCGGCGGCCGATCTTCCCCGGACGGGGCCTCCCGAGCAAAAATGCTATACGCTCATTTCTCAATCCCATTTGAAATGAAGCCGGGATGCAGTATGATATTTTACTACTGACAGAATTCGACCAGTGTGTCTGGCCTTCCTTGGAATAACTACTCAAAATTTGATGCCCGATAAGGATTGTTCGACTGAGTTAGTCATTTCAGGACTTGCTAAACAAATGTACCTTCAGGTGAAAAGGTTTGGCTGTAGCTCTTTGATGGACTCTCACGCCGCAGTTCCACAACCACATTGATGGACTCTCACGTACGGCCGCACTTCCACAACCAAATTAAGGGCTACCTTCCTGATTACGCAGTACCTCGCCACGAAGTTGCTCTTGCGCATTTCAAAAAAGTTCGCCTCGTCCTGCAGATTATGTTGACAAATCGCATGGTCCTTAATAGTACCATCCACACCGTTCCATTTCCATGATTCTCGGCTGAAATGCATTCATAATAACATTTACGAACTCACTTTCCACTTGGGTACCTCTCGGTAATTCATCAATAAAACATAATCAGTACACCCAGAACTAAAAGTCATACTCAAGGCACACTGAAACGACCGAATGATCTTACCGACACCTCATCACTTCCTGGCACACTAGACGAAAAATCAGCAAGCAGACGAATTAGTAAAAGACCGCAGTAGCATACAGAATTGCAACTTCGGCTACTGAACCCAGAATAACGTCACTAACGAGGCTAACCTACGGAATTGAACGGTATGGACGATACAGAGTAGGGCTACAGCTACTGGAGTGGCAGATAGGGTGTATTCTACGACTGATACATTAGAAGTACATTAGAAACTAAATACGAGGGGACTTCAAAAAGTAAGTTACAAATTACTACGGCAGAGCAGGTGACTTTTACTGACTGCTGCAATACGCTTCACAGTGACACAAATACATGATATTTTCTCTCCAGTATAGTCACCAAGTTTCTGTCATCAGTAGTCAGAACGATTTACCAACCGTTCAATTCCTCCTCGGTCACGGAGCCATTCGAGAACTGCTGTGTGAACGTCCTCATCACTGGAAAATCTTTCTCCCCGGACGTTGTTTCAGCTTCCCGACAAGCTGGAAATCGTACATTGGAAGATCTGGACGCTATGGAGGATCAGCATCACTATCGCCTTTGGCGCCTTGGTGAAACTGTTGGCACCATTTCATGACAAATGGACGCGACATTGCTTTTGGGCCATATATCGCCAGTATTTCACGGTAAATCCGTGTGCAGTTTAGAAGTTTTGCCCACAATAACCGCACTGATACGCGTACTTCAACTTTGAAATACGTTTCAATTTCCAGCATAATTTCAGTCCTTCACTGTGAAGCATGTGTTATCCATTCAGGAGTAGAAGTGTCTCGTCAGGGAACCTGGAACATGTACACATGTACTCTCTTTTGACAATACGCCACTCTCGTTGTACAGTGGTCTTAGCTAGGGCCAACATGAGTAACTTAGTCTGAAGCCCCTACGTACCTCGTTATTGACTGCCAATTTTCTTTTTTATTTAAGCTGTATAAAGTTATGATTTTTTTGTCAGTTGCGCTCGACTCCTTCCATGAAGTCGAGAGTTGTCTTTGGGCCTTGTTGTTTAACATACCGTTCTCACGTTAACATGGATCAGTGAGATGAATATCACAAGTTTTACTTTGCGACGATTCTGTCTTACATACCGAGGACTGGGGCCGTGGCGCATCCTGCAGAAACTGGTAGTTCTGAGGGTTGCAACCAGTCTGTGTCCACGGGTGGCGAGTTTTCTGTGTGAGTGATAACTAATCGACCTTAGGCCGCAGTTCGTTACTGGAGACCGGCAGCTGGTTACAGAAAATGCGCGTTCCTTTCGTCAGTAACTTTCTAGTTACGCCCGTGAAAGCGTTATCTTGTTGAATCTGGGGCAATACAATACCCAAAACGGATCTCGACTGCCGAACTATTGGCTTGGGGCCCCTTTGTTCAATAGAATCGAGACACTGAAACACATTCGCTTTCTCGCGAACGTCTATGAAACTGCGTACATGCGCACCATGCTTGACATGTCACCTCAAAGACTATCCGACTCTGAACGACTGTCTGTTGGAGCGGTGTATCTTTGCCAAGGAGTTGGCTAGTATCTCTTAGCGGTACGCGTAACCCTCAACTGCTGCCAGTCAGAGCAGTGGCTGCGTATACACTCCTGGAAATTGAAATAAGAACACCGTGAATTCATTGTCCCAGGAAGGGGAAACTTTATTGACACATTCCTGGCGTCAGATACATCACATGATCACACTGACAGAACCACAGGCACATAGACACAGGCAACAGAGCATGCACAATGTCGGCACTAGTACAGTGTATATCCACCTTTCGCAGCAATGCAGGCTGCTATTCTCCCATGGAGACGATCGTAGAGATGCTGGATGTAGTCCTGTGGAACGGCTTGCCATGCCATTTCCACCTGGCGCCTCAGTTGGACCAGCGTTCGTGCTGGACGTGCAGACCGCGTGAGACGACGCTTCATCCAGTCCCAAACATGCTCAATGGGGAACAGATCCGGAGATCTTGCTGGCCAAGGTAGTTGACTTACACCTTCTAGAGCACGTTGGGTGGCACGGGATACATGCGGACGTGCATTGTCCTGTTGGAACAGCAAGATCCCTTGCCGGTCTAGGAATGGTAGAACGATGGGTTCGATGACGGTTTGGATGTACCGTGCACTATTCAGTGTCCCCTCGACGATCACCAATGGTGTACGGCCAGTGTAGGAGATCGCTCCCCACACCATGATGCCGGGTGTTGGCCCTGTGTGCCTCGGTCGTATGCAGTCCTGATTGTGGCGCTCACCTGCACGGCGCCAAACACGCATACGACCATCATTGGCACCAAGGCAGAAGCGACTCTCATCGCTGAAGACGACACGTCTCCATTCGTCCCTCCATTCACGCCTGTCGCGACACCACTGGAGGCGGGCTGCACGATGTTGGGGCGTGAGTGGAAGACGGCCTAACGGTGTGCGGGACCGTAGCCCAGCTTCATGGAGACGGTTGCGAATGGTCCTCGCCGATACCCCAGGAGCAACAGTGTCCCTAATTTGCTGGGAAGTGGCGGTGCGGTCCCGTACGGCACTGCGTAGGATCCTACGGTCTTGGCGTGCATCCGTGCGTCGCTGCGGTCCGGTCCCAGGTCGACGGGCACGTGCACCTTCCGCCGACCACTGGCGACAACATCGATGTACTGTGGAGTCCTCACGCCCCACGTGTTGAGCAATTCGGCGGTACGTCCACCCGGCCTCCCGCATGCCCACTATACGCCCTCGCTCAAAGTCCGTCAACTGCACATACGGTTCACGTCCACGCTGTCGCGGCATGCTACCAGTGTTAAAGACTGCGATGGAGCTCCGTATGCCACGGCAAAGTGGCTGACACTGACGGCGGCGGTGCACAAATGCTGCGTAGCTAGCGCCATTCGACGGCCAACACCGCGGTTCCTGGTGTGTCCGCTGTGCCGTGCGTGTGATCATTGCTTGTACAGCCCTCTCGCAGTGTCCGGAGCAAGTATGGTGGGTCTGACACACCGGTGTCAATGTGTTCTTTTTTCCATTTCCAGGAGTGTATTTCGTTGGGAAGCTTCATGGAGCTGCACAGAATGCACTCTTGTTCCTGGCAGTACATCGAGCGGACTTGATGTAGACACATTTTATGTCTTGCAGAGATAAGCGCATTCAACAGACAACTTTCACCAGTATGGTGAAATTGCAGGAAGAGACAAGTACTCCAGCTGCATCCACGTGGTAGAAATTCTACACGTGCTTTAATATTGTTCGGAATTGTGTTGCTTTCCGTATTGCATTTTTCATTCTAACTTTCTATGGGGAGCGTAGTGCCTTAGTTCTGTCTTTTAATACCATCAGACCACTTGGTGTTCAGTTCCCATTTATACTATAACAATCCATGAATTCAAGTGTCATAAAAACAGATTCTGTCACTCGAAAGAATATATTCAAAAAAACTTGGAAACTTATGTTGAATTTTCTTTGTGGTACGGCGGCTGGTGGGGATGTTAAATGTTTCGATCTGATACTTGTATTTGTCCATTACGAGTAAATTTGTAGATGTTGCTTTTTTGAAAGATTTATTGTATATCTGATATGTTTGATCTTTCTGAATTTATTATCTTGGACCTCTTCTTTTGTTGAAAAGTTTTACTAGGTGTCCCAACTTTCTAGATGCGGACACTTAAAATTTGGCTCAGGAAAACGTGTCCCATTGACTTTCCGTGGATAAAAGGCGGCAAAAATACACAGCGCTTGACTTCCGTGGAAGTATTACAGCACTACAAGTAAGACTACATAATGCAGTACTTCGAGACACTCGGCAGCAGAGACAGCGCCATCAGGATTTATTTCTTGCAACACACCACTTCGTAGATTTACAGGTTCTTCGACAGCATAGGTCACAAATGACAAAGATGTTTGTCCTGCAGACACTGAACTTACTACACGTGAAGCACTCTATTACCATATTTACAGCCGATGTTTTAATTTAAATTTTGTCTGCGTTACTTCCGAGTATCCTACCCCTTTCGTTGCACTTTGCGAACTTTTGTCACCTTCGGAACTTCATCACAACAGTCAAATCGCGTTATTAATGGGTGATGTTCAGTATTTGGAAATATACAGGGCGTTCCTTTTAACTGGTGACATTGAAATATCCCGAAAACTACACTTCGCATCAATAAAAGATTATACTGTAATTTCTTTGTCTGCGAGGGGACATCTGTTGGTAGCACACTGAACCCTCCACCCCACCCCATGCTTGGGTGGTGGGGGTCAACTTTGAAATCTTCAATGGGAACCCCCATTTTTTACTGCAGATTACGATTCTAAAGCAAAATCAACATACGTTTTGCCTGAAGCATTTTCTTCATTTCGCCACAGATGGCTCTGTAATCGGAGGAATAGAAATCGGTACACAATCGTAATTTGCGACATGCTACTCAATGGTCGTTGAATATACAACAGCACTTGGGACCCCAGTTCCATTCTGCGAGGATAAGACAGGCCAGTATTTCATCACTTCTAATTATGGAACCCATTTGCAATGTTGCATTCCACCGACATAGCGAACAGGGGTCTACTCGACGTGCCACCGGTGGATGTAGCGAACTACGATGTATCATGACAGGCGCTACACTGTGGCCAGAGCCCATGTATCGTGCAGACGTAGAACAGATAGCGGCTCTAAATATTACAGTACTTGCGCACTGTTTACTGCTTGCACACCTACCTGCCATTTGGAGAACAGATGATAAATGTTGGAACCACAGGAGAAAAACTGAAATATAGGAGAATATAGGAGAAATGTGGAGGCTGTTGTTGCCTTATATGCCGAGCGTTTTCCACAAAAAGGTCACTCTCGTTTGTTCTTTTGCTAGGCTGTGAACGCCTCTATGCCTCATGGCAGATTGTAGACCGGCGAAAGGAAACGAAGCAAACCCCTTACAGAAGAAACTAATGAAATATCTGTACTAGCGGCAGTGCGCCACAAAAAGGCTCAAATGGCTCTGAGCACTATGGGACTTCACCTCTGAGGTCATTAGTCCCCTAGAACTTAGAACTACTTAAACCTAACTAACCTAAGGACATCACACACATCCATGCCCGAGGCAGGATTCGAACCTGCGACCGTAGCGGTCGTGCGGTTCCAGACTGTAGCGCCTAGAACCGCTCGGTCACCCCGGCTGGTGCAGAGCGCCACAACCCACGGATAAGCGCCCGACAGTTATACCGCAGTTCCGGTATGTCCGTAGGTGGTATTACCACAGTACGGCATAGTCATAAGTATCATCCATACCACGTGTCACTGTACCACAAACATCATGACGCCCATTTCCATAACCGGGTAGTACTTTGTGAACGGGCACGGAAGCCAACGCAAACGACCCCCGCATTCTTTGGCGAGGTTCTAATTTCCGATGAGTCTGCATTCACGAACCATGGTAACGTTAAGTGGCATAACATGCATTAATGGGGAGTAGACAATCCCTACTGGTTACAGAAAGTTGAGCATCAAGATCCTTGGTCGGTAAATGTATGGCTTGGCGTTAGGGGGACAAACTCATTGATCCGTATTTTATCGACAGCACGTTGAATTGATGCAAATATCGAACGTTTTTGGACCAGAAAATGCCGGTACTACTGCAGGATGTTGACCTGGATGTTCGACAACGAATGTGGTTTTAGCATGACGGTTGCTCAGCTTGAAGCCCGGGAGGCATTAGATTGTGTTTACAGTGGTCGGTGTATTTGCATAGGTAGCCATATTAATTGGCCTGCTAGGTACAAGGATTTGACTTCATCGAATTTGTATCTGTGGGGATATTTAAAAAATAAGGTGTACCAGCAAGTGCCAATAGGACGTGAATACATGGTCGACCGCATCACAAACGCCTGTGCTGAAATTCCCGCAGATATGCTTCTTCCTTTATACAGTCATTTGAGAAGCGGACCACTAAGTGTATTAAAATTGGCGGTACTACGTTTGAATACTTACTTTAACTGTAAAAGCAGAACAGCGTTCGCCTCGAGCCATGGCCACGGTGGTGCGACGAGTAGTCCACTGTTCGATCTGTCGGAGGAATACAACGTTGCGAATGGGGTTTCCAGTTACAAGTTATGAACTACAGGCCTGCCCTACTCTCGCAGCATGGAGGTGGAATCCCACGTGCCATTGGATATTCAACGGCCAATGAGTAGCTATCGTAAATTACGATTGTTTACCCAGTTCTATTCCTCCGAATACAACGCCATCTGTGGCGAAACGAAGAAAATTCTTCAGACAAAAGGTATGTAGGTTTTGTCGTAGAATCGTAATACGTAAGAAGAAACTGAGGTTCTAGTTGAAGATTTCAAAGTTGACCCCCGCCACCCTCGCACGGGGTGGGGTGACGGGTTTAGTGTGGTATCCTTGGATGTCCCCCTCCGAGACAAACAAATTGAATTACAACTTTGTTTGATACGATGTGTAGTTTTCGAGATATTTCAACGTCTCCAGTTAAAATGGACACCCTGTATTTAAGGGAGGAAACCAGGTTCAAAATCTGACATGAAGTTACAGGTTCACTTTTAAAAGGAGTGGCAGGCTTAAGCCATTAACATACCGAAATTGTAATATTACAAGACGATGGGTCGAATTGTGACAGGAGCAGGTTACATTAATTTCTGAAGTGCAGTAGAGGTGAAGGAAGAAGGAGTGATGGTGATTACAGAAAGCGTCATACTGTAAGTGTCATCGAGTTTAGATGATATGCTCCGAGGGTGAGTCAAATGAAAACCCTAAATACTTTTTAATATTATTTATTGTGCAGAAGTGGTACAAAGCTGTATCACTTTTCAACATAATCTCCCCCACGCTCAATGTAAGTCCTCCAGCGCTTACAAAGTGCATAAATTTCTTCAGAAAAAAAATTCTTTTGGTAGTAGGCGCAACCACTCATGTGCCGCGTGGCGTACCTCCTCACCAGAACGGAACTTCTTTCCTCCCATTGCGTCTTTGAGTACTTCAAACATATGGAAATCACTTGGATCAAGGTCTGCTGACTAAGGTGGATGAGGAAGACACTCAAAATGCAGGTCTATGGAGGAGGAGGAAATTAGAGACGGAGCGCAAGCTCGGGTGAGGGAAGGACGGGGAAGGAAATCGGCCGTGCCCTTTCAAAGGAACCATCCCGGCATTTGCCTGAAGCGATTTAGGGAAATCACGGAAAACCTAAATCAGGATGGCCGGAGACGGGATTGAACCGTCGTCCTCCCGAATGCGAGTCCAGTGTGCTAACCACTGCGCCAGCAGGTCTATGATTGTTGCAACTTGCAACTGTTGTACGGGCAGTGTAGAGCCTTGCATTGTCATGTTGCAAAAGGACACCTGCTGATAGCAATCCACGTCGTTTTGATTTGATTGCAGGCCGCAGATGGTTTTTAAGGAGATCTGTTTATGATGCACTGGTGACAGTGGTTCCTGTAGGCATGTAATGCTCCAAAATGACGTCTTTTTCGTCTCAAGAGAGAGTCAGCATAACCTTCCCTGCTGATGGTTCTGTTCGAAACTCCCTTGATTTTGGTGATGAGGAACGGCGCCATTCCTTGCTCGCTCTCTTCGTTTCCGGTTGATGGAAGTGAACCCAGGTTTCGTCCCCAGTAACGATTCCTGCAAGGAAGCCATCACTTTCTCGTTCAAGGCGCCGAAGAAGTTCTTCACAAGCAACAACACGTCGTTCTCTCATTTCAGGAGTCAGCTGCCGTGGCACCCATCTTGCAACCACTTTGTGAAACTGGAGCACATCATGCACAATGTGGTGTGCTGACCCGTGACTAATCTCTAAACGTGCTGCAGTGTCATTCAGTGTCACTCGGCGGTTTTCCTTCAGTGTGGCTTCAACTGCTGCAATGTTCTGTGGAGTCACAACTCGTTGTGCCTGACCTGGACGAGGAGCATCTTCCACTGAAGTCACACCATTTGCGAACTTCCTACTCCATTCGTAGACTTGCTGCTGTGGCAAACATGCATCACCGTACTGAACCTTCATTCGTCGACGAATTTCAATAGGTTTCACACCTTCACTACGCAAAAATCGAATAACAGAACGCTGTTCTTCCCTGGTGCAAGTCGCAAGTGGGGCGGCCATCTTTATACTAATACTGCGACGGTATGTGTGGATCTGCACTATGCTGCCACCTACAGGCCATTCTGTACGCTGTTTGAAGCACGCTTACCAACTTACAGGAGAACGGCGCGAAATTTCGATTTGTTATTAGAAATTTAAGGTTTTCATTTGACTCACCCTCGTACTTGGGGACAAGCACGAATAATTTTGCCCTCTGAGCGCGTAGATTAGGGGTGGGTACGCATTCGCTAGCGGCGACTTACGTAGTCGCTGACAGTGACGTCGACGTGGCGGGCGAGTGCGTCGAGAAGGGCGTGCGTGGAGACGCCGCGCAGCCAGGCGTCCCAGTCGAGGCGGAACTGGCAGACGAGCGGCACGTCTGCGAGGCGGTGGGCGCGGAACGCGGGCTCGAAGAAGTCGGCGTCGCCCTGCTGGGGGGCCGGCTCCTCCAGGGGCCGGCACACCGCGTCCGGCAGGCCGCGCAGCCCCACCACCAGCGCCCCCGTGTGCGGCGGGCGGCCGGGCGAGGGGGGCGGCGGGGGCGACGCCGGCGCCTCGCCAGAGTCCTCCTCCCTCTCACCCTCCTCCTGAGGTATTCCAGGACACTGACTTCAGTCAAAACGATTTTAAAATACACTGCTCGTTAAAAAAAATTGAAAGTGCAGGTCGACACTAATTTTAAATTATTAACAGAATTGTTTTATTTTATTTTTATATTTATTTATTTATTTTGCTAAAATATTGTCTAGATAGCTTAATATACCACGTCTGCTATGCCATCCACATGACGTTATTGTGAAAATTTACAAAACTAGCGCGACGATATAAAAAACAATCGTTGTTGTTGTTGTTGTGGTCTTCAGTCCAGAGACTACGCTGCCCTCCAATTCTAAACTGGTGATCACTTGATGCCTCAGAATATGCCCTACCAAGCGACCCCTTCTTCTAGTCAAGTTGTGCCATAAATTCCTCTTCTCCCCAATTCTATACAATTCCTCCTCATTAGTTATGTGATCTACCCATCTAATCTTCAGCATTCTTCTGTAGCACCACATTTCGAAAACTTCTATTCTCTTCTTGTCTAAGCTATTTATCGTCCATGTGTCACTCTCATACATGGCTACACTCCATACAAATACTTTCAGAAACGACTTCCTGACACTAAAATCTATACTCGATGTTAACAAATTTCTCTTCTTCATAAACTATTTCCTTGACATTGCCAGTCTACTTTTTATATCCTCTCTACTTCGACCATCATCAGTTATTTTTCTCCCCAAATAGCAAAACTCATTTACTACTTTAAGCGTCTCATTTCCTAATCTAATTCCCTCAGCATCATCCGATTTAATTCGACTGTTGTTGTTGTTGTGGTCTTCAGTCCTGAGACTGGTTTGATGCAGCTCTCCATGCTACTCTATCCTGTGCAAGCTTCTTCATCTCCCAGTACCTACTGCAACCTACATCCTTCTGAATCTGCTTAGTGTATTGATCTCTTGGTTTCCCTCTACGATTTTTGCCCTCCACGCTGCCCTCCAATGCTAAATTTGTGATCCCTTGATGCCTCAAAACATGTCCTACCAACCGATCCCTTCTTCTAGTCAAGTTGTGCCACAAACTTCTCTTCTCCCCAGTCCTATTCAATATCTCCTCATTAGTTACGTGATCTACCCACATTATCTTCAGCATTCTTCTGTAGCACCACATTTTGAAAGCTTCTATTCTCTTCTTGTCCAAACTTGGTATCGTCCATGTTTCACTTCCATACATGGCTACACTCCATACAAATACTTTCAGAAACGACTTCCTGACACTTAAATATATACTCGATGTTAACAAATTTCTCTTCTTCAGAAACGCTCTCCTTGCCATTGCCAGTCTTCATTTTATATCCTCTCTACTTCGACCATCATCAGTTATTTTGCTCCCTAAATAGCAAAACTCCTTTACTACTTTAAGTGTCTCATTTCCTAATCTAATACCCTCAACATCACCCGATTTAATTCGACTACATTCCATTATCCTCGTTTTGCTTTTGTTGATGTTGATCTTATATCCTCCTTTCAAGACACTGTCCATTCCGTTCAACTGCTCTTCCAAGTCCTTTGCTATCTCTGACAGAATTACAATGTCATCGGCGAACCTAAAAGTTTTTACTTCTTCTCCATGAATTTTAATACCTACTCCGAATTTTTCTTTTGTTTCCTTTACTGCTTGCTCAATATACAGATTGAATAACATCGGGGAGAGGCTACAACCCTGTCTCACTCCTTTCCCAACCACTGCTTCCCTTTCATGCCCCTCGACTCTTGTAACTGCCATCTGGTTTCTGTACAAATTGTAAATAGCCTTTCGCTCCCTGTATTTTACCCCTGCCACCTTCAAAATTTGAAAGAGAGTATTCCAGTTAACGTTGTCAAAAGCTTTCTCTAAGTCTACAAATGCTAGAAACGTAGGTTTGCCTTTTCTTAATCTTTCTTCTAAGATAAGTCGTAAGGTTAGTATTGCCTCACGTATTTCAACATTTCTACGGAATCCAAACTGATCTTCCCCGAGGTCCGCTTCTACCAGTTTTTCCACTCGTCTGTAAAGAATTCGCGTTAGTATTTTGCAGCTGTGACTTATTAAACTGATAGTTCGGTAATTTTCACATCTGTCAACACCTACTTTCTTTGGGATTGGAATTATTATATTCTTCTTGAAGTCTGTGGGTATTTCACCTGTCTCATACATCTTGCTCGCCAGATGGTAGAGTTTTGTCATGACTGGCTCTCCCAAGGCCATCAGTAGTTCTAATGGAATGTTGTCTACTCCCGGGGCCTTGTTTCGACTCAGGTCTTTCAGTGCTCTGTCAAACTCTTCACGCAATATCTTATCTCCCATTACATCTTCATCTACATCCTCTTCCATTTCCATAATATTGTCCTCAAGTATATCGCCTTTGTATAAACCCTCTATATACTCCTTCCACCTTTCTGCCTTCCCTTCTTTGCTTAGAACTGGGTTGCCATCTGAGCTCTTGATATTCATACAAGTGGTTCTCTTCTCTCCAAAGGTGTCTTTAATTTTCCTGTAGGCAGTATCTACCTTACCCCTAGTGAGACAAGCCTCTACATCCTTACATTTGTCCTCTAGCCATCCCTGTTTATCCATTTTGCACTTCCTGTCGATCTCATTTTTGAGACGTTTATATTCCTTTTTGCCTGCTTCATTTACTGCATTTTTATATTTTCTCCTTTCATCAATTAAATTCAATATTTCTTCTGTTACCCAAGGTTTTCAATTAGCCCTCGTCTTTTTACCTACTTGATCCTCTGCTGCCTTCACTACTTCATCCCTCAGAGCTACCCATTCTTCTTCTACTGTATTTCGTTCCCAATTCCTGTCAATTCTTCCCTTATGCTCTCCCTGAAACTCTCTACAACCTCCGGTTCTTTCAGTTTATCCAGGTCCCATCTCCTTAAATTCCCACCTTTTTGCAGTTTCTTCAGTTTCAATCTGCAGTTCATAACCAATAGATTGTGGTCAGAATCCACATCTGCCCCTGGAAATGTCTTACAATTTAAAACCTGGTTCCTAAATCTCTGTCTTACCATTATATAATCTATCTGATACCTTTCAGTATCTCCAGGATTCTTTCAGGTATACAACCTTCTTTTATGATTCTTGAACCAAGTGTTAGCTATGATTAAGTTATGCTCTGTGCAAAATTCTACAAGGCGGCTTCCTCTTTCATTTCTTCCCCCCAATCCATATTCACCTACTATGTTCCCTTCTCTCCCTTTTCCTACTGACGAATTCCAGTCACCCATGACTATTAAATTTTCGTCTCCCTTCACTACCTGAATAATTTCTTTTATCTCGTCATATATTTCATCAATTTCTTCATCATCTGCAGAGCTAGTTGGCATATAAACTTGTACTACTGTAGTAGGCATGGGCTTTGTGTCTATCTTGGCCACAATAATGCGTTCACTATGCTGTTTGTAGTAGCTAACCCGCACTCCTATTTTTTTATTCATTATTAACCTACTCCTGCATTACCCCTATTTGATTTTGTATTTATAACCCTGTAATCACCTGACCAAAAGTCTTGTTCCTCCTGCCACCGAACTTCACTAATTCCCACTATATCTAACTTTAACCTATCCATTTCCCTTTTTAAATTTTCTAACCTACCTGCCCGATTAAGGGATCTGACATTCCACGCTCCGATCCGTAGAACGCCAGTTTTCTTTCTCCTGATAACGACGTCCTCTTGAGTAGTCCCCGCCCGGAGATCCGAATGGGGGACTATTTTACCTCCGGAATATTTTACCCAAGAGGACGCCATCATCATTTAATCGTACAGTAAAGCTGTATGTCCTCGGGAAAAATTACGGCTGTAGTTTCCCCTTGCTTACAGCCGTTCGCAGTACCAGCACAGCAAGGCCGTTTTGGTTAATGTTACAAGGCCAGATCAGTCAATCATCCAGACTGTTGCCCCTGCAACTACTGAAAAGGCTGCTGCCCCTCTTCAGGAACCACATGTTTGTCTGGCCTCTCAACAGATACCCCTCCGTTGTGGTTGCACCTACGGTACGGCTATCTGTATCGCTGAGGCACGCAAGCCTCCCCACCAACGGCAAGGTCCATGGTTCATGGGGACTACATTCCATTATCCTCGTTTTGCATTTGTTGATGTTCACCTTATAGCCTCCTTTCAAGACACTGTCCATTCCTTTCAGCTGCTCTTCCAGGTCCTTTGCTGTCTCTGACAGAATTACAATGTCATCGGCGAACCTCAAAGTTTTTATTTCTCCTCCATGGATTTTAATTCCAACTCCGAATTTTTTTGTTTCCTTTACTGCTTGCTCAATATACAGATTGAATAACATCGCGGATAGGCTATAACCCTGTCTCACTCCCTTCCCAACCACTGCTTCCCTTTCGTGCCCATCGACTATTATAACTGCCATCTGGTTCCTGTACAAATTGTAGATAGCCTTTCGCTCCCTGTATTTTACCCCTGCCACCTTCAGAATTTGAAAGAGAGTATTCCAGTCAATATTGTCAAAAGCGTTCTCTAAGTCTACAAATGCTAGAAACGTAGGTTTGACTTTCCTTAATCTATTTTCTAAGATAAGTCGTAGGGTCAGTATTGCCTCACGTGTTCTATCATTTCTACAGAATCCAAACTCATCTTCCCCGAGGTCGGCTTCTACCAGTTTTTCCATTCGTCTCTAAAGAATTCGTGTTAAATAACGAAAATATTGGTAAAAGCCATTAAGACTATGTGTTGTGATTATTGCAGTGAAATATTATAAAATAATATAGAAAAAGAACAATGAAAATTACTGTTAATACGAAAACTACATATTTCAGGTATAATCTGTGAACAAAGATAAAAATGAATACACAGTCCTCTAACGAGGAAGAAAGAGAAAGAACTAACTACTCTTCGTTTTGTTCTTGATTGTAGAAGGACGCCATTGACGATTCGTAATGAGAATGGTATGTGTTTCTTACTAATGGTGTAAGAAAATGCATTCTTATGATAATAATTAATCCTATAAATGTGTAAACTTGTATTTTCCTTTCAATAGTGCAGGGAAAGGCGTCCCAGAATTATAACTGAATAATATGCAGTTTTCATATACTGAGCTGATTTTGTTTCAAAGACGCCGTTACGTGCGAGAAGATAATTTAAGTTTTTCATTACGCCACACGGCTTAAAAACAGGAACTCACTCGCTGAGAATTATCTGCTTAAGTGTTTCACTTGAAAGTGAATTAATATTTCATTGCAGAGACAGTTATTGTGTTAGCCTGGACCAGTCAGCACAGATCAGGTTTCACACGATTCACTACATAAAAAATAATTGTAATTCAGATGTAAATAGAAAATAGGTTTCAAAGAATTTTAATCAGTTCTATAACAAGATTTCAATGCGAACCTCACAGAAAGCCCAGAGTCTCTTCTCATTAACAGACCAATGAAGCTGGTCGGATTTTAATGTGCGAGACATTTGGCTTTGCTACATTTCATGTTTAATACGTTAAACACAAATATGTTAGACTGCTTAAACTCGCAGTTGAAAAGAAATTAACATTACTCGCGCAACAATCAAAGCATTTGACGTAACCGTTAAGATTTTGGTTCGCTTTGTGTTGCAGAGCGGCACTGAGCGTCTGCAAATGGCGAAAGGTACGTGAAACATAATATTCTAACAACGACACGCCCTCAAAAAACTAAAGTATCTGGGGCCAAGGCCCCCAAGAAAAGTAAATTTCTTTTTATTGAAAACAGCAAAGCTCCATTAAGGTGGCTTTAGTGGTGTTGCACTTTCTAATTTGGAACCTTTCATATCAGAGAACGAAATTACGTGTTAGTAGAATTGAGTATTCATCATTTACAGCTGCATTTCCCATTGATACTGAGAATAAGTCATCTTAATTATTTCTTGTGCTACACGAACATTGACAATAACATCATACAGTACGAAGATTAGTACACTGACCAGAAAATTTCGAGACTGGATTATTAAAAAAGAGAGAAACATTAAGATGGTTGTTTTAATCTGCATCTAGGAAAATACCAGACAGTAATGCAATTAAATAAGAACTAATTAAGTATGCATCCCCCACACTGAAATCAAGTTTTCCCAACTGTAATAAATTCCGTACAAATAAGAAAATTTCAGAGGACTGGAAATCAGAAGCAAGACGCAAAAGTGCATCTTGGATGCCCAGTCTCATATCAGTATTTTACCAAGCCAACTTATTAATTACGAAAAAGAGGCCCCCTATTCATATTATCTTATTACAATTTAGGTACTTATTAACTGGATAATTTGTAGACAGCATTCTGATTGATAATAACTGTGACCATTGCGGAAGTCGATTATTGCTGCTCCTATCCCTTAAAGAGTATGAAAGCCAAAAAGAACACGAAGATTACAGTCTTATGTCAAGTACTGTTTGCACCGAGGTACTGCAATGCTCTGTAATTGAATTTTGTTCAAGATTATGCACATGGAAATGTATATACAAGAATGTAATTCAATATTATTATTTCGCATCGTTTGGTTCATTTTTAAAGATGTTCCTCTTCATTCCCGCGACTACCCTTAGCCTAAAGACTACGCTTATTCCAAATACTATCGTTTTGTAAAACTATAAAACTGCGAAAGCCTCGTACGGGTCCCCTGGTCCTATTTATTGACAAAAAAGGAGACAGAAGAAGCTGAGAAAACTGTAGGGGCATCTCCCCGCTAAACACGGGCTATAAAATATATTCTAAGACAGTAACACAGAACCCAGCAGTAATTCTTGAAAACATTCTGCTAGAAGAGCAATAGGGTCTTAGAAAAGGTATATGGTACACCGAGTATACGCGCGCTATTACACATATCATTGAGGAACAAAGAAAGTTCAATAGAGAGACACATCTTCTATTCAAAGACTATGTGATAACTGTCGGTAAAGTAAATAGAGAAAAGCTATGGGACATAATGAATAAAATGAAATACCACTGCACATAATGAAGGTGGTAGAAATCATGAATCAAGGATCAGAAATTAGTATTGCAGGAAATGTACATTGTAAGTCAAGAACAAATTTGGGAGTAAGACAAGGATGCAGTTTGTCTCCGATTCTTTTTATTATGTGTTTTGACGACATGCTGTGACAATGGACAAGTAAATTAAGTCTTTATACCTACGCCTTCAGCAAAAGGAATTATTGTATTACAGTACTCTTTTCTGATGATCATGTCGTAATTGCCGATAACAAAAACACACTTCAAAGTGCTGCTCACATTTCATCCACAACAGCTAAGTTATATAATCTATTAGTATTTTCAAAGAAAACAAAAGTTACGGTTTCAGTTGGCAGGACCCAATTCGCAGCAGAATACGAGGGTTGCCCAGAAAGTAATGCATGGCATATTTTTTCCTCAGACAATACACAATGCTACGAATGTGAAACGTCATGTATGTGTTATCTGAAGTCTCCTGAGTGAGAGCGCAAAGTTTCCGCCATTTGGTTGGTTTTGGGGAAGGAGACCAGACAGCATGGTCATCGGTCAGTTTCCGCCATTTCCAATAGATAGTGTAGCTGCAGGACACTCTCAAAATGGCGTCTGTAGGTGATGCACATTACAAGCAACGTGCCGTCATTGAGTTTCTCAAAAAAATGTGCAAATGTGTGTGAAATCTTATGGGACTTAACTGCTAAGGTCATCAATCCATAAGCTTACACACTACTTAATGTAAATTATCCTAAGGACAAATGCACACACCCATGCCCGAGGGAGGACTCGAACCTCCGCCGGTACCAGCCGCACAGCCCATGACTGTAGCGCCTGAGACCGCTCGGCTAATCCCGCCGGCATTGAGTTTCTCACTGCAGAGAAAGAAACTATGGGGAATATTCACAAAGTCTTGGAGCATCTGCTGTCGACAGAAGTACGGAGAAGTATGGCTAGTCGCCGGGCACGGAGGGTGAGGTCATCAGAAGGCGGTTCGTCCGAGCTCCATGATTTGCAGTGATCGGGAGACCATCCACGGCTGTCACACCTGATATGTTGCAGCGAGCTGATGTCATTCGCGAGGACAGACACATTATGACTCGGCAGTTGGCGCTGCATATGTCAATCAGCAAAGGAAATGTGGATGCAATTATCCGCACTCTTGGATATTCAAATGTGCGTGGAAGATGGGTCCCACGGTGTCTAACGGTGGATCACAAATAGCACAGTAAAAAACATTTGTCTTGATTTGTTCCAATGTTTTGAAGCTGGAGGCTTTCTTGTCCTGGATTGTGGCAGGTGATGAAACCTGGGTTCACCATTTTGAGCCCGAAACAAAACGACAGTCGATGGAAAGGCGCCATTCCAACTCCTAAGAGAAAAAAAATTCAAAGCAACTGTTCCAGCCGGTAATGTCACGATCACCGTGTTCTGGGACTGTGAAGGTGTGAGTCTCATGGATCTGATGCCAAGAGGCGGTACCATTAATTCAGAAGCATAGGTCAACACATTAACGAACTAAAGACTGATTTCCGGCGAATTCGGCGCCACAGCAACTCAGGAGACGTTTTGCTGCAACACTATAAAGCTCGGCTCAAGACAAGTCTGTGGACTACTGAACACATTGCAAAGCAGGGTTGGACAGGGTCACCCCATCCACCCTGATCTAGTGCCCTCAGACTTCCACTTGTTTGGGCCATTAAAGGATGCCATTCGTGGAACACATTTTGAGGACGATGAGGAGGTGATTCACACAGTGAAGCACTGGCTCCGCCATCAGGGCAAGCATTGGTACCAACAGGACGAACACGCCCTTGTTTCGCGCTGGAGGAAGGCCATAGAACTGGATGGAGATTACGTGGAAAAGTAGGGTGTGTAGATAAAACACAGTTCTTTCGCGTGTATAATTGTCATTATGTCCAATAAAGAATTGTTGAAGAAAAATAAAATGAGATGCAATACTTTATAGCAACCCACGTCGTAATAAATGACAAGAAGACGGAAGGAGTGAACAAGATCATGTTCTTGGCAAATACTACACGGTTTGCCCACGTGCCGATAATCCTTTAAGTTCCACAATCAACTGTGTAGAAAATCAGTGCTGTAACAGGCACCGTCGGCCATGCTGGCCGAGCGGTTCTAGGCGCTTCAGTCTGGAACCGCGTGACCGCTACGATCGTAGGTTCGAATCCTGCCTCTGGCATGAATGTGTGTGATGTCCTTAGGTTAGTTAGGTTTAAGTAGTTGTAGCTTCTAGGGGATTGATGACCTCAGATATTAAGTCCCACAGTGATCAGAGCCATTTAAACCATTTGTAACAGGCACCCTTGCCGCTATGTAAACATTCGTCCGAAAATGGCACTGGAGCAGTAAGACAATATCAAGTTTTTTGAGACTTCCAGCGTTTTTGAATTATTTTTCATAGTCACAGTATTAACGGAACTGGGACACACTGTGTATTTCATTTATGTCAGGTATGGACATTCAAAAGAAAATAGATGTTCAAATGTGTGTGAAGTTCTAACGGACCAAACTGCTAAGGTCATCGATCCCTAGACTTACACACTACTTAAACTAACGTAAACTAACTTATGCTAAAGACAGCACACACACCCATGCTCGACGGAGGACTCGAACCTCTGGCGGGAGGGGCCGCACAATTAGTGGCGCCTCTAACCGCGCGGCAACCGCGCGTGGCTAAGAAAATATAAAGGTTTACTTACATTAATAGAACAATCTACAGAACCCTCAGAACAAAAGTAAGAAAGTAAACTCCACTTAAGTTATCCACAACCATCTCGATACCAACCGTGCCATATGGAAACGAATCGTCGACTCTAACAAAAAGAAATGAACGAAAAATACAGGCATCGCAGATGCAATCCCCAAGAAGAGTACCTGGGTACACACTTTTCCACAGGAGAAGGATTGCTGACATCGGAGAAGACGGAGTAATAAAATGAAATGAGCAGATTAACGAATATAGGGACTATGTGACAAGAATTGAAGACGACAGAATACTAAAATTAATGATGAACTAATGCCCAGTGGGCAGAAGAGCTTTAGGAAGATCTAGCAAAAGGTGGAAAGACCAAAAGACCAATAATTTCAATCAAAAGGACGTAACAGGCAAATGCCAACACATCTGCGGCTATACTCTGCAAATCATAGTGATGTACATGGCAGAAGGTACGTCCGATTGTACAAGTTATTATGGTTTGCACCCTATTCTGTTCACGTGGAAAGAATAGTTGTTTAAATGTCTCCGTGTGTGCTGTAATTAATCTAATTTTGTCCTCACGATCCCTACTGGAGTGATACGTAGAGGGTTGTAGTACATTCGTAGAGTTATCATTTAAATCCAATTCTTGGAACTTTTGTTAGTAGACTTTCTCAGGATACTTTCCGCCTATCTTCTAGAATCCACCAGCTCAACTCTTCCAACATCTCTGTGACACTCTCCCTTGGGTTAAACAAATTTCTGACCTTTCGTGCTGTCATTCTGCATATACATTCGATATCCCCTGTTTGTGCTGTTTGCTGAAGGTCCAATACATTTAAGTAGTATTCTAGAATGGGCCCCCCAAGTGATTTGAACGTAATCTGCTTCGTAGTCTGCCATCTGCCCTACCCACGTCTGAGACGATGAGTTCGTTCGATTTCATATCCCTATATACCTACAAAATGCTACGCCCAGATATTTGTATGAATTGTTTCCAGTTGTAACTCGTTGATATTATAGTCATAGTATGCTACGTTTTTTTCGTTTTGTGAAGTGCACAATATTACATATCTGAGTATTTAATCCTTGCAACCCTTTTAAATCTTATCAAGATCTAATTGAGTATTTGTGCAGCTACTCTCAGACATTTCCTTCAGGTGTTCTACATACTCACTCCCCATTTGAGCAACCCACGGAACCTTCACAAAATCTTATGAAACCTTCATAAAATTATCTCTTTCGGACGTTGTTCAACTCGCCCTCACATTGGCGTCAATGACAGTTATGTTGCCACAGCGTTGAACCTTCAAGAGAGTTCCTGCCGTCTGTCGCTTTGTGGTAGGTCAGTATTAATAATACCAAGTCTCGTTACCTCTGGCGACGTGGTGACGGTTTCCAGAAAACAATTGTCCACATTTTGAAATTTACTCAAGTCCGGACGCATCGTTGTTTTTTTCGGGACCAAGGTGTGGAGCACAAACTTTTCGAAAGATTCTAGGGACGTCTTGAACATGTGATTTGGAGACGTTACTCCACTACGAATTGTAATGCAACAATGTTGACACATTATGGCCGCACGTCCACTATGTAACACTGCCTGCTTACAGCTGACTAGTAGAACGTACACATACAGTTACATGTTCACGTTGCCACAGTAGTTACTTCGCTGGCGTTGCTAATACGCCAGAAATGGAATCTGCCTCGGAACTTTTTGTGTATGTCTTTATCTATAACATCGTTTCGGCTACTGCCATCATAAGATGTATTAAGATTAAATGAACGTGAAGATCAAGAAGCGTTTGTTATATATTACCAAGCTACAAAATATGAGAAATAGAAAAGTTAAATTTTTAAGTTCACTTAACAATATTTGTTAAATACCTCTAAAACAAGGTTATGTGTCAGTATCAATAAAACCTATGCTAAACAGGCCAACAGCTGCCAACTTGACTCAAAAATTTTACAGAGATGTAACTTTCAGCCCACAGATGATGCTAGTTTGTGTGTGTGGAGGGGGTGGGGGGGGGGGCGGTGGAGAAGGCGAAGGCACTGCCTTCAGTTTCTTTCCTTTCATACTTATGAAGCTACAGACTGTCTTTAAATTACAAATATTTAAAGCCAAATAGTAAAATATTCGTGCTAATCGCGGTTTATAACATGACTTCGAATGCTTGTAATTTGAAGACTGCTTGTCACTTGATAAGTATAAACGAAAAATAAATTGAAGTCAACACCGCTCGTGCTAGTACCACATGTAGGCTGGAATTTAGATCTTTGTGATACTTTTGGCAGCTGATGCCCTAATAGGCATAGGTTTTATTGTTACTCACACTGAACTTGTTTTATAAGCTCTAACTACTGTTGAATGAACTTTAGAAAAAAGTTACCTATTTAATGTTTCATATTTTGTTGCTTGATAAAGTATAACAAACGCGTCTCACTGTTCTTTATGCTCCTTTAATCTTAGTTATGGGTCTAATGACGATAGTGGTCGAAACGACGTTATAAACAAAGACATGTAGTAAGCAACCTACACAGTATTATTCACAATAATTACCGACCTACATAGGAAATTAATTTTGTTTATTAATAAGCAACCATTAATAAGCACCATTGGTGGTTTCAAAGGTGAATAATGTCACATGTATCTTTGAAGATATTAGAGATAACACTGCAATGAATAGGAAATACGTGGACAGCAAAAGGATAAAATTATTAGTGGAAAGACTGATTATTTTCTAGAGTCTTAGGAACTTAGGATATGGGGGAACTGATGGATCAGGTGAACTGGAACACAAGAATGAGTGTAATGGGATAGAAAGACAAGCGATTTGATGTAGGAATGAATTTGGTGGGAATGTGCGATCCACGTCTTCTGTTAACTAGTACTTTTGCTAGTTGGTCATGCCTATTTTGTCTTAATTGTTATATCATACCCTCGTCCCATAGGGATAAGCGTGGGTGTCAGTGGAAGAATACTCTGTTCTTCCAAAAGAGCTTAAAAAACAAGAAGATTGAATAAAACTACAAGTATTTTAAAATACATTCGTGATAGGCAAAAGTTGTCTGCTGTTTAAAAGCAGTGAGCTACAGTACGTTAAAACACACACTGCACCGTATTCTACTTCAGTAGCACTTGGCGGGAGGGACTTGCATTTAGGAGGAGTAATGGGGAGAGGGAAAATTGGTCATTACTAGTAGAGTGCCATGGGGTTACTTGGTTCATGTGGGTTAGACTGTGAGTTCAAATGGTTCATATGGCTCTGAGCACTATGGGACTTAACATCTGAGGTCATCAGTCCCCTTAGAATGTGGAGATAAGTATGATGTGGGAGGATGGTTGGTAGGAAAAGGTGAGACTCGGGATCCAGATAGCTAAGATGCGGCTGGGCCAAGGTGGAGAGAAGGTACGGAGTGAGGGGTATAGGTGAGACCTGAACTCGGATAGGAGGAAGGAACATTGGGTTTAATGTCCTGTAGATTTCGAGGTCATTAGAGACTGAGCACCAGCTCGGATTGAGTCAAGGCAGGGAAAGGAAATCGGCAGTTCCCTTTCAAAGGAATCATCGCAACATTTACCGGGAGCGACTTTGGGAAATCACGCAAAACCTAAACCTGGACGGTCGGGCGCTTGTTTGAACCGTCGTCCTCCAGAATGTGAGTCCAGTGTGCTAAACACTGTGCCCCCTCGCTCGGTGGAGGGAGATAGGAAGGACCAGTTTAAATCTACATGAGTGTTAGATGTCAGAGTGGCTTTCGTTGTCAGGGAGAAGCAGTCTGTAAAATCTGCCTTGGAAGACGACATGGAAAGCGTGTAAGTTTAGAGTGGGTGGTATGTATTGTCATAAGCGCAAGCACAGCAGGATTTGTGATAAGCAGGGAAACAATAGAGTAGTACAGGATATTCAGAGGCGGTTACTGTAGGCAAGGAAGTGGAGAAAAGAGATGAGCTAGTAAATGTAATGGTATCGGCAGAGCAGACACCACGAGTTAGCCAAGAAGGCCACTCCTGCGACGGAACGTCGTGTGTGAGAACTATGGGTTCTGTTCTACTAGTACCATGGGGAGCGACGAGTAAGGAGAGCTCAGCCTACAGTGCAAGAGGTTGCTGTCAGTGTATCGGTGGAGTACTAGCTCTGCCGGCGTGCGTGTGTATCTTAGGCAGCCTGGTTCTGCCTCAGTGAAAGAGCAGCCGTCGGCGATGCATACTTGTTGATGTTAGGAAAGCAAACCTGGCAGCAGGCGAGCTTACACTGTAAACAGCAGGTTCAGTGTGCAGAAGTCGTGCGCCAACACAGTAACCCTCGGAGTCGACCAGGGCGCCGGACGAAGACACCCTTGAGATCATCATCATCATCATCATCTGATGATACTGGCTCGAGACCCAGTACCATTAGGTAAAGTGGTGGTTTCTAGACCAGTGGCTAGCTGATGACACTGCTAGGCGAGGATGAAACTGCTCGGCCTCGCACTGGACCAGCATCTAGCATGGAGATTGTCCCATTATTGGTGGTAGGTTTAAGTCGAAGACGAAGTACAAGTGCTGCTAAGAAGTGCGCTGCGAGTATCTGTAGTCGTTCTGGCCAGCTACGATGTGACAGCTCACCTCCAATCACGCTTTAACAGCTAGAAACTTATGTTTTTACGTAGAAAGTGGGGCTTTGTGTGATAGCGTGTGGAAAGCCAGCTCACTGTTACGGCAAACTTTTGTATTGTAGTATGCCGTGCCAGCAGTATTCTAGCGACCACGACAGGAATTCGTAAACGGCTCGCCTGCACGCTTCTTGAATGGGTACGAAGTCTAGTCTGCAGTTGCTGCCATAATAAAGGAGGCGAGTGCGGAAGGGCAAGCGGAGGCGGAGGGGAAGTGTGCTGCGTTCAAGGATTTGGAGGGACTGATATAGTGTTCGTGGGGGTATTGCGGTTAGAAACAAACAATATTAAAGTACAAACCATTTGATATGGGGGGAAACCACAACAGTATTAATACATTCCAACTAATGAAAACCGCAACAGCAGCGTCTAAATAATTTACTATTCGCGACTAGTTTCATGACGTTATAGTAACGTCTTCAGACTATAAACTGTTGACCCAAAGAAGATACAGAAACCGCTGTTAGAACTATCTTAAACCAGGATGGAAAGAATTGATACGATAGTGATAAGTGAAAGGGGAATACAGACATTCCAATACATAACATCCTTAAAATCTCCGTAAGGGTAAATAATAGTAGTCTTCTACCTACCTGCACTAAATGGCGTAACAGAGTATGCAATCGTCATGATAAAGTAACCAGAGGAACAAGGGAAGGACGTAATCCTGGAAACAAACATTACTGAATGGGAACTGGCACCTTAAACGTGGGAAAGAATACCCAGCCTAAACGAGCTTACCGAATATCTGTGGTATGAAAATATATAAAATGTTGTGAAGTTTTTGCAATTTAAAGATACAAATGCTATCTGATTCATTAAGGAGGATGACCTCTTACCTCTGAATTTTTGCGTCTTACTTTGCACTTCATTTTTCACATCTTTCCATAACTGACGTGTACTATTTTACACGAATCATACAGTGACCGTGTTATGTATGGTATTTTATGTCTTTTTGTTAGGTCTTATGCTGTTAAGACGGGCTGTCCCGGTTTTTCGTTTGTACGGAGGTTTCCCTGCCTTACGGAACTTTTATGTGTTTCCAAATTGGTTTGGATTGGCACTTTGCCATTGCTTTTCGGGTGTTTGCGGTCTCTGGCTCGGTATGTCGGTTCCTCAGGTTCCGCGCATACTCTACTGAGCGTTCTTCCGAGGTCGGGGCCGCTAATTCAGTGTATGTTGCACTACTGGTTTGGTTTGGCACTTTGCCATTGCTTTTCGGATGTTTGTGGTCTCTGGCTGTGTATGCCGGTTTTCAGGTTCCGCGCATGCTCTGGTGAGCTTTCTTTCGAAGACGGAGGCCGCTTATTCAGTGTATGTTGCACTAGTGGGCTGGTCGCTGTTCCCGAGAAAACGTGCGGACAATTACGTTTGGGGTGGGTGTTCTGTTCCATGTTTGTGATGCCGGTTCTCATTCAACAATTTTTATTTCCAGGATAACGTTCTGTTCTTGGTCACTTTATTGACAACGGTTGTATATTTCATGACGCTAATTTTGCACAGGAAGATATGGGACTTCTATTATTTACCTTTACGAGATTTTAAGGACATCATGTGTGGAAAGGTCGGTATTCCTCACTTGCTTGGCATCAACCCGATATATGTCTACTCTGATAGCTGAGTGGTCAGCGCGACGAATTGTCGTCCTACGGGCCCGGGTTCGATTCCCGGCTGGGTCGGGGATTTTCTCCGCTCAGGGACTGGGTGTTCTATTGTCTTCATCATCACTTCATCCCCATCCGGTGCGCAGGTCACCCAATGTAGCGTCGCATTTAATAAGACCTGCACCAAGGCGGCCGGACCTGCCCCGTAAGGGGCCTCCCGGCTAATGACGCCAAACACTCATTTCCATTTCCAATCCGATATATGCTAGTTTCAGTTAGTTCTAATTACGATTTTCGTATCTTATTTAAGTCAACAGTGTGTCATATGATGATATGACAACTGTGTCATTAAAGTAGTTTTGATTAATAAACCATTGTGATGTAGAAATTGCTTTAGCTGCTGTTCTTAATGAATTTCGGCAACATTTGGTGAGACTCTACTCTTATTAATTACCTCGACTCCCAACTTCCAAACTTCACGGAAGCTCTGCCGCAGATCTTGCAGAACTAGCACTCCTGGAGAAAAGGATATTGCGGAGACATGGCTGAGCCACGTTTCCAGAATGAAATTTTCACTCTGCAGCGGAATTTGCGCTGATAGGAGACTTCCTGGCAGATTAAAACTGTGCGCCGGAACGATACTCGAACTCGGGAAAGGTAAAGGTCCCGAGTTCGAGTCTCGGTCCGGCACACAGTTTTAATCTGCCAGGAAGTTTCATATCAGCGCACACTCCGCTGCAGAGTGAAAATTTCATTCTGGGCTGCTGTTACTGTCGGTGCACAAGCGAACGAACTAGGGTGGTATACGTACCTCTTCTCCATCACCCTCAGCCGATTCCTCGAGCAGAGGTAGCGGTCGGAACAGCGGGAGGACGAAGTTGCAGCGGGAACGAGTTCCTCCGGCCTCTTCGACGATGACGAAGTCGAAGACGGTCTCTGAGATGTTGGTCCGCTCGACGCAGTCAAAGTCGGGCCAGTCCATGCGGTAGACGAGGCCTCCATCCTCGCCGTCATACTTGACGGGCGACGGCAGACCGTGTCGCAGCGACAGCTCTCGCAGCAGGCGGCCCACGGGCGTCCTCTGCAGGCGGCCACGCGGCAGCGACACCTGTCGGGCAAGCGGCCGTACAGTACCTGCCGTCGCATCTCCCTGCCGATACCTTTTGAAATGGCTCTGATCACTATGCGACTTAACTTCTGAGGTCATCAGTCGCCTAGAACTTAGAACGAATTAAACCTAACACATCCACGCCCAAGGCAGGATTCGAACCTGCGACCGTAGCGGTCATTCGGCTCCAGACTGTAGCGCCTAGAACCGCCAGGGATACCTTTTGACGTGACACTTGTCAGCTGATAGCTGAACTCATATCGGTAATTTACAGCAAGAACCGTATCGATTCTACATCTACATCTAGATATATACTCCGCTAGCCACCAAGCGGTGTGTGGCGGAAGGCACAATTTGCGTCAAACTCATATCCATCCCCCTCTCCCCCTCTGTTCCACTCGCTGATCGCGCTAGGGAAAAGCGACTGTCTGAACGCCTCAGTACGAGCTCTAATTTCCCTTATATTTGACTGGTGATCACTGCGAGATTTGAAAGTTGGTGGTAGTAATATATGCTCTACATCCTTGGCGAAGATCGGATTTCGGAATTTAGTGAGCAGCCCCTTCCGCTTAGCGCTCCGTCTATCTGCAAGTGTGTCCCACTTCAAACTTTCTATGAAATTTGTAACGCTCTCGCGATGGCTAAATGTACCGCTCACGAATCTTGCCGCTCTTGTTTGGACCTTCTCAATCTCTTGAATGAGACCCAACTGGTAAGGATCCCATACAGACGAACAAAAGTGTCTATTTCCCATTCCTTTGCGG
This sequence comes from Schistocerca nitens, assembly GCF_023898315.1. Lineage (NCBI taxonomy): Eukaryota > Metazoa > Arthropoda > Insecta > Orthoptera > Acrididae > Schistocerca > Schistocerca nitens. The sequence goes on along the minus strand of NC_064622.1, from coordinate 160,745,920 downwards.
GATCAGGACTATGACTTCAGTAAAAGTTTAAAGTTCCAATCAAGATTTAATTTAATTAAAGTTTCTCACAAACAACACTTAAAATTGCGTTATGTTCAATTGAAAACAAGTCTTTCTAATCTAACAGCACCTTTAGCAGTTCAGAGGCGACCTCTACGGTAACATCCTACCAGATTGTTTTTCGCCCTGACTAACATCACTCAATTAAAAGTTCGCAATAAATGTTCAAAATTTAATGCTCGCCATAAAAGTGGAAATAAATTCACAACTTGCCACGCGGAATTGAATTTCACACGGGCCGGCCGCGGTGGTCTCGCGGTTCTAGGCGCGCAGTCCGGAACCGTGCGACTGCTACGGTCGCTGGTTCGAATCCTGCCTCGGGCATGGATGTGTGTGATGTCCTTAGGTTAGTTAGGTTTAAGTAGTTCTAAGTTCTAGGGGACTGATGACCACAGCAGTTGAGTCCCGTAGTGCTCAGAGCCCAATTTCACACGGACGGCCCACTAACAGTTATTTTACCGAATTGTAAACGATCCAGGACAGTGTACAGTCCTCGCGATTTCACTATCCGATTTCACTGCCAAATACGCGCTTGTCACTGTTCGGCTCTGACGTCATCCGAGGAAGAGCGCGACCAGACGGTTAACTGGCGTGGACCTCACAGTTTCTGAGAGCGAAGTGAACCTTTTTACTGCTTCCGGGGCTGTATTTATAAGGTGCCGGTGCGGACTGCCGAGAAAACATCTGTTGTCTCTGTCTATTTGCATACGGCGACAGTTTACAAACGACCGCTATCTCGGGCACATAATCTTTAATAATATAGTTACCAATTACTTCAGAAACTTCTTAATTTTTTTCTTGTATGCAGATAAGCAGTTTGAAAGCACGTAGAAAGTTTCAGCTCGCTAGAATGAAAACTTTGCTTAATAGAATTTATTTAGTGGAACTAACGGTAGATTGTTACCTCTGAACCATACTTTTGCTAAGACTTATATCAGTTACTATTTATGTTATAAGTCTTAAACTTGGTGTAACTCTATTATATGACATATCTGATCATTTGGTTTAACCAAAATCCTCTATCATTAAAATTTCAAGTACTTAATCTACAACACATAGGGACATTTTAGTTACAAAATTAGTTTTTATTTAATTACTCAAAAACTATAAGAGGTAGATTAACGAGGACTCTCTGTTATTATTTTTGGGGTGTACTGAAGCATGAAGCAAATTTTCAAGTTTCTAAGTCCATTATTTAGAGCCTCTGATTTTTCCGAAAAACGTGGATTCTGGAGTTAATTTTTGTTTTATGGTTTTGGAAACCAGCATCACTTATTTATAACTTCTAACTGCACCTTCTGACCAAATTCTGGCTTCCTAGCGTCATTATTTAGCGCCTCTGATTTTTCTCTTAAAACGGCATTTTTCCGTAAACTATTAAGTTTAGAACATCAAGAATTGGTATTTGGAACATTTTACAATAAACTATAATTTAACAAAGTTTTAAACAAATTTTGATTTTTAATTTCATACTAAATTGTAGTGCAATACTTGTGCGCTACATGCAGACGCCTTAAGTTGACGTGGCGCTACTAGCAGTGAACTGGGGTAAGGCCGGTATTACACTATCCAATTTCTTTGTCCAATATCTTTGTCCAATATCTTTGTCAAAGATATTTGATGGTGTTATAGGGACTTTGTCAAATGTCGTCCAATATTTGATCAAATCTAGGGCCTCGCTGTAGATTTGATCAAAGAAATCGCCTGTCTTCTGTTCACTGCAATGTGACATGTTACCACATGGAGCGCTAGCATCGCTGCATTCTGTCGTTTGTAGTGTTTTTATAAACATTGCCGGTAAATACAATTGGTGTGTGCCGACAACTACAAAATTAATATATATGTATGAAGCTGATGAGGCGCTTTACAACGTGAGGCATCCTGAATACAAAAATAGATTAAGAAGATTGGAGATCTGACCTGGCCTAACCTAACATAACCCTCTTATGTAGCAAGGAATCGGAGTGTTACAGTGAGCCTGTCTTCTGAAGATGTAGCAGTTCGTAAGTGAATATTGTGCTTTGTGATATGAGGATACACCTCAAAGAGCACATACAGAAATGTATGCTCATCCATTCTTAAGTAATTGATGTACAACTTGACGTCTTCCACTGTATGCCCACCTAATAAGTTTTGTTGAATGCTTTTATCGTGTCGTCGTAAAACCCACGGCTTCACCCAGATCAGATTAGTTTTTCGTTCCATAGATCCGTGCTGAGGACATCCTCGTGGATGTGGAACATGTCAATTTTTTTTAAGCTGAAATAACAATACTAATAGTATGAATAAATACATCATTTGTTTCTATTAAAAATTTCGTCAATGGAGTAGAAGGAATTGGCCACTAGTAAGTCTTTCAGGTTTCTTTTAAACTGATCTTTATTTGTAACTAAAATTTTTATGTTTGCTGGCAAATTATTTAAGATGAGTGTTCCTGAGTAGTGGACCCTTTTTTGAACTAAAGTAAGTGCTTTTAAGTCCTTGTGCAGATCATTTTTGTTCCTGGTATTGTATGTATGAGCTGAGTCGTTTGTTGGAAAAAGAGAGATATTATTTAGGACAAATTTCATTAAGGAGTAAATATACTGAGAGGCAGTAGTTAGTATACCCAGTTCTTTGAAGAGGTTTCTGCAGGACGTCCGTGAATTTACTTCACAAATAATACGTATTACACGCTTTTGGACTCTGAAAACTTTTGTTTGACTTTAAGATTTACCCAAAAATATTATACCATATGACATTATGGAATGAAAGTAGGCAAAGTATGCAAGCTTTTTCATTTTTATGTTGCCTATGTCTGCTAACACTCGAATTGCAAATACAGATTTGTTAAGGCGTTTCTGCAGTTCTGTGGTGTGCTCCTCCCAACTGAATTTGTTATCAAGTTGTAATCCCAGGAATTTAAGACTGTCAACCTTGTATGTATGGTTCCTTTTTTCCCCCACTTCTTTTCCGCACGTGCACACGATGCAATTGCGGTACGTGCAACTGCTGCGGTTAATAACAAGTTGTTGTCAGCCATCTTGAACTTTGACGAAAAATTTGATGACAGTGTAATACTCCTCCTAGCGCTACGTCAAAGATCTTTGTCAAATATATTTGACGGAATATTTGATCACATCTTTGATCAAATCTTTGACAGAGAAATTTGATATTGTAATACCGGCCTAAGTCCCGGCGCACTCGCTCGCCTCTGTATCTCACACATGATACAGCGCTTGGTTTGCTTCAACTTGACGGACGATACCGCTTCCAAAGACAGGGCATTTATTTTGTACTCGTACATTAAAGGGGATTTTCGCCTTGTTATACGCAGCAGGTTACACTTGCTAATAATGAGAGATAACTGCCAGTCATTACACCAAGCATTTATTTTCTGCAAATCTTCATTGATTTGTTCACAACTTTCGTGTGATACTACTTTCTTGTATACTACAGCATCATCGGCAAACAGTCTAATGCCGCTGTCAATACGATCAACCAGATCGTTTATGTAAATCGTAAAAAGCAAAAAATTCAAATTGCTCTGAGCACTATGGGACTCAACTGCTGTGGTCATAAGTCCCCTAGAACTTAGAACAAACCTAACTAACCTAAGGACACCACACACATCCATGCCCGAGGCAGGATTCGAACCTGCGACCGTAGCGGTCGTGTGGTTCCAGACTGTAGCGCCTTTAACCGCTCGGCCACTCCGGCCGGCCGTAAAAATCAGCGAACGTATTACACTACCCTGGGGCACACCTGAAGTTACGCTTGTTTCTGTTGAAGTCACCCCGTTCAGGACGACACACTGCTCCCTGTCTGTTAGAAAACTATCTATCCAGCCGCATATGTCATCGGATAGGCCGTAAGCGCGCGCTTTTTGGAGCAAGCGACAGTGCGGAACTGAGTCAAACGCCTTTCGAAAGTCGAGAAATATGGCATCTACCTGGTAGCCGGTATCTAGAGCCTGTTGTGTATCATGCACAAAGAGGGCCAAGTGTGTCTCGCATGACCGCTGTTTCCTAAAACCGTGCTGGTATCTGCAGGTGAGCTTCTCAGAGTCTAGAAAGGTCATTATGTCTGAACACAAAATATGTTCCATGATTCTACAACAAATCGATGTCAGTGAAATTGGCCGGTAATTATGTGCATCCGATTTTCTATCCTTTTTATAGACTGCTATGGCCTGGGCCTTCTTCGAGTCCCGTGGAACTTCCCGCTGTTCCAATGATCTATGATAGACGATGGATAAGAACGGTTCTATATTTGTAGCATAGTCAACATAAAATCTTATACGGATACCGTCTGGGCCAGATGCCTTCCTGGCGTCTAAGTAGCTTATTTTACAATGGTTCTATATCGCTACTTTACAGCAAGGACAATATCGAATGATTCTAGTACTTGTTGTTGTTGTTGTGGTCTTCAGTCCTGAGACTGGTTTGATGCAGCTCTCCATGCTACTCTATCCTGTGCAAGCTTCTTCATCTCCCAGTACCTACTGCAACCTACATCCTTCTGAATCTGCTTAGTGTATTCATCTCTTGGTCTCCCCCTACGATTTTTACCCTCCACGATGCCCTCCAATACCAAATTGGTGATCCCTTGTTGCCTCAGAACATGTCCTACCAACCGACCCCTTCTTCTGGTCAAGCTGTGCCACAAACTCGTCTTCTCCCCAATCCTATTCAGTACCTCCTCATTAGTTATGTGATCTACCCATCTAATCTTCAGCATTCTTCTGTAGCACCACATTTCGAAAGCTTATATTCTCTTCTTGTCCAAACTATTTACCGTCCATGTTTCACTTCCATACATGGCTACACTCCATACAAATACTTTCAGAAATGACTTCCTAACAATTAAATTTTTATTATGCTGCTGCCCATCCAAAACGCAACACCAAGAAGGATTTGAGAGGTAACACTTTCTACAAAGCTCACATGATTGAAAATACAGCCCCATGTGAAGTGAGGAAGATGATGAAATCAGTATTGGGTGTTACCACTATTGCTGGTTATAACCGCTGCTACACGCCTCGGCATTGAATCAAAGAGGCGCTGGATGTGTTTTAGGGGTGTAGCAGTCCATACTGCCGTCACATATTGCCAAAGTAATCTAGTGTAGCTGCGGGTGGTATATCCCGATCTGGTCGTTCCGCAGTCATCGACCAGACGTTTTCGATAGGTGAGAGATGGGGAGAGCAGGGAGGCCAAGGCGACAGTGTAATCGTAATGGACGACGAAGAAATCTTTCTTAAACACTGCATGCCACGTGTGGTTGCATATTATCCTGTTGAAATGTGGCAGTCGGCAAGCTTCGAAGGTACGGGAGGACAATAGGATCCAACAGTCCAGCGATGTAACACTGGCTGGTTAGTGTATTGACAGTGTGTACTAGGGGATGCGGGAGTGGAATACAATACCACCCCAAACCATATGTCGGGTACATGACCAGTATAGAGATACATAAGGTAACAGTTCTACAATGTCTTACGACAGTGTCTCCTGACTTCAATCCGACCATCGTGGTGATGCAAACAGAACTGGGATTCGTAGGTAAAAACGGCGTCGTTCCATTCGGTTGTCCATGTCCGTCGTACATCACACCGCTGCCGGCGCAAACGCTGTACCATTGACTCACTGGTAAACGCAGCAATGGACGCCTTGCGAACAGTCCACTCTGCTCCAAACGACGTCGAACGGTATGGCATGGACACTGCTTTTGCGCAACCGGCCGGATTTGTTGCGATATAGTTTTTGATGTGACCAAGCGATCCATCACTGCTACGCGCACACAGTGCCTGTCATCACGTGTAAAGGTGCAACAAGGTGGGTGCAATCGAACCCGTCGGTCCGCCGTCCCGTCCTGCATCCAGCGATTACAGATGTGCATCGCAGTTGCTTGGTTCCGTCCGGCACGATCAAGGAATTCTCTGAAGGGTTTCCCACGGTCCCTATAGGCAACTATTCTTCCTCAGTGGAACTCCGAAACGTGCTCGAAAGGCGCTCGCTGTCTTTTACAGGAAATACTGTAGCTGCTTACATAGAGCAACAGCACGAGAGAACAGAGCCAGTACGTCCACACGACCGTCTGTTCCCCGTTGCAGATGGCGCTACTGGCTCCTGAGATGCGCGCATGCGCTGAAATGCTTATCATGTGCATCTCTCGCAAACGCATGCTGCAGATTTCACCTCATTTGGATGCTTCGTTCAGGGTGTTGCATATTGTGTTGCCAGCAGTGTATTTATCCAAAAGTTTGGCTGCATTACTCAGTTCAAGCAGTTTCAACAACTGAACGGGCGAGCAGCAATAGGTCGACAGCTGAACGATCTGTGTGTACGGCGGTGACAGGGAGAGAGTAGGAAAACATTTGCAACGTTTCGTTCGCAGTTCGTTCACTTGGTGTCCCCATGTTTTACCGATTCGACTTTCTTAATTTTTTTATTGTTGTTTAAAACAATTTAGGTGCAAGAATGACGATTGCCAGAAGTGAAACTTGGCAATATTTTGACAAATGGGTATTAATGAAGTGAGGTTCAAGAACTATTTAGAAATTTTGAAATCTTCCAGAAATACTTCAGACATGAAAAAACCGTCAGCAAAACACTCTAACACTACAGCAAGGAAAATTTATTTAACACAATAATAAGACTGAATAATCATCTGTAGAATGTTACCTGTTGTGACGTCATTGTACAACTGTACCACGATATCAGTGCAGAGTAAGACGCATCTGTCTTGTAAATGTGTAATTTGTTTCATAAAACATGTTTCGGGACGACAAGATCCCATTATCATGTTCTTATTATTAATATGCCATTAGGCATAGCCAAAAATGATAACTGAGCAGCAAACATGAGTTGTTAAACATGCAGGGTGTCCAGAAATAATGACCAACATTTAGGGATCTGACAGGAACCGTCAATCGAAGCAAAAAGTCGAGTAAACATGAGCTCCAAAACGCATACCTTAAGAGTTGGGAGCACTTCTTCATCTTCGGTACTGTGAAACAAATCTCTTTGCTTTCGATATTTTCGGACGATTTAGTGCGGAGCAACACAAAAAAAAATCTCTACTAAACGTGGGCTGTAAAATCTATACTTTAAGAGCTATGAGCACTTATTCAGAGGAAGAGATGTGTTTGACAGTAGCGAAGATGAATAATTGCTCATAGATCTTAAAGTATGCAATTTATAATCCATGTTTACTAGACTTTTTGCTTCGAATGATCGTTCTCCTCATATCTCTGAATAATGACCATTCCTACTGGGACACCTTGTATAAGAATCTACGTTATACATATCGTGGTATAACCTTTATAATTCCCAGTGGCGCTTAATGTGTACATTTGGAGAACTAGTGCGTCTTAGTCCGTACTGACAGAGCGTTATATATTTGGCGGAATAAATAAATGACGAGATGGATGGAAGAAGAACGCAGCAGCAAAGTAAAGAAAAGATTTCTTCCGCCACTCGTCTGTACATATGTTGTGCTTCTGAAAGCTTTCAGGTGTTTTGCAGAGTTTTATTAGTTTCATTCGAGGAAACTTAATATCATCCAGCTGTCGAGCTTCTCCCCAATCAGCTTGTCAGCTCTGTCAACAGTAGACTCAACACTAACATCGTTCTTTTCTGATTACTTTTTACATGTCACTCGTTTCTTCCTCCACCACAACTGCGGATGTCTGGTAGACCATTCGCTTTCAGTAATCTTTTCTGGGGAGTAAGAGATAATGTTTATCAAACATCGTTGACACTGCATCAGAATTTCCAGAGCTATGTTTATATTTGTATTACACTATTCTCCAACCTCCATTCCCACATTTCCTCTTCTGGGAGCGCCATACAATTTCCTCCAGATATTAGGTGACATTGTTGAAATTGTTCTAATATTTTCGGTGGTATGCCTGCTTTCATGTGTCACCCTCTTATCATATTAGTTCCCTTACCAAGGTTCCTAAGAGTACTGTCCGCATCTCGTGATCTTGCGGTAGCGTTCTCGTTTCCCGCGCACGGGGTCCCGGGTTCGATTCCCGGCGGGGCCAGGGATTTTCTCTGCCTCGTGATGACTGGGTGTTGTGTGTCTTTCATCATCATTTCATCCCCATCGACACGCAAGTCGCCGAAGTGGCGTCAACTCGAAAGACTTGCACCAGGCGAACGGTCTACCCAACGGGAGGCCCTAGTCACGCGGCATTTCCATTTTTCCTAAGAGTACTAGAGGTATCTGACACACATAATTTTTGTTCCATACAGCGAGTAGTCTGGATTTCAACACGGGTTGAATTGCTCCAGTTTTTACAAATTCTTAGAAATGAAAGTGAAACCTACGGATTATGGCCGCCATTGCTGAAAACTATCCGTATATAGAAAGAATGCCTTTCTTTTTAACAGATATAGATATTTCTTACATTTTGCTTCTCCCAGCGTTACATGAAAATGTAGAGAGGTCGAAAGTTAAGGTACTACGCCACTGGGCAGAACTGCGGTGTTGAGGTAAGTCTGTGTGTGTGGATTTGCCACTGCAATAGCACTGTCCCAGCGTAGCCTTAACTCTGGACATTTACGAGGCCGCTCTCCTGGTCCTTGGAATACAGCTGGGCACTGCCGCCGATTATTTGACTTCCTCAGCTATTTGGGCAGAGGGAGACGACATCTACTTCGTGTGGATGCACGACCACGGTATACAAGTACAGCGGTTTTTAAGTGTAAAGTGGAAGTTTAATGTCGTGTTGATAATGCGAACTCGAGGAATTTTACAAAAGCGTATTCTAGCAATATCTGGTTAGCAGAAAGTGCCACTAAATTTCTCCTCATGCTATACCGCTAGGCCAACAATAGCACGAACCCTGAAACATTTTCGTAATGTAATCAGAAAAAAAATGTAAATTCAAGATCTTCGGGACTGAAAAACAGCCGGCCGGTGTGGCCGAGCGGTTCTAGGCACTTCAGTCCGGAAGGTTCGAATCCTGCCTCGGGCATGGATATATGTGATGTCCTGATGTTAGTTGGGTTTAAATAGTTCTACGTTCTAGGGGACTGATGACCTCAGATGTTAAGTCCCATAGTGCTGAGAGCCATTTGAACCATTTTGAACTGAAAGACAGTACGATGTCGTTTATGAGAAACGCACCCTCCAATAATGATGAATGGCAGCTTGCTCTGAATGTAGAAAAATATAAATACATGGTGCTGATCTGAAAGTGCAATCCCATCATGTTCCAATACAGTATTAATGGTGTGCTGCTTGACACAGTGACGTCAATTAAATATCTAGGCGTAATGTTGCAAAGCGTTGTGAAATGGAAGGAGCACGTGATAGGTGAAACGAACGTTCGACTTCGGTTTATTGAAAGATATGTAGCAAAGTGTAGTTCATTGCGAAAGAGACAGCGTATATATAAGAAGTGCGACCCGTGAAGAAAGCAACGAGGATTTGCAGAAAATAAATGCGTGGTGTAATGACTGGCAGTTATCTCTCAATATTAGTAAGTGTAACCTACTGCGTATAACAAGGCGAAAATCCCCCTTAATGTACGAGTACTAAATAAATGCCCAATCTTTGGAAGCGGTAACATCCGTCAAGTATCTGTACGTGACTATTCGAAATGATCTCAAATGGAATGATCAGATTGCACAAGTAACGGACAAGGCGAACTCTAGATTGAGGTTTATTGGTAGAATCCTTAAGCGATGCAGTCCTTCAACAATACGTTAGTTCGTTGACTTGAGTATTGTTCGTCTGTATGGGATCCTTACCAGTTGGGTCTCATTCAAGAGATTGAGAAGGTCCAAACAAGAGAGGCAAGATTCGTGACTGGTACATTTTTGCCATCGCGAGAGCGTTACACAGATCTCATAGAAAGTTTGAAGTGGGACACACTTGCAAATAGACGGCGCGCTAAGAGGAAAGAGCTGCTTACTAAATTTCGAAATCGTATCTTCACCGAGGATGTAGAGCATATATTTTTACCACCAACTTTCAAAGTGCAATGATCGCCATTCAAAGATAAGGGAAATTAGAGCTCGTACTGAGACGTTCAGACGGTCGTTTTTTCCTCGCGCGATCCGCGAGTGGAACAGAAGGGGGAAAATATGACTTTGGCGTGAATTGTGCCCTCCGCCACACACTGATTGGTGACTAGCAGAGTATATATGTATAGATGCAGATGTAGATGTTCTGGAGTATTCCTCCAGTGTTTGGCATCCCCGCCAGGTCGGGTTAAACGAAGATATCGAAGCAATTCAGAGCGGAATTCCTAGATTTGTTACCGGTAGATTCGATCAGTATGTGAATATTACTGAGATGCTTTGTAAACTCCAATGAGAATCCCGGGAGCGAAGACGACGTTCTTTCAGCGACCACTATTGGCAGAAAGTGAGAACGGGCATTTGCGGCTGACCACAAAACTATTCTACTGCCGCCGACGGTCAGTTCGTGTAAGTACCACGAAGGTAAGAAAATTAGGGTTTGTACGGAGGTGTATAGAGCGTATAGAGAGTCGTTTGTCTACCACTTCAGATGCGAGTGGAACAGTAAAGGGAACGACTATTATATATATAGTTTTGTCAATAGTCTGTCCTGCCCAGTAGTAAATCAGTACATATACAGAGTGGTCAGAAAAGTCTGAACAGATTGGAAAGGTGTTGCGGGGGAGGTTGTGATGACAAATAATTGTTGCGCAGTTTCCCAGAAAGTACTGGCGACACTGTCTCTAGGAGGTTGCTTGAATTTGCGCGCGCAACGACCTGATTGGCTAACATCAATGCTAAATAACTCGGAAACGGTGCAACGCATCGAATTTTCTTCGTAACAA